>NC_072735.1:108883981-109199453 GCF_026930045.1 Uloborus diversus
AATTCATACTGATATTGTTTTTTATCCAAGGGATTCTTTTAAGCACTTCTAAACAAACATTTCATTAATTATCATGTACCTACTACTCTATCAGGGGTCTGTTCAGGATTTTTCAAAGTCCGTTTTTTGTGAAAAATTAAAAAAAAATTGTGAAAAATTAAATAATTTTGTGAAAAATTAATTAATTTTGTGAAAAATCAAATAATTCTGAAAAAAAAAAGTAAAAATGAAACTTTAGGGGGGAGGGTGGGCATCGCTCTTTTTGAGATGGTCACCCCTCAAGTATCAATGTTTATTTATCATTCTACATTATGTTAAATTTTCTAGAAATGTTATATGTATATAGTCCAGTCAATAGATACATTTTACATTATGAAAAATGGGGTCAAAGATTTTTAAAAAAAATTTGTACATATTGATGCCGACATGGGAAAACCAAGTTATCCAACACGAAGGACCCCGGAAGAACTTTTGGGGGCCCAAAAACCTCAAAAATTTATGACTTTTTTTGTTTTTTACAAAATATCTCCGAAATGGTTCAACTTAGGAAAAAATATCAAATACAAAGTTTAAAGAACATTAAATTTCCTACAACTTTCGTATTTACAACTTTTTTGTATCACAAATAACAAACTTGCTATAGCTCTTTGAAAATAGGCAGTTTTCCTCCACTCCGCAAAAAAAAAAGCATTCACACCGAAAACAAGGCGTCACAATTATTAGAACTTGAATAGAAACTTTAGTTTCAGAGAGTTTATCGACAGTTTGAGTTTCCTGCTCCTTCCCCACTGCTCACGGACTAACATTTCCGGTCTGACAGGGGTAGGCTTCATCAGACTCCAATAACAGATGATATATTGCAGTTTGTAACTGGACTACACATTATATACATTCATTTGAGGCATATAATTCCTACATTCTAGACTAATTATTACAAACAAAGATGCAATCTCTAAATATTAATGTGAAGGAATGAATATTAGGCAGCAAATAAGCAAACTATGTTGATACAATAATAATAATAAAGCCTCCCCCCACTGCTCATGAACTAATATTTCGGATCTGATAGAGGTAGTCTTCATCAGACTCCAATATTATTTGATTTATATTTCAGTTTGTAATTTAATTACATAATCTACACATTCATTTAAAGCACATAATTCGTACCATCTTTTCTAACTATTACAAGCGAAAATGTGATAGTTGAATATAAATGTAAATTAATAAATATCAGGGTGCTAATAAGCAAACAATAGACACAATAATGCACAAATGAAGGTGCAATAGTAATGCGTAAAATATTCTGCAGAAACTGACTTTTTAAGGCATGAAAAACCCGAAAGAATTACCTTTCAAAATGAAAATCCAACTGTAAAAGTTTAATACGTACATCTAAATTACAGGGAGATTCATTCGACCTTAAATCAAATAGAGAAAAGACAACAAAATTTGTTGTTTATCTTCTTCAAAGCCATTTTGAAGGCCCAGGTTCTCCTTGTTCAGAATCTGTTGGGGGTAGAAAGAATATGTGGTCCTTGACTTGTTCATCTCCTTGTTGCTGTGATTCCAAAAGCTCCTGGAACAAATCATCTTCTGCAGTCTCATCCAAAGATGAAATTTGTGCA
Organism: Uloborus diversus; assembly: GCF_026930045.1. NCBI lineage: Eukaryota > Metazoa > Arthropoda > Arachnida > Araneae > Uloboridae > Uloborus > Uloborus diversus. The sequence continues at coordinate 108,885,607 of NC_072735.1, forward strand.
ACATTTTTACAATTTATGCCACTACAGTGTTTGCACATGCTGGAGCATTTCAAACCCACCTTGCAACAAGAACAGGCTCTAGTACAATTTTTCTTGCAGGTACAATAAGATACAATCTTCAAAAGAGTCTGAGGAGCTGAATCGCTTTCCAAGTCAACAGACAATAAATAGACCTTGCATTCTGTGTTCCCAATCCCATTTCCCTAGATAAATTATGATGCCCAACTAACTTAGAATTTGCTGGTTGCACCAATATGAATGATAACGTCCAGCATTTTTTCTTTTTTTTGCACGCTGGAGGTAGCCCTGCAATATTTATTTTGGCTCTGTATACTGGTTTCATAAAAAGATTAAATCGCAAAGTATCCAAAGATAGGTTCAAATACCTTACGTCACCTGTGTATAATATTTTCAAAATATTTTCTCCAGCTGCAGATAACAGCATCATGATGACTGATTGGATCCATAAATACTTCAATAGCTTCCGAAATTTCAGGAATTTTTTTGACTATGTTGCACAACTTAATTTTGCCTTGGCCAAAGATTGCCGATGTCGTATCACACCCGCTAAACGCATAGATAAAAGGAATATTGCTGGGGTCCAACTTAAAGGATTTAGTGGAAAAAAAACAAACAAACCACAAGTATTCCCTCTTTCAGGTTTTAAAAAGAACAAGTTGCTGAAAGACTATCCTAAAGCTGTCATCAGCACCAACAAATCCATATCCTCGCCCGCTATAACAATCTTTTCAATTTCCTTCACCTTTGAAAGAACAGTAAGTCGGCATCTTCTTGAGCCTGCCTGGCTTCAATGTCACCCTCTTCGAAATACGTCTTAAGAAGTTGGATAAGACGATTTTTGTTGTTATAATTTGCCAGAAATATTTCTCGAGGAATTTAGCTTACCAAGTTAGGTTAAACCATTACTTCAAGGGAAAAGATTGATTGCTCATTGATATAGCATTTGTGACAGGCAGTGTGAATTGTCACTTCTTTTAAGTCCTTCAAAAATCACTGATGATCCTCATTTTGACGTTTTGCACTGCTCTCTTCTTTTCTCTGAAGATTTTCTATTCCCTTCTCCTTCACAATCCTTACTTCGCCTTCATTCAAACTGATTTTGCAAATAAAAAAAAACATCTTGGTCAGGCGTAATCATTTCTACAAAAAAAATTGTAATACAGAACACACAAATTGATAAAACATACTCTTGCTCGAACTCTGAAATGACCAATACGCGTAGCTATTGATTTGATACATCGCATTTGGAGAAAAAAAAAGTTATAGAAAGGGGGTGTTTTGTTTATGTTAAGGGGAACAGAGGCTGATTTACCCTCAGCTGCGAAAGACAAATCATTTCCAAGGTCAGGCAGCCGGCGTTTCTCCTTTTTTCCTTCGTTATCCGATGTGCCTTTACGCACTTTGCTGAGGGGTTTAGAAAAAATGTGACATTCAAGAAGTTGTAACTCGCTTGCTGTTCATGCTACAAAAATGTTGTAATGACAAAAGTTGAAGAAAATTTAATCTTCTTCAACATTTACATTGGAAGTTTTTCTCTAATTTTAACCATTTTTGAGATATTTTGGAAATACCACAAAAAGTCACAAATTTTTGGGGGTTTTCAGCCCCCAAAACTTCTCCCGAGGTCTTTCGTGTTAAATAACTTGTTTTTTTCATATTGGCACTAGTATATACAAATTTAAAAAAAAAATCTTTGACCCCATTTTTTGTAAGGTATTTAAAATAATTGTAACAAAGAAATTCAGGCAAGGGTTCAGCATTTAACTTTTTGACCCAAGACACTGTTAAAGAGCACAGAATTTCGTTTAAAACTTATAAACTCCATGATTTTTACAAAAATAAAAAAATATTTCATTAGTTTACCTCTTAACAAAGCGTACTAAACATTGAAAATTTGAAAAATCAGATTCCCATAGCGGATGCAAAGAGATTGCAATCCTCAAAGTGAAGGTATTAAAAGTTTTAAAACGGCTTGTAAAATAAATATTTTTGATAAAATTTCTTTAGAATTGCATTTTAGAGTCCTATATTTAACATATCAATATCTGGACACAGTTGAAGCAAAATAAATAAAATGAAAAATAAACCATCGATTCAGCATTTTAATTTGTGACTCATAAATGAAAATGGAATAAAAGAGACTTTTCATTTATTTGTATCCTATAAAAGCGAAGTTAGCTTGAAAAGAGAATAAAATATGATTCTCTTATTGGATGTAAAAAGATTGCATTTTCCATAATGTAGGCATCTAAAAAAAACAAACGGTAAATAAAAGTTTATTAAAAATTATTTATCCTTTATAGCATAGAAAAATCAAACCCATATACCGTAATTTCGGGTAGATAAGCCGCCCTATCGTATACGCCGCATGCGCACTAATCAAGTAACTAAAAAAAAAGTTTATCAGATAAGCCGCCCCATCGTATACGCCGCGGGAGAGCAAATCAAAACATGGCGCCCCTGACGTTCAATTAGTCTGAAATTCTCCTCTATGTATATAGATACGATCATTTTTGTATTGTTTATATTACTTTCTACAAACAGCAATATATAAATTTAAATAATAAATAAATAAAAATCTTACCTTGTGATTTTCCACAAAATAACTTCATCAAAATTTAAAATCTTATTCAATTAACTTTGTTATAAACTTTAATTTTTTTTAAATTAAAACATAAAAGAGTAAAAATCAAGACATACATATACAATTAAAATAAGACAAAATAATAACATTAAAATCACACGTCATCAAAACCTTCGTAATCTGATTCGTCGACATCAGAATCGAAAAGGGAAAGCAAATTGTCATCCAATTGAAAGTCACTTTCGTCTCAGTCACTTCCTTCTGAATCACTCAGTTCTCTTGCATCTGAGATGATTTCAGACTTCACAAAAGCTGAAATTATGGTGGAGGGCGGGACAGCTTGCCAGGCGTCATGCACCCACTGGGCCACCTCTTCACGTGACGCTTTTCTCATTCTCCCAGCTGCGGTGTAGGAGTGAATTCCGCTGCGCATCCACTCCTCCCACTTTTTACGCAATTCACGTTTGAGCACCCGATTGACAGTAATATCAAGTGGTTGCAGAACTTTGGTGAGCCCACCTGGGATCACCGACAATTCAGAGCTCATTTTCTTTACTTCCGACTTCACTGCTGGAACTAAATGCGAGCGCATTAAATCCAACACAATGAGGCCTTGGGGGCGAAAAAAAGCGCCCTTCCTCTTCCGGTAGACTGCCGCCAACCAAAGGAGCATCAATTCTTCACACATCCAACCCTTTTCGTTTGGCGGCAAACACTACCCCCTTAGGAAAGTTTCCTTTAGGGATAGTCTTTCGTTTGAAGATAATTAACGGAGAAAACTTTTCTCCGTCAGCAGAGCAACTTAGAACACAAGTGAACTAGGATTTCTCGTTCCCTGTTGTCAACACGGACACAGTTCTTTCACCTGTACCATGTACAGTTCTGCTTGGAGGGCAGTCAAATGTGACGAGCACTTCGTCCATATTAAAGATCTGCCCGCCACACAACTTCATCTCTTCGATTTTCATTTTTATGAACTTCAAAAAAGCTTCCTTCTTTTCTATCCAATCCGAAGGAAGCTTTTGCCCAACAGTGGTTTTAGCCCGCACAGAAAGTCTGTTCCTTTTCATAAACCGGAAGCACCAATTGGGGCCCCCGACGAAATTTGTAATCCCCATGCCAGCAGCAATGAGCTTTGCCTGTGTCCTAATTCTGACGGTGGACACAGGAAATCCTTTCTCACGTTGCTCCAGGGTCCGTTTGGCAAAATTTTCCTCCAAAACAGGCCAAGCTACAAAGCCCGTCCGACGAGACCTTTTCGTCTTCGGCATTTTTTCGAGCTCGCCCTGCTCGGATTTCCAGCGCCAGATGCATCTTTCGTCTATTTGAAATTCTCTGGCGGCAGCTCTATTTCCAATTTCTAGCGCTCTCTTCACAGCCGAGAGCTTGAAAGCAGCTGTGTAGCTTTTCCTTCGAATAGGAGCCATCATAAATAATCCAAGAGAAAAAATAACCAAGATAGTACTAGTAGACAAAGCAACAACGAGCAACGATAGAATAATAATGCAGTTGACCTCGTGCGTGAAAAAAGAAAAGGTTGAAAAACGCTACAGTTGTGAGCAAATAACTTGTGGTACTAGATAACATCTTTGTTTGGTTGGATTGAAAAACAAACTTAGTAATAATAACGGTAATAATAATAGTAAAATCGTAACTTCATTCCAAATAAAAAAAAAAATTAAATCAACATGTCATAATTTGTTACATCGAAAAATTGCTTAACTTTTTTTTTATTTCATCATGATTAAAATATTTTAAAACATCATTCAAATTTTCAAAAGCTGCAACTTCAATCAACAGCATTAAAATATTAATAATAAATTAGCGATTCCTCCACTTTAGTGCTTTGTGAAATGTATTATATCATCATGCATCTGGCAGCATTGGAAAGAATAACAACAGCGAAATCCTATGGAAGCGCACCCTACCGCGGTTAGGGGAGTTAATTCAGAGCAAATCTGTTTGAAAGTGCGATTTGAGAGCTCTTTGACTCGCGTTTTGAATGCTTTTTTTTCCCCTTGCTCGACTGTGCAAGCATGAAAATCTTTAAGAAAGTAGGGTGGGGAAAAATTTTCTTCAGATACGCAGCCCTGGAAGATACGCCACAGATGTTAAATTTTAACTTCGAAACAGGTATAAGCGGCGGCTTATCTACCCGAAATTACGGTAACTTTCTCCCAAAATAACAAACATTGCACTGAATATTGTTTATTAAAGCATGAGTGGGGAGAAAAGTGCTTGGGTCACCTATTCAGAGAAGATTGAGACTTTCTTTTCCAGAGAAGTTTACATCAACACCGCTGCATAAAACAAGCAAAATTATAAACCAAACCGACTTTCAGCTATTAATTTCTTTGAAAGAAATCAACAACAAGCAATATATTTATTTAGTTATTTATCCGTAGTAGTTAGTTATTTATTGCTTTCAAGAGTGTCACAAGAGTGCCGATTTTTTTTCTTTTGCAAATTGCAAGATTTGCTCTTTCAATAAACAATTTCTGAAAGATCTGTTTTTGTTTATCAGAATTTTGTGAAGGGTCCGTTTTAGCTGATCGGGATTTTGTGAAAGGTCTGTTTTGGTTGATCGAATTTTTGTGAGGGTTCCGTTAATGAACCCCAATTTCCTCTTTCCAGACCCCTGTCTATAGAGCTCTTTACTTTAGTACTGGGTTCTGAAATTTAGCTTGAGTGATATCAAAAATAAATTTCCTTTTATTTAAATTTAAATGTGCATATAGTAGCTAAATAAATGAAAACTGCAGCAATTTTTATAAGTTGTGAGAACAGAAGAATCATTCTTATTAGTCTTAAAATACTTAATACTTATTCAGTATTATTTATTGTGTATGGTTAAGGCTGTTTTAAATGCTTTTGAGTACTGAAAGCCTTTTTTTTTTGCTTTGCCTTTTTGTTTCTTCTGCTTCCATCTTTCTGTCACCAGTAGCAAAGCAATAGGGTGGTTAAAAATATATATAAAAAATCAGAATTATTGATTTTTTAAGTTCTCATACTCAAATTTTGTTTCAATATATATCTTAAAGTAATTTTTGCGAAATTTAACCACAGTTAATTAATATTTAGAGGTAATTCAAAAAAGTTCGAGTTTATAATTTGTGGATTTTACTCTTGCTTGTTACAAATATAGCTTGTATCTCAACATATAAAAGTGATCTAGCTGTAATTGAAAGCCCTTTATATATATATTTTTTTGAAGTACCTCTAAGTATTGTTTGTTTGTGATTAAGTTTTGTTATAATTATTTTCAGATGTACTAAAATTAACTTAAGGATGAAAACCTGAAAATTCGAAACTTCAATTTTTTTAGGCTATCCTGGTGAGCAGTCCAATAAAATATAATAGAACTTGTTATAAACTGCTTAAAGACAGTCATTAAAGTCTAAAACATCTTTCCAGATGTCCTGAACATAAGTAAAAACTTTATTCAGAGTTTTATTTCAGGGGTCCTAATTCAATTTTTATTTACAAACACAATGGAATCTCTTTGATATAGAGTTTACTTTCCGTTACTTTCTATTTTTATTCAATTGCCGTTCAACATGTGGCAGCCAAGTCAAAAAGTGGCGATTCAAAAAATCGTTATTGTCACCAAACTTTACTAATCTTGGGGTTTTCCATTGGGGAAGAAGAGAATGAAAATCTCTTTCCCATTTTAAAACGCATCAATAGATCTAGATCAGTGGTAAGCAACCCGTCGATTGCGATCGACAGGTTGATCTCGAGCCCGTTTTCTGTGACCCTTACATTCTGGATTTTTTTTTTTCCTTCAGAGTACCAGAAAGAGAAAAAAAAAATTCTGCAAAAGAATTTGACAGAACTTTTGAAACAAAAGTTATTCAAAACATTTCCAGAACTTTTTATTATCGCTGGAAGTGCCCCAACTTCTAATATTTAAGAGAAATATTGATTTCTTTCTTTTGCTATTGAAAAATGTCCACAAAATGAAAAACGAATTTACAGATCTAACTTGTTTTGATTGTTGTACACATTTTTAAAGTAAGGAAAAAAGAAAATGTCTAAATTAACAAAAATATATAAATAAAATAAAATCATTCATAACAAATTAAAGATTAATTTATTTTTACTTTTAAACTTAGAAATTGGAAATTATCTTTTTTCCTGTTAAAGTGCAAACTACAAAAATTTCATTGATTTTTTTTTCCCCCCAAACAAATATAAATTATCACCCGGTTTGTGTGGCAACTATGTTTGAAAAAATAGTGGAAAGTTTATTTTTGAAAACTTGGTATATTCATGATGAAATGCAATAACCTTTTCTAAAAGAGTGTCTTTTTTATAATGATTGTTATTTTTGTATTTTCTGGATTATGTGATCCTCAGATAAGGAATTAAAAAAAATATGTTTAATGGTTAGTTTGTTCAAAACATTACTATTGAGAACATTACATCAGGAACAATGTTGACGTATTATAATTATTCAAATTTTTATATAACTCTTATATACAGAGTGATTATAATTAAAGTTCCACTTTCAAAATGCTGTAAAAATAAAACCACTGGTCACAATGAAGTCCAATTTCGACGGAATGTAATCAAAAGAGAGAGAGAAAACGTATGGTAGAAGAAAAATAAATAGTTGGAATTTTTAGCAATAGATGGCGCTATAAGCATCATAATTTAATAGTGATCGACAACAAATGGCAAATAAATCATAAAATATTGCCTAAGGTGTAAACCATACGTTGAAACACTACTACTCAGCGTGCACACTCAGGGTGCAGGTGTGATACTGTTAGTTAAGTTAGCCCATCCGCCACGACAAGGTCATATCACATCAGATCTGAAAAATTGGTTTTTAATTGTAATGAGGCCAAAATCCACATAAAGAGCATCAATTAAATTGATTTTTAATTGTCCTGAGGCCAAAAAACACATAAAAAGCATCAGTAAAAGTCAAATTGGTCTTGAATTTTCGTGAGACTGGTGCAACACATGTTCAATATGCTGCCCCGCGTTTTCTGGAACAAGTTGAAATTGAGAAGTAGCATGTTCCACAATTGATCGAAGTGTTTCGGGGGTGAAGTTTAGAATGTGTTGCGCAATGTCTGTCTTCAGTTCAGCAAATTTTGCAATCAGAGCACTGAACACAGTACCTTTCAGATAGCCCTATAGCTAGAAGTCACACGGGTTAAGATCAGGCGATTGGGACGGCCAGGCTGTAGGGAAATGGCGGCTGATAATTCTAGCAACTTCAATGAGTTGTGCTCATGACAAGTGTTTTGATTAACATATTCCGACCCTTGCAACGCAATCTATTGCTAAACATTCCAACTACTTATTTTTCTTCTGCCATATGTTTCCCCCCTTCTTCGATATTATTCCGTTGAATTTGACGTCATTCTGACCAGTAGTTTTATTTTTACAGCGTTTTGAAAGTGGAACTTTAATTATAATCACCCTGTATAAGAGTGCTAGTATTGTATCAAATCCAACTTACATCAAACAAGCAAAAGGTTATATAGTTAGTGTTCATTGTAGAAATTTCTACTAGAAAAATCAACATTAATTTCTGCCATTCAAGTTTTTTTCATTTTTTTCTGCAATCGGCCATCAGTGTCCTAGGTCTATAATTGGTCATTTTCGAAAATTTCTGAAGGTTAACTGTATAATTTGGTATTATGCATCAAACAATTTTTGGGGAAGAGTTACAGAAATGAATGCATTTTAGGTGAAATATACGAATTTTATACTACCTGTGTATAAACTGTCTGGATTTTATTTATTTTCTGTTATATTATTACTTATCCTAATTATATATGCTTTTTTACCAATTTGTTAGCTATAATATTGGTCTTTCATTTTTAAGTATTTGAAGAAGTTGAATCGACAGGAGAGAGTTGTGGAAGAAGTGAAACTTGCCCTAAAACCTTACTACAAATCTCGAGATGTTAGCAAAGAAGAATACAAAGATATTCTACGGAAATCTGTACCAAAAGTAAGAATTATTTAGATACTAAAATATTTATTTCAACCATAAGATTGTACAAATCCTAGCAAAAACTTCTTAGTAAGCCTAGAAATCGTTAAATGGAGGACTGTAATAAGGCTGTAATAATTTAAAAAGCAAATTTCTATCGATATTAATTCAATGCAGAAATTAACAACTATTGTAATTACAAAAGCAAGATCTCTACAAAAAAAAAAAAAAAAGAGAAAAAATGAGTTCATAAAAGCAAACTTTTTTTATAATCCAGGATAAAAAAAATCCAACATTTGCCTTCATATAAACATGTTTCTTACCCTTAATTTTCTTTTATCTTAAAACATTATCAAGTACTGTAGCAATATTTTTTGCTCCTTTTTTTTTTACGATTTTGTGAATATGTCAAATTTTTAGGATTTTAAATGGTTCTTTCAATTAAAATTTGTAAATACTTATTTGTAAGCATTTCTGAACAGTTTTCCTTCAGTCTTTCAAGATGCGTTGCTATTTATTATATCTTTTTCAAATAGAGATATTTTTCTCCAATAAATGTAACTATATTTCAATGAATTGTGTATCCCAAAAGTTAACCATCAAAACTAGAATATATATATATATATATATATATGTATATGTATATATAAAATAATAATAAAAGTGAAAAATATTGAAAAGACCACACCAAGAGCCCATAGATGCGCATCGCAGCAAAACTAAAAAGCCAAGTAAATATAAAATTAAGCAAACAGAATTACAAATATTAAACAAATTAAAAATAACAAATGATGATAAAAAGGAAAAATGCAAACAGCTATTAAGTAGGAATAGAAAAAGAGTGAATCCAGAGCTCATCAGCCGTGGAGGATTCATTAATTATGGTCAAAAGACCAAAATTTTTTTTTTTTTTTTTTTAACTAAAGACTAGAAGAGAATGTTTAAGCTCCAGTACATGTAATATAGAGTAACAATGGGCAAACGCGCCACTTGTTAAGCTAAAAACAATAAACTAGAGCTCAAACCTAAAACTAAAAGCAGGGGGTTTCGCCTCGACTAATTAGGAAAACAAGTTCCGATAATTAGCCTTCCACGGGACAGTACCTGCCAATAACAAAATTGTCTTGCCTTGAAATCCAAGTAAACATATCCAGTCCGTTGTTCAGCATGATAAAAAAGCCTATCCATTCGTCAACAAAACATTAAAAATATAAAAACCATGTCCAAAAAACAGTCCAAAGACGTACCAGGTCGCCTGTTTCGCACGTGTAAAAATTTTATCCACTACGGTGATTCATAAAAAATGGTTTGTCACGGTTGTATCATACATTTACACAGTTAAACAGTTTCAAAAGAAGCGAAATGTTCATCGAAGGCTATACTTAAGCAGATGTCTTCAACTAGATTTTTAGGGAAGTTATTATGAAAAAGTAAGTTTTTGAGTACTGAAATTTCTTGCTTAAATGCAGAAATGGTGTTGCAAATTCTTTTAATTCTGATAGCTTGCGAAACAATAATGCCAATAAAAACCTTTTTACTAAGGCAGGAGGAGAAATCTTGTAAACTGTTAACTGCGAAATTGAATTCACGTCTTTTATCATAGATTGTAGTGGAACAATTTGAGTCAATTTGTATGTTGATATCCAAGAAATTAAAGCTATTATGATTAGAATTGGGTCTAATCTTGGGTCTTTTAGTTTTAGGTTTGAGCTCTAGTTTATTGTTTTTAGCTTAACAAGTGGCGCGTTTGCCCATTGTTACTCTATATTACATGTACTGGAGCTTAAGCATTCTCTTCTAGTCTTTAGTTTAAAAAAAAAAAATTTTGGTCTTTTGACCATAATTAATGAATCCTCCACGGCTGATGAGCTCTGGATTCACTCTTTTTCTATTCCTACTTAATAGCTGTTTGCATTTTTCCTTTTTATCATCATTTGTTATTTTTAATTTGTTTAATATTTGTAATTCTGTATGCTTAATTTTATATGTATATATATATATATATGTATATAGGTATTTTGACTCAAGTTGAATTTCTAATTGAAATTGCTTACAAATGGAATTTAATTTAGGACTGCAAAGGTGGAAAAAAATGGTGAACAATTATTTGAATTAAGGTTTAGAAAAAGGCTGTTACTGTACAGTTTATGTTTACAATTGTTGTTGGTAATATTTCACTTGATGTTGTATAAAGAAATAAAGGAAAACATTGGGTGTATTGGAGAAGGGTAAAGGTCGAAGGGAGGTCCTTAAATATATATGACAAATTGCTAACCAAAGCCTGCATCATTTTCCAACTAAAATGTTGGTACAGAACAAAGAAATAAATTAATTGCATGCTATTAATATGATTAAAAGTACATAGATGAAGAAAATGTATCAATTTTATTAGAGACGTATCGAGTACTCGGTAACTACTCGGTACTCGCCCTACTCGGCCAAATTCTGGTCAGATACTCGGCCAATACCGAGTAGTTGCAAAAAATTGAATATTGTCGAAGACAGATACTAAAATTTATAGAAAAAAGAGCAAGCATTATATTCTGCAATCATTTACAATTAAAATTTATAAGTCAAATTTTAAATTTTGAGAATAATGAAGTTTGTAATGCTTCAATAGAATAAATCTTTATTTTAATGTCCCCAAAGTTGATAAAACTTATTATGTAAAATTATGCAAAAAAAAAGTATAGAAAATATGGAATTTTTATATTAAAAATGGATTTTTGTTGCAAACAAAAATTAGTTATAAAAAATTATGAAAATACCTTTGCTTAAAAAATAAAAGGAAATAAAACAACGTTTAAAGCACAGTGCAAGAACACTGCAGACACGTGTTTTGGCATTACCAGGAATTCCCTTTTCAATGCACAACATGGGAGCTCGTGGATTTAACCCTCCTGGCGGCAAGCCCGAATATATTCGGAAATATTTTTATATTAAAAGCGGCAGGCTACGAATATGTTCGGAAACTTTTTCGTACTGAAAACGGCAAGCTACGAATATATTCGTAGCGGCATTTTTCGCTTCCCCCTTAAGTCACTCTAGCGTGTAATAGGAGGTGTGGTAGGCTCTCCTTCAATTTGAATGGGAGGCGTGTTGCTGTCTGGCGTTGATGGGACCCAACGTAGCTTCTCTCAAAATATCACTACAATGAATGACTCTTTTAAGTACGTTTAATGTTATTTTGTTATTTTATTTGAATTATATGCACGTGTTTTTAAATACAACGTTATTTAATTAGGAAAATAGGCATCATAAAACTTGAATGTGTATTAAAGGGGGTGGGGGAGGGGAGAGGTATATATATATATATATATATATATATATATATATATATATATATATATATATATATATATATATATATATATATATATATATACACACACACACAAAATTACAAAATCTTATGTGGCAGGTACAACTCTTCCGTCACATATAATATTTTCTCAGTTTATCTCTTTAACCGAAGTTTTGGAGGTAACTGGGCTTGGCTATGTATCATTTTGCGATAAACAACTTAAATTCAGTCTAAACTTAGAATCTTATTTTATAACTTGTAGTCTTGAAATAATAACAATATTAATAATAATGAAAAACTAAAACTGGAAATTAAACAGAGGAAAAACAAAGGCCTTACTTATAAGTATACGAAAGATACATATCTTCTGTATATAATGAAAACATCATATAGTTAAAGATTCGATCGAATTTCTTAATCATTTTAGAATGATTTCTGAACTTTATTGGTAACTAAAGACTAATTATTTCTTTTCGATTTTAGATAATTTTTATGAACTTTCTTGAATTTTACTTCATCTTTATTTTGGAATTTTTATAGTAAAAATATTGGGTTTTGTGGACTAAATATTCTTAATGGCATAAATTATTGAAATAATTGCTAAAAATGTTTAAGAACTTAAAATATTTGAAATTACTCAAATTGTCATACGAGGTAAACATAACCACATCAGAAAACAATTTCTGCTCTAGGAGGGCGGTGGTCACAAACGGGGACACCACCCCCAGCAGGAGGGGGTGAATTAAAAAAATTTTTGACTGCAAAAGCTGTGTCCAGGTAACCAATTTATCCCATCCATTGTGTTTTTTAATTATATTTCTAAAATTTTAATGACCCGCGCCTGTAAGGGTTAAAAACACTGGGCATAAAATTCATGCTGCTCCCCCCCTTCCCGCTTTCCTATATTTCAGCTTATTCTGAAGCTATAAAATATTTCGATACTTGCGTATTATCACAACCATGCTAAATTTGGTGGTAAACTTTTAATCACAACGTTCAAAAAGTATAAAAGTTATAGTATACGATAATTATATAATATGAGGTTAAACTTTGTCAGTTTAAAATAAATATCAAAGGTATTATGATATAATTTTTAATAGGAAATACAGACTAAACTTGGAGTGGTTTCGAGATTTGCAAATAGATCAATTTTTTAAGGGGAATTTTTATCAACAAATAAAGAGATTTTTTCCTCGTCTTAGCATTTGCGAAAATATCAATGATAACATTGTACTCTAGATTCTGAGTGAAATCATTATTTTATTTTGCATGATATATTAAGGATATTCTGCCACCCTCCCCTGATATGTAAGAGGGGCCTGTGCACCGCATGTCCCTGCGGTAATCAGGCTCTGTTTACATGATTAAAGAATAGGCTCTTTGGAATGCTAAAACATGTGTCTGCTGCTCTTTATTACTATTTTTTCATTTTTAACATCACTTATCGCATTATTATTTCACTTATCGCACGAATGAAAACATTTTATTTATAATGTGATGGTTTTTGTCAATACATAAATATATACGATCAGTTCAATAAAATGTTGCGTCAAAATATGTGTTCCCTTTTCTCATTATTTTGGAGATATACATTCTAATTTAGAAGAAAAACGGACTATCCTTATGCTTTCAAATGAGATCCATATTATGTCCCCTTTTTTGTTGAACTAACAGGTTTTAAGTTGCAACTAGGCAGGAAACTACATTCCACAGATTCTCTTTTGTACTAGCTTTGATGAGCAGGTAGGCTGTCGCTCAGTGTCACACGTCCCTAATGAAGCAGAAGGAACTCCCCACCCACTGCGGATTACGAGGGGGGTAAAATTCGTTTGAGAAAAGACTGACTCTTTATGGGTCCACCTGGTATTTCGGTGGTGACACAAATCAGAAATTCTAGAAAAACATGGCCGCCGCTTGGAAGGTTAAAGGCATCCAACAAAAATCGGATTTTTTTGTCGAATGTCTTTACAATTTTTAACTCACATGTTATGCACTGAAAAAGACGTTCCCTGTAATGGGGGGGGGGGGCAGAAACACATGGTCTGCAGTGTTCCTGCACATTTGTTGTATTGAAATTATTTATTTTTGGCGAACTAAAACTATAATTGATTGGTATAAATTTGTTTTAATTCCAACTTGATTAAACATACCTTTTATTTATTTATTTTTAATTTTAAAAATAATTTTTTTGTAAAATTTTTGACACAGACAAAATTGTTTATATAGTGCGTAAATTGAATTTCAGCAGGAATTTAGTTTTAAAAACTATTACGAGGCGTGTTTTTAAAGTAAGTTCCGTTTTTATATAAAAAAAGAACGAGTACAGATAGAGCTAAGTAATTTAGTGCACGAAAATCTACCACCCTTACGCTATTTTTCGACTTTGCTCCCGTGATTTTCCAAGCATTTGTCATAGCGTGGTGCAGGTTTTTGTATACCAATTCGTAAAAGGTTACCGCCCGTTTAGTCAACCGTGAGGACTCTTACAGGGCTTTGGCTGGGGCGTTTTTGAACATCCTCTGGTCTGCCCTCACCTCGCTCGCAGCATCTTTCATTTATTTCGGCATCTAAAGTCTTTCCTAGGTGGTCTGTGGCACAACAGCAATAATGAGCTCAGAGAACATGTTATCCCATGGCTGACTACACAAGCGGCAATTTTCTATGATTAGGTATACAAAAACCTGTACCTCGCTATGACAAATGCTTGGAAAATCACGGGAGCAATGTCAAAAAATAGCGTAAGGATGGTAGATTTTTGTGCAATAAATTTCTTTGCTCTATATGTACTCGTTCTTTTTTTATATCAAAACGGAACTTATTTTAAAAACACGCCTCGTATATGGATAAGGAGGTCTATACTACTATTCCAATAAGTTCAAAATTCATGACATGTGTGTCGGTGGTTCGTCATAAAACATAATTGGTACTTGGTAACTCGGCCGAGTACTTGGTAACTCGGTACTCGGCCGAGTAGTAAAAAACCGAGTACTCGGTACTCGGCTACTCGGCCAAAGTGCTACTCGGTACGTCTCTAAATTTTATCAATAAATTGCACCAATAAATCATTACTTTGTTTTTTCTTTTGCCATGAACTTGAGGGAAAGTGGTGGGGGGAGGAGAGATGTAATATGGTTCAGAAAATCTTGAAAATTTCATGCTGGAAATATACTGGAGTTTTGAATCACTAAATCAGTAGACACCCTGGAAATCTTGAGGGCTCCTTCATTAGGCAGGCAGAGAGTATATGGACGAATGCACACCTATACAACATCTAGTTTAAACACAACCTTAAAATGACTCATATTGTTAAATTTTTGAAAAATAGACCAATAGAAAAACTCATTCCCAACAGCATTTCAATTGATTTGAAAAATATCAGATAAAAAATTTACTGAAAATATTGCCTCTGAGAACAAAAGAACCAGAAATAAAGATTATTAAATTAATTATTGTATTATTCTTTCAGAATTTCAGATGGTTGTACAACATATAAAAATAAAAATAACCCAACAAAATTGTAATCATAAATTGCCCTAATTTGCTACCCTTTTTACAATTTTTATGTTTATAAAATCAAATATTACGGTTATTATATCAGAAATTTTGTAAAATAAAACCTGGAAATCAGAAACTCTTTGATTTACATCAGTGGTTTTCTTTCGGCCCTCTTTTTTCCAATCTGATTTTTTATGTATTTTCAGTACTGCATTTTCTTATATTTTACTTTTCTATCCATAGATCTGTCACAATAAATCTGGTGAAATAAATCCTGTTAAAGTGAAATCCTTAGTAGAAAGTTATGTTAAGAAAGTGAAACATTCAAGAAAGAAAGCTGAAAAAAGGAAGTCTTCAAAATTCTCGTGATAAAAAATTGTGTATAATATTTTAAATATATTTTAATTCTGTGTGCAGGACTTCATTGACATTTGTAAGCATTTGCACAGTGGTATAGCAAGCATTTATGAAACTATTGTATAGATTCAAAATTGGTTATGAAAGGCATGAATGGTTATGTGTCCCGAGAGTGTACAAGGGAAGAAGAGTGCTGTTTATTGTAAACTGCTTTCCATTAGCCAATTCATTAAAAGAAAAAAGAAAAGCTTTAAATCAAACTTTTAATGAGTTTGTTTTAAGAGTATACTAACTTTTACAATTTCTGATATTTGGTTAATGGATTAAGAAGGGAATGAGAGACATTGAGAGGAAGCATCATCTGTAATAGTTCTGTAAAAATATTGTAAATAAAGAAACACAAATTAGTTATTGTCTATTATAACTCTGAAGTAAACTTTGCATAAATGTGTTGTTTTTGTTGCATTGTACATTGAAACATGTACTGAGTAGAGAAACTTAAATTCATCAGATAATAAAATCATTTTTATTGTATGTAATAAAATTATTTGAGATCTGTAGTTGAAGTGGAGGTATATTTAACAAATATATGCTTATATATTTAAAACTATGCACCACTCTTTTTAAATCTGGCAATAAAAAGAGTTAAATCTCAGTTTTTTTTTGCTAATTAATTTTGTTTTAATCTTAATTTAATAAAATTGTGCATGAAAATACTTACATTTGTCTGATTTTAAGTATTAATGTACTTTGGAATTAGCCACTCTCTCCTCTTTCTTTATCTGTTATATTAAAGTAAGTAAAAATAATTTATTATCAATTGGTATTATGAAATGTATGAACTGTTTTACTGAATATCATGGTTCAGTTTAATTTTTTTTAATAATAATTTAATACTTCAAAGTATTTTTTCTACTAAACTTGTTTTGTTTTGGAAGGGGGGGAAGGAGGTAATGGATATATTGTTTGTTCAAACACAAAATGTGCAGAAGTTTTTTTAGATTATTTTTTGTGCATATGTAAATAAGAACTATGCTTATCTATTAAGTTATGATTTAGTTATCTTTTGCTGTTTGCTTTTAATAAATATTTAAACAAAGCTTGCATGTAAAATAGATTTTATGTTAAAGTTTTATTAATAAACAGCTAAATTATTTTGTATTAGTAATACGATTTTACATTCAGAACTGAATATGAAATGATTATGTGTAAGAATCATCACAAAATAAATCATTTGTTACTTCATTAGCAATAGGATGAACTTAAAATTTCTTTTGAACTTCAAGATATTTTTTGTTCACATTACCTGGTATATTTTCATAAGTTAAATACATATAAGACTATTAATCATTTGGTATGATTTTATTAGTGTTACTGATTCCACAAAGTTTTATTATTGTTGTTATTTTTAGTTTAAAGTAAGTGGTTTAGTTTCAGTTGTAAGGTATACGGAGTGTTACCTTTAAATACTTGACTTATCATTTTTGATGCATATAATTTTAAATAGTATGCTTTGTTTTGACAGTTACTTGTCTAAATTTTATAAAGTTAATTTAAAAGATAAGCACTAAAGTAGGTACTTCCAAAGTGTAGTATCAAGAATTTTATTTCATCACAAATATCATGCATTTTGTTTATGAGAGATCTGGTCATTTCTCAATTTAAACTTTGAATGATATAATACATGTGCTTGCTCTCTAATGAAAAATAATTAGTCATTACTTTTTCTTTTAAGTAGTGGTTTATAGGTTTTGAAATTTTTATATAATATTTTTTCTTAGAAATTTAATAGTATATATTTTATATAATCATCTGAATAACATATTTTTTTATAATATTTTCAAAATTTAAAAGCAATTTTAAAATTTCTTTCCCCAAAATGTAAAAAAATTTAAAAACTTATCTTTCTGAACACATGCTGTATTATTTCAAAATGTGTAAAATCTATATTGTGTGTTTCTTTTTTTTCCCCAATATTTGATCCTTTCTTTTTACTGCACATTCTTCATATTTGTTTTAAATACACAGATAAATAACTGACTTTTGTTCCCTAAATTTGCTGTTGTGTTACCCAACTAAGGTTTTCAGTAAATCAATTTAATTTTGCTTTAGTAATGTAATTATTTTGGAAATGCTAAATTTAAAAATCATGCAATGCACAATGTATTGTCATTAATCATTCAAGTGTAATTCTATATATTTTAATAAACATTTCATGTGTAAGCTTTTAATAATTATGAGATACTTTCTTAAAAATGAAACTTTTGCATAAAATTTATTGTAGCTGTATAATAAAAATGAAGATTTGTTTATATTTATGAAATGGTATTGCTTTTTTGGGTGACTTACTTTCAATTCAAATTGAAATACATATATTTATAGTAAAAAAAAAACTAACCACCATACTATAGAATTTACTCTAATTAGGTAGATGGAAAAAAAAACACACCTAATAGTTTAGAGTTTAAATAGGAAGACTCATCAGCAGTGGAGGTCTAATAAGATACAACAGTACCAAATAAGTTAACTATTAGGTTAAGCAAACTGAATATTAAAACTGTATTAGGGTTTTAATCAATTTGCCATTGTGACTTGTCAAAGGCGAATTTGGGGAAACTTTCCACTAGACCCTCATATGCATTTTTTAAATATCTTGATTTGAATATGGTTATGTTTTTCTGGTGTTTCTTCACTATCTGTTTGTATTTCAGTACATTTAACCTAATACTTCATTTATAATGTAACCTTTTGGCTTTGTTTAGTACTATTGATTGCACCCTATGAGACTTCCATTGTTGAGTTTAGCCTCATTTAAACTTTAAATATTTTTGTCAATTTATCTCATTTCTCGTTGATTCTTGTAGTATATAATGGCTACTTTGTTTTTAGAATTAACGTTAATGCGTTATTGCCTTTGCACAACTAAGGACTAAGGGAACTAAGAGGTCCGCAGCTCTTAGTTGCATAGAAATCCAGTACATAGTTAGGGGCTCTGCCAAATTTTTGCGGGGGGGGGGGGGGGGCAAATTTATAGATCCGATCCTGGATATTAACAACAGAAAGAATATAAGCAAAATGAAAAAAAGACTTGAGTAATGTTTGCGTAGAAATAGAGGTCTCACCACTGAAAGATTTCTTTTTGGAAAACTTATGGATACAATTAAAGGCTTTTGACTACGTTAGCCGAAAGGATGAGGTTTGGAAACTCCTTCCTCTCTCTGCAATTTTTCCGCAATTGATGTCCCGTACAGGGAGTGGAAAGTTTGTGCTCCCCTGAAAAATGCCTAAAATCTGAGTCTGAAACACCAATTGTAGGCCATCTTTGAAGATACAGGGTTCTTCAAAGTTGCTCACCTACTCTATCGTTATTTGCAAAGGATTCAAATTTCAGACCGAAGTTTAATATTCATTCTTTTGAGCTGTTAAAAATTAATTAGCTTTTTGTGTGTTGATTAAAACAACAATAATAATAACAAAATCAAGTACTGAAGCGTTCTCGCAAAGATCTTTCGAATAAAACACTTAGCTGCTATAGGAAGTAGAATCAAGCTTTTCACCAATTTCATGCTTTCAAATTTTTAATACTTTAGATGAATCATAAATTGGAAGGAACTATTCGCAATCACAAAATTTTTCGAGTTTGTGAGACCGCTATTCATGTTATAAATATTGGTCATTTTGTCAAATGCCTGTTCAGTTCATGTATACGGGTGCCGCCCTCCCCGGGCGATCTTGCACCTCTACTCAATGAGATCAAAACTCCTCTGGAATATGGTATATGATGCAGGCGCGGATCCAGATTAGGTCATGACCCTCCTCCCCTAAGTGACCAAAGACAGCCTAAAATTGGGTTTGGGGAACCTCTATTTTGAAAAATTTGCCCCTAACCTCTCATTTTTGCTGAAAAATTAAACTTATGACCTCTCCCCCTTCCGGAAATGACCTACTCCATAAACCCAGAAGCTGGACCCGTCCTTGATTTGATGGGTGAACACTTTTTTTTTTGTGAAAGCTCTAACTAAAAAAAAAAATAATGCAGGGAATCGAATAAATATTTCAGCTTTCAAATGTTGGGGTTTAGTACCGAATATTTGTTTCATGTAGTTCAGACATAAACGGCATTATCGTGCATGTTTCTCGTAACAAGTCGGAATTTAAAAAGTTGCTCTACAGGTATATCAACGGGAACAGAACAGGTGCTAAGTGGAATTTTTGACAACCCTTATTAATGCGTTAAAAGTAAATACTTACACAAATGTTTTGTAAAAAGTTTAATAATCCTAACGATATTAATTGAACCCCCAACCCCATACAATTATTTACACACACTCGTGTTTACAAAAAACATAATTTGAATTCAAGATTTCAAAAATTTAAATTTACGTATCCTTTTTTTTACATGGGTTTGCCGAATGGTCAAACTAGAGTCCTTAGGGACTCTAAAAACACCAACTTCGGCAATTGCTAATACAGTATGTCCTTTCCCGCTTCGCTATGGTAAAATTTCTCTGTGCTTGTGTTTGATATAACATTTTTCGTCCCATGTACGGAGTTACATGGAATAAAAATCTATATGGTATGTATTGGAGGGACGAACAACTGGGACATCGAAGTCCTCAACACGCGTTTGGGTTTCATACCTAACTTAAACTGTCACCGTAGCGTTCCAGGGTCTTTAATGTTGTTGATTTCGTAAATTTTTAGTTTTTGGACGTTGGAATGAGAACTATAGATGGAATAATTTTGTTTACTTTAGAATGGATGTTTATGTTCCTGTCAATGAGTTTAATGAAGCATTGTGGAAGCGCTTTAAGGCTGGAAAAATCAGAAACGTCTATCCTTTAACTAAATATCATGATATTATCGAAAAAATAAAAACTGTGGAAGAAAATCCCCCTTGTAATACACCAGGTGAATATTATTTGCTGAGAAAGTTTATTGTAGTAAATGTGGAAGGAAGAGAAAGGTTATCAACTAGATCTGAAAACAGTGTATTAACCGATCATGTGCAAGGCGGTTCTGCTTCAAAAATAAAGTTCTATGTTGCATTGGAAGAAATATATAAATACATCGATGAAGTTCATAAGTCTATTAAACATGGTGGTAGAGATAGAATTGTGCGCAATATTCAAAATAAAGGAATTGTTAACATTACAAGGGACACTGTAGAACTATTTCTTTCATATTGCAAAATATGTAGACCGAGAAAGCGGGATTTTCCTCGTAGGCCCGGTTCAAAATGCGTGAATCCGCAAGCAGTGCATAATAATAATACTTGTGATAGTCCTATAAATAGCATTAACAATGAAAGTGATAACTCTGAGAGATTGACTATAATTACTAATTCTATTGTTGGGAAGAACATAGACCTGAATGAAAGTGGGAGTTTCGGAACATTATGTAGTTTTACGAGAGGTTATATTGATCTCATTAATTACAGCACAAATCCTGATGGTGACTTTAAATTTGTTTTCATTTATATTGATCTCCAGACATGTTTCAGCGTTCTACAGCCAGTCAGGTGTAAATGTTCAGGGGAAATAGTTTCCCACTTGCTTACTGTGTTTTCCCTCCTTGGTCCACCTCAAATTTTGCATAGCAGTTTTGATGATCAGTTTCTATCTGTGATTGTTCAAGAAGTGAAACAAGCATGGCCAGATATTGTTTTGGTTTATGCATCCGAGAGGTATCAAGAATTGCAAGAAGTAGCAGAAAATTGTATTTCAGAAATAAACTCTCTTTTGAACACTTGGATGTCTGAAAATAACTCAAACAGATGGAGTCATGGTTTGAAATTTACCCAGCTTAGAAAAAATACCAAAGTTGTTGGAAATAACGAAAAAAGCCCTTACGAGTGTTTTTTTGGTCGACCTGTAGACACTTCAAAACTTCCATCTGGTATTGATACTGCATCGTTGAAAAATTCCCAGAAGGAAGAGGATTTATTAAGCATTATTAACCAGCAATGTGACTCCAAAGTATGTATGAAATCTTTTTCAGTACTTGCTTTTTTGCAATATCTTATTTTAATGATGACCAGCTTTTAATAATTAAGTCAGAAGTTATGTTTGTTATAAGTTTCTTATTTTTTATTTAATAGAATATGTAAGCATTGTTGTTTGCATTAGTTTCAAGAAATACTAGTTTAAACCAAGGCCGTAACCAGAATTTTTTTCGGGAGGAGCCCGGATTTGCACATTGCTCTAACATGCACACACACACATATTTACATATAGATACACATACACAAATATTTAACATAAGATGTTTTTTGTCTCGATTTTTAATGATTCCACTGTTGTTATTTTTATTTTTATTTCTTATTATTTTTTTATTCACCTTGTAGGGGTAAGGATAACAGAAGAGTCCCTTTAAGTCGGATGTAGAACATACATAATTTCAGGGGGTCTATGCAGGGCCGTCCGAAGGGGGGCTGAGCGGGGCAATTGCCCAAACCTCCACAAAATGAGGGGACACCGCAGGGCGCCCCTCTTTTCGACAGAACAAGATCACATTCACACCTAATGAGGGGCGCCTTGTGGAGCCCCTCATCGGATAAAATGCCTCGGTTGTATAAAATTAGGACGCCTTACGGCGCAGTGCCTACTCATTATATCATAGATACACAGTCATAGACATACAAAATAGAGAATCATTGCAATGATTCTCTATTTTGTCCTAGGGCACGAAAATATTCCTTTCTCTTTCTTCAAAACATTCCTTTCCTTTGTATCATTGAAGCAGATACAATTTCTGAGATTATAAATATTTAGAATCAAACACGATTACAGGCCATGTTTATTGACGTTACGGTAAGGGAGGTAGCTCAGATACTGTTTCCGATCGATTATTTTTTAAAATAGATTGAAATCAATTCCTTCTCCCCCTGCAAGTTTTCAAAATTGAAGTTTCAAAAGCGCAAATTTAGAAAAACTTTGAAGATTTTATAAATAGGGGGATCTGTAGCATTTCCCAGGAAAATTGTTCAAAATTATGGTTCAAAAAATTTTTAAGCAATGTTTTACTCTCAGAGTCTATTTCACTTAAATTTTTTGTAAATGTTGTTTAAAAAACCCATTGCTTGTGATATTAAAGAAAGTCGGCGTGGGGACTCTTGCAGGAATATTTTCGTAAACTCAAGTCTTAAAACAATTTGTAAGGCCATATTTTGTAATATTAGTACACGTGATTTTTCGAAATTAGAGCTCCAAAATGCAATTCTGAGCGATTTTTCGATGTTGTGGAGTATTTGTGGGCTTCTCCCTAAAACTTAAATATTTGATGCAAAAGAATAATTTCATCTTTGTAACATTTATGAATACTGGTATTAAATTTGCACAAGTAAAACCAAAAAACGCTTGAAAAGAATCATTTTGGATGAATCCAGGTCGAAATTTAATTTTGATGTAATTTACTTCTCGATAAATACATTTTCTATTTATAATCAGCAAATTATTTACAGTAGAACCAGGGTTGGGTTTTGGACTGTCCAAAACTAGTTTAGGACAGGACAGGTGGTTTTTTACCGTCTAAAACTGTCCAAAAGTGTCCGAAACTGTCTTAAACTGTCCAAAACTATGATAAAGTTAAAGGGGTGTAATGTAATCAAGTCATATTGACTGCAGTATTCATAATGAATAAATATAGACATAACCAAGGTTTAATTAATGAGTTTATACAATATTTTTTTCTAAAATGTCATTTTAAAAATACTTTACTTGAAAAAATTGGCAATAAAACTACTGCATAAAAACTTCCTTATGTAACAGTTGGTAGAGTTATGAGAGGAAATTCACAACACTACCAAGACAACTAATTTCAATTCCATTTATAATTGAAAGGAATGTTATTAAATGTGTGCAATATTTAGGTGAGAAAAAAAAAGCTTAATTTTTAAAATGATTTTTGCAAATAAGTTTTACATGATGTTTTAACGAAATTTTTTTTTTAAATCATAGATTGAAGAACAAGAAATTGATGATTAAACACTTATATTGTAAAACTTGTGTTATTCTCTTTTTTTAGATCACATGTTTTCAATAAATTCTGAAACAAAAAATTGTAACTTATTGCATTTATGTCATTTATTGCATTGTGTTTTTGAACACTTTCTTTTGCACACGTTCATACATGTCGAAAAATTTGGTTTATGGAAAAAAAAAAAAAAAAAAAAAAAAACTCCTGCACACAAATTGAAATTTTTAATGGAGAATTTAATTTCCACATAATTAGATTAAAATCAGCTGCATAAATAAACTACATATATATTTATACTTGAATGTTCACATTGAATAAATATATTAAATAGTCAAAAAAAAAAATTTTTTTTTTACACATTTTGTTCTGTTTTCGATATTTTCTCACAAAATATAGTTTCTCAAGAAATAGTTTTGGACACTTTCGGACACAAGGGCTTTGAACAGGATGATAAAAAACTTGCCAGCCCTGCTTTAATTTGCACACATGCATACACATAGGGAAATTTGGTTGCTATTATCAAAAAAAAAAAAAAAAAAAAAAAAAAAAAAAAAAAAAAACTAATGCGAAGAAATTGAAATTTTGATCAAGAATCTTCTATGTAACTAGATTCAAATCAGCTGCATAAATTAATTGATTGTTCTCCATTGAATAAATGTTCAATATAAAAAATTACTTCAATACATTTTATTCTGTTTTTGATGCTTCCTCACATAATGAAATTTTTCTAAAAAATATAGTTTTGGACACTTTCGGACAGTTTTGGACATAAGGGTTTTGGACAAGACAGTAAAAACCAGGGTTTTTACCCTGGTTTTTACCGTAGTGTCCAAAACCTTGCCAACCCTGAGTAGGACCTCTCAATAAGGGACATTAAGGGGACCAGACATTTTGTCCCTTAAATAGAGATGTCCCTTATTTGGAGGTGGATGAATTGTTGCATGGGGCTGTGAACTTAGTAGTATAATATCACAATAAACATTAACTATTAGCACTTAAGATTAAGTACTGAAAATGTCTCATTATGTTAAATAAAATTCATAATTATTCAAATTCTAAGTTCATATTATTTTATTAATTAAAATTTAATTAAAAAAATTGTAATGGCAAAATTTTGTAGCATACAGAAATAATTTTGAAGTAATTCATTACATGTATTTGCTTTATGTTATGTAATTTACAATATAATATTATGTGAATTACAATTAATGTTCAAATTTTTTAAGTTTTATATATAGAGCTAATTAGTTGCTGTGCACTCTTCGTTGGCCCTGAACCTGAATAAATTGTTGAGAGGGCAAATTATGCATGTTAATTTTGGCAAGTTTTTTTTCACAATACATTACTTGTTTCCTTCACATATGTTTATGTCAAACTTACCTCAGTTAATTTTTAGATGAAAAGTGAAACTTGAATTCCAGTAAGTTCACTATTTCTTATGTGCTTATACATTATTTCTTGCATTTTTTTGTGTTTTGTTTTCTGACTGTCCCTTAAACAGGGTGTCCCTTAATTAGAGGCATGGGTGAATATATGGGGGGGGGGGGGCGAAGGGGGGCAATGCCCCCCTCCCCAGTCTTGGGAGGACTTTATACATAGTAACAATAAACCTACCAAAATCTTTAAAAAAAATCGTGATTTTTTTTCTTTTTTGAATAGTTCAGAAGCGAAAATGATGAGAATAGCAACTGTCATTTTCTGGGGGGGGGGGAGCACCGTACAATATATTACATGTAGTAAAGCAGTCACTGGGATGCTGAAATGTGTTGAAAACGACTACTTTGAACTGAAAGCTATTAGAGCAAGTATATAAGTGAAAAGATCGACTGAACAAGCTATGTATTTAGCTTTAATACTTAAAATAATCGAGGATTATTTCAGCAAATTAAAAACTGAAACAAAGATTTTAAAAAAGCGGAATTGCCTATAAACTAAAGAAGTTATATAGCTTAGGACACCCGCTTTGTTGAAGACCACCAACTCCAGAAAATTTCATGATTTGTTCCTTACCAAAAAAAAAAAAAAAAAAAATCGAGGGGAGGGGGAAGACTAGAAAAAATAAATTTCATTTTAAAGTGTTTGAAAACCTTGAAAAATTTGGAAAAGTTCGGATACAAACCATAAATTTAAACATTTATAACAAATGAGAGGGGATAGATAGTAGAGGAATAAATGCCAAATTATGTTAAATTCAGTTCCTTGCCTTATCCTGCATCAAAAATGTAAAAATTATGGTTATCACATTTTTGTAACATATTACTTAAAACAAATTTTTGTGACTCATATGTTTCACATCTTGCTGTTTATTTAATCGCAAATGCAGTGCAGTATTTTGGAAATTGTTTTGTATTGCTTGCTTCTATCTTACTTCTTCTGCATATTGTTAATTTGTTCAGCACGGGGAAAAAGAAACACCACCTCTATTTCTTTCCGTTTTCCTGCACTGCTTGTAATTAACTAATTTTAATTGTTCTCGAGTCCTTGAAACGGATTAAATGAGTCTTTGAAATTCCTAAGCAAAAGGGTGCTTTAATTTAATTTCTTATCAAGTGTATCAATTATGAATTGTCCAAATGGGCAGCATGTTACTCTCCTGTTATCTATTTTCTAAATCTGTACACCATTTTTTTTGAAAGCATTTTTTACTATTGATCATTTTGTATTTAATTCAATAGGGCCGTTCACATGACGTTTTTCTACCTCGCATTTTCTCGCTCCGGCCCTGCAAAAACCCGGATCGAAAAATTCCTCATTCACATGTGAAAAGCTGGTTTATCCCAGAGAGTGGATTTACCCAGCATCCTTTGCGCAAATCCTAAATGGAGGAAGTAAACCGTCACAGTTGGCGCAGTGCATTCTGGGTAACAACCCGGCTTTTCTCCTACCCCCAAGCAGGAGGAAAAAAATTCCAGCATTTCCCCAGCAAATAACAGGCTTGCGGTCGAAAACAGGGTTTTTCCTGGGTCGAAAAGCGTCATGTGAACGGCGCTATTGTTGTATTTGTGGGTGAGTTAAAGGTGTGACCAAAAATTAATTGAATTCAACCAACAGCCCGATGTAAGCAAATAACAAAGCATAATCTTATCTTCTCCTTCGCTTTTTCTCTCTGACGACTGCTGCCACTGATTTGTCCACCCGAAAACAATTTTTATTGTGTATTATCGTAATTGGCAAAAGAGTACAGTTGGCTCTCTGTTTAACGATGCTCTATTTAACGACTTTCTCTATTTAACGACGGCTTTTCACGGTCCCAGATGATCCATTAAATGTTAAAAGCATTCTATTTAAGGACGCTTTCTACTTAAGAACGATTTTTTGTGGTCCCTTGAAAGTCGTTAAACAGAGAACCAACTGTATTTTGCTATTTTTTTCAGTGATCTTCGTGGTTCGAATTACCCCTTATAAGGCTTCAAAATGCAGAATTTTAAATCTATTATACAAAAATTCCTATGGGGGAGAAACCCCCGGACCCCCTAAAATTGGGTATATTCTATTTGGTATACCTAATTGGGTATATTCCCTACTTAAAAGGAAAACCATTTCCCTTCATGTACCATATATATAAAGCATAGTGGGGGGGTAGGGGCACTTAGGCATTTTTTGCCACCGACAGAAAAGTTGTTCGGGTCTACAAAATATACTAAAAAGCTGAAGAAGCTAAGGGCAACATTAAGTCTATATAAATCCAGCCTTGATTACATTTCATATTGCTCAAAAAAAAAAAAAATCCTGCCCCCCCCCCCCCCCAGGAATTCAGTTTTAAATCCGCCTATGATTAAAGGTAAATACATGGAAGTCCGTATTCAAAAAAAGGGACTTCCTTCACCCAGGGACTTTCTTCACCAGAACAAATGTCCCTCAAATAGAGATGTCCCTTATTCGGAGGTGTCCCTTAGTAGCGGTTGTATTGTATTCGTATTCTCAGTTTGATTAATATAAATAAACAATTCAGTTTTCATTGTTTGTTTTTTATCTAGTGGGATATTTTACTAGATAAATATTTGGAATTTTAACATTTCCATTTTTTGAAAAGTTTTTGGGGCATTAATGTTTTACAAATATTAGAAACAGATTCATTGCTTGTGTTTTAATTTGTATTATGCATAGCCCTCTGAATGTTCTGTTCATTAATATGTAAAAAAAATCAAGTATGTATTATGCACTGATGTTATAACTAACTTGATCTTTCTGTGTGTATTGGGAGGGGGGGCAGGAAACTTTCGCCCCATGCGCGGTCAGCTCTTCGGACGGCCCTGGGTCTGGGGGGGAGGGACATTTTTTGTTCCCGGGAAATTTTTTGAAAAAAAGGTATAAAAATCTGTATTTTGAGGCTTTATATGGGATAATTGAGGCTACAAAAATGTAAAGAAAAATAGGCAAACAAAGTCTTTTAAAAGTTATGCTGTCTTTTGCAAATCAAGATCAATCAAAATAAAAATTGCTTGTTTGACAAATCGTTGAAATTTTTATCGACAGAGAGGAAAAACAAGAAAGGAGAAAAGAGAAGCACATCATCATTTGCTCATATCGACTTTTAGTGTAGTTTGTTTTTGATCACTTCTCCAACATCCCCAGGGCCGGATTAAGGATTTGGAGGCCCATAGGCAATGAAAGTGAGGGGGCCCCCTCACGTATGCATTTCAGTATTTCCTAATAACAAGTCTAAATAAACTAAAATAGGGAGATCATGAGGGAAATATGAGCCCACAAATCACAACGGAATAACTTTATATATCTTTAAAAAGAGGCTTTGCAATGTGCAAACTTGGAAGTCCATGTAAAATTTCCTTTCAAACAGGGAGTACGGGTGTGCTTCCCCGAAATTTTTTTGAAATTACAGTTCAAAAATTGTAATTTTATGCGGTCCTCTGTGATGTTTCGGCCTTTTTTCGTAACGTTAGGGCAATTGATAGATTGCGGGGACCTCTACCTCAGCAATTTTTTAAAGCTGAAATACTAACAAAAAAAAAAAAAACCTCCGCAATTTTGAACTTTTTCAATAGTAACAGGTCAAGGCTGAGCCCTAGGGGAAGGTTTTAGAGAACTTTAGCAATTGGGGGGAAAAAATAAAGAAGTAAATAATAGTTTTTCTTTTCATTTAAGTAAAACTTAGTTGCCAAGCATAGTTCTGTAATATATCTCACCCTTCTGCAGCTAAATATGTAAAACTATGCTTGATAAATTTAATGAAGAATGAACGGTTGAATCAATCTGTCAAAGCTTAGCATTTACAGTAATATAAGTATTTCTTGTGTAAGGAGATTTTTGAAAAATTTTATCTTATCACTTCGCTATAGTGGTGGAAATATTGCTGGATTACAATAGTCTTCCTTTAATATATAATTAAAATATGTAATTCTTTGGTACACACACATTTTGTACATTTTAAAGAAAAGTCTTTATTCATTGAGTGTGATTTTGTTGAACAAACCTTTTAAAATACCATATGAAAAGATCTTGCACTTTTTTCCGCATTTTATGAAATTCAAAAATTGCGCAGAAAATAAAGGTCATTGTCGAAAAAAAGAAAGTCAGTAATAGAGATAGGTTTCCTCAATTATTTTATTTTACTCATTTATATACATTTTGCCCCACCCCCATTTATTTGCCCTTCGGGGATGGATAATTTTTTAGAACCCCTCCCTTTTCCGTGTATAAGGTAAATGTAAATAAATAGTATCTTGCTGGGTTCCTCCATTTTTAACTTTACTTCTGGGGAAAGAAAGATGTTCAGACACTTTTTTTTAACAGAGCCGAAGGAAAAAAAATGTAAATTTTATTCCCAAAACTGTGGATAATTGTTAAGGGCGGACAAAACACATGTGGTAGATTTCAAACTCCAAATAATTAAGCAAAATGATTTTGTTCAAAGTATGACTTCATGTTTTAGCTTTTTTTTTTTGAACAATCACGAATTACTTATTATCCTCACTTGACCAAAGCTGATGTTGCTCTGATTTTTCAGATTGCCACGAGAATAAGCTAACTCGTTGTTTTTAATATTTATTAAGAGGATAAATTTTTGTCGTCTTCGTTGAAAATTGTTTGCGTTCATTCAAGGCCTAACTTAAGCAGATTTAACTTTGAAAAGGGGCAAGGGTGTAAAATTACGTTTCGTTCAGGAAAAACGCCATTACAGATGAGCTTAAAAAACAAAACTTCATCTAAATACAAAATATCCAAATTACTGATTCCCATCATTTAAGATTGATAAGAAGTAAAATACATAACGTTATACGCTGTAATTAATCTTTATGATAAGTATTCTAGTGGATATCAGCCATAAACTCTTTATCTTTATTACCGAATCCTAACCATCAGTTTTTTAATGGATATGCCTTGTATTACCTATTCTAGAAAACCATCCGTTTATGACGGGTGCAAAATTTCTTAACCATTTGCATTCCATTTGTAGAAACAAAAAATACAACATGTAGGATCCTATTGCAATTCGCTGTTGCGAAAAGCACAATTTGAATTTAAGTCGTAAAAAATTTTGATGAATGCTCTATGTTTAATTACTTCTACTTCTTTTTCCATTATTTCACCTAAACGAAGCGACATTTAAAAGGAGAAAAAAAGTAATTCTCAGCTTGTGAGAGAAAAGAAAACGTGAGGACTCAAACTTGAAAAGGAAAATAACTTGAGGGGAAGGGGAGAGGGAGGAATAAGTAAAAAATAGTACTTAAATTTATTTTGGAGGAGGAATAAGTAAAAAATTTACTTTGAAAATACGGTCGATGTTCGTTATAGCAACTCTAGTCGTCCAAACAAAATTGGAAGTTGTTACGAGAAGTCACTATAACGTAAATGTACTACAAGACACAGAGAAAATGTTTAGCCATATCTTTAGAATTACTGGAGTAACTTTTACTTATTATACTTCATTTTAAAAGAGAACCAATAAACTAACAAAATGATAAATGATTGCACTTAAAACTATTTTTTAATTTTAGGTTTGAATACTATCTCACATTTGTTCGAATACATTTAGCGAAATGTACACTGAAAATAATTGACAGAAATTTGTAACTTAGAGACCATGGTTTCCTTCCGCTTTGTATGAAATTGTTTTCAAACCATAGTTAATTCTTTTTTGAGACATTGTAGCTGCTTTCCGTTTTTTCACTTTTTCAACAATAAAAAAAAAAAAATAAATAAATAAAAAATATTACTTCATACTGTTGACACTGTGTGCAATTCACATCAACTCTTTGAACACTTCATCATCAAGTAACTCCGTTCAATCGAAACATTTGCTCTTTAGAATTTAGGAATATAAAATTGTTAATTATCAGTTTTCTAATTGATAGTCTTGAAAATCACAAAATAGTCCGAACTTAATTTTGGACGTTATACTTGAACTGAGCGGTTCAGTTTGAACTTCTAACGGACGTTAAAATAACATTACATCTATGGATTAGCAAACAGGACTTCATGCATTGGTCGTTGTAACGGAAGGATTGTAGTAATGGAAGTTCGATCTAAAGAGCATTGACTGCATTACATACAAATTATCCTACCTTTTCTGTTTTATCTTTTTAGCATTTTGTCCCAATGTATCTTTCTTTTACTCGCCACAATAAAAAATAGTTTGCTTGCGTGCAAGTAAAGTTACTATATCTTACTATAATGCAGTTTAGGTTGCAGAATGGAAAAAATTCCTCGTGGAATAGTTTTATGACCAATATCCGGTAGTTAAGACCACATCGGAAGTGTTTCCAGTGCATTCAATTTTCCAGGATGGGGAACTAAAGCAATCTAACTACATAATGATCCAAGTCATAAAGTTCAATTACTACTCCTAATTTTACACCTGCATTTTTCTTTTGTCGATTTTTTTTTCACACGACCATCCGCTCCCAAATGCCAGTTCTTATCTCTTCTCATTGATTCCAGGAAACCGACTCCGGCGGCCTAGATCAAAAGGCTGACCACTTGTGTACTCATGAGTCTTGAGGATCCTGGGGTGTTAAGCCGTTTGACAGCAATAGCAATGGTAAAAGAGGGTTGGGAAAGAAAGAGAAAAAAAAAAACAGTTGGGGCCTAAAACATTTTTTGTTGGAATTTAGAAAAAGAACTTTTTTTAACTTTAAAATCGCTTGGGGCCCCTTGAAAGTCTCGGGGCCCTTAGGCTCCCGCCTAAGTTGCCTATTTGGTAATCCGGCCCTGAACATCCCCCCCCCCCCTTTTTCATCAAATGCCGTACAGTTAAAATGGTTTAAAAGAAATGGCATACAAATTCAGAAAATAAGAACGAAAGAGTAATATTTTGGCCATTTGAAGAATTCATACATTATTTTCTTTATAAGAGACAAAATTGAAGAACTTTTCAAGGAATTTCAAGTACTTAAATAATTTTCAAAGACTCTAGAACAGTTGAAATTATTTAAAGTACTTTATTTGCAGTCTTCAGAAGTTGATTGCACTGTCTTACAAAATGATTATAACTTTGCAAGACACACCCGTTTTAAGATAAAACTAAATGTAATGAAATATTTCTCAAAGCAAACAATTTTTTTTTTCAATCACAAGTAGTGCAGAAAATGAAATAGAGTAGAGTAAGTGTTATTTTTTTCTCATGCTTAAGGAATTAACGAAGAAATTAAGAAACAGTAAAAGTAACATAAAAACAAGTAATAGCAAAAGAACTTCCAAAATACTGAATTCGGTATTAAATAAATGGCAAGACATGGAACATATCAGTCACAAAAATTTATCTTGAAAATTATGCTACAAAAATGTGAGAATCATGATTTTTACATTTTTTACTCAGGATGTATCAAGGAGCTGAATCTGGCACATCTTGGTAACCAGATACTAAC
The DNA here is from genome assembly GCF_026930045.1 of Uloborus diversus. Classification (NCBI taxonomy): domain Eukaryota; kingdom Metazoa; phylum Arthropoda; class Arachnida; order Araneae; family Uloboridae; genus Uloborus; species Uloborus diversus. Next base: position 108,918,126 of record NC_072735.1, read on the forward strand.
CTAATCAGAAATTAGGGGCCTGGCCCTTGGAGAGTCCCCGGCTCAAAATCAGCGCAGTGTAAGTTTATAAGAGTTTTAGGGGGGGAGGAGGGCAGGGAGAAGAAGGGACACTTGTTGGCCCAGGCCAGAGCCTGAAGGGGGGCTCAATATTTTTAAAACTAGGGGTGAAAATAGGGGTAAACAATATGAAGGGCGACCTGAAAAAGTCATTTGTGACGGGTCCCAAAATTTCTGTGCATGCTCCTGGAGGAGGGCAAGTCTACCAAACTGACAAGGGGCCTGCCTGCCTTGGCCCTGGACAGCCCTGAATTGAATTGGGAAAGAGAGCAGGAAGTCCTAATTGAGGGTCTAAATTTCAAGTATGCAATGAGAACTAGAATTGCTTTTTCTGTATTTCATCAAATTTTCACTCCTTTAATAGTTGCAAATTTAAGAATAAAAAACTTTGTTACTTTCCTTTTCTGACATCAAAAAAAAAAAAAAAAAAATTCTGTTTTACGGTACAAAACATTTTGAGTTTGGGGGGGGGGGCTCTGGATACGGCCCCCTTATTTCCCCCCCTCTCTGGATACAGCTCTGGTTTAAACTCAAAAAATACTAGATCGTTATGTATAAAGTTCCAAAAGTATAAGTTCCTGAACTTTCAATCTTCTAGTGTATTAAAATTTTCATCAATTTCAGCGCAAACATGGCAATTCATTTCAACTGACAGAATTTCAAGCTGCTTCCTTATCTGAAAGGGCACCATTACAAAAAAAAAAAAAAAAACTATTTTGATGTTTTGCAGTATTTTGATAGGAAAAAATATGTTCTTTCTAATATGAGTGAAGATTTTCCACTTTTGTTTGAAGATACAAAATTAGTGCCAAAATTTAAAAATAGCATTTCAATAGGTCAGTATATTGCTTGGAATTTAATGCAAGTTTTTTTAAAATAAAATACAGTTAAACTTCGGAACTGGACACATAGAAAGTTTGACTACCGATGTAAGTTAATATCTATTTTTTCACCCAATGCTATGTTTGACCCAATGCTAACTTCAATGGGGAAAACTTCTCTAACTTGAGACACATTTGCTGGAACTTCTCTAAGTCGACATCCAGTTGCTATTCTAGTTCACTTTTTGCTACGATCATTCTTTCAGATTGAACATTTCTGAGAATTTAAGCTACGGTTTCTTGGTCAGTCACTCGATTCTTTTGAGGAAAAGAGCTCTTTTAGAAAATTAACCCTTATATCTGTGGAATCTGCCACATCATTCTCAGAGCCGGATTTAAGGGAGGGTAGGTGGGGCTACTGCCCCGGGGGCCTCCACAACAAAGGGGCCCCCACAAAATTTTTTTACAAAATATCCTTCCTTTCACGGGTCGAAAATATTGGATATACACATATATATCAAAATATTCGGATGTATGTCAAAGTATCGGATATTTTCGAGAATATGATGATCTTTTTGAACCCTGATTAGGGGCCTCCACTCCTTCGTTGCCCCGGGGCCTCCACGCTTCCAAATACGGCACTGACCATTCTGCATTGTTAGTGCAATCCTAAGGATAAGAAGGGGTTGGAGAAATATATCAAGGGGATTTCCTAGGGAATGCGGCACCACAATACATATTTGTCAAATACTTGGTGAGCAAGGCTTTATCTTTAATAGACCTGACTGATAAGGGGTGCTTATCTCTTCATAAAAATTATGGATTTATTTCCTCATGAGGTTTTAAATTACTATTTATTTTATTATGTAATTTTCAAGAAAAAACAAAAAATAAAATAAAAATAATTTTCTGGAATTGATTTTTTTTAGCGAGAATAGTAAGCACTATTAATTAAGTGATACAGAAAGCTCTTTAGGAATTGAAATAATGGAACTTTGGGTATGTTGGCACCTGCTTAACTCGACATGTTTTCGTTTTCCCTTGGAGTGTCGAGATATCGAGGTTCTGCTGTATATTGTTATCTGTTTAGGTACTGTAATTTCCATATTGAATTTCTATTTGTTCATTTTAAAAAAATATAATTTATCTTAACTATTTCACTATGCACCAGATTTCAATTCCTCTACAAGCATTGTAAATTAATTAGAAATGCATTTTCAAATTATTTAATAATTGTATTTCAGCTATCACCTTATGAAAGTCTTCAAGTTTCTTTGGATCCAAATATTTGCAGCTTAGTTCAAAATCATTTAGAAGGATCTCCAGAATCGATTGTAAGTATTGTAGGGAATGAATAAAAAATTTGATTATGTGATTGTACATTGTCTTTTTACAAGAGTTTCCAAATTTGGACCTTGCAACCCAATTTTACGACATCATCCTTGTTGATGTCATACTGATTTACTACGCATAGTTGACTAGGCAGAAAATATTTTTTGTAAAATGGTTTTGTTTTGTGTTCTATATTTCACACATGTCGTATTAAATTGTATGTTTTTTTTCCTGTTATAAGAACAGTGAATCCAGTCTCAACATCAGCAGCACATGAGCACTTCAATTGATTGCCAAATCAGCTTAATATTACAAATAAGTAGCTTGAATTTTCAAATATTGGCACTGTTATTAATCCTAGTTCATTTGATTCAAAATCCAGTTAGCAGAGACAGTGCGATGCTATGACACATGCGCTGCAAATTCTTGAGAAAGGCTGCTGAATATTTCTTAGTAATGGCAAATAAATAAATGACCTGGGGTCCATCCAAGTTCTTATTTTTAAGTCCTCATTTTGTCACTCAAATAAATAAAATAAAATAAGTAAACATTTTTTAAACTAGTGAAAAAGAACTATTTTTAGGCTCTCTTATAAATATTTTCTTATACATCCAGTTCTCTGAAAAATATTTTTTGGAAAAATGGATCTGTCATATCTTATACAATATGTTTAGCTATCACAAAACTTATTCAAAATTCCTTTTGCCTAAAGGACTGTACTGGGATGACTTGGAAGCATGAAGGGCTTTTTTCTGATGTTTTGCTTTCATACGAATTGGTTGAATTCAAAAGTGGTGACTGTTTTTACGAATGAAACTTCGGGAAAGGTCTAATTTTAAAGTAAAGTATGAAATTTTGTGAAGAGGCCACAAAGAAGACCTAATTTGCGTCTGAATCCCTGAAAAAACTTAAAATTGAATTAATAAATAAAATTTTTAAAGAAAAAAATCTAAAGTTTCAGAAAACAAAGATTTGTACTGCTTTTCCTGGGTAGCATGTACTTGTAGTTTTTAGGTTTGTTCATTTTGCCGTGCAGTGGCAAATACTGGAAAAAACTGACTGGATTTAAAAAATGTACAAAAGTACAATATAAACTTTTGTGCATAATCCAATTGGGACTTAAATCAAAGCCGAGAATTGGGACTTTTTTTATTTATACTTATATGATAGTTTAAACAATTAAAATTAATGCTCGAAAAATGTTACAAATAGATAACATCAAAACCGTAAAATTTGTTCTGATGAAGGGAATTTAATTGAATGTGAATCAGTTTTCAACTATTTTATGTGTATTTTTTAATAGCAAAATTATAGTTTACTATGAGTTTTGATAGAAAAGGTGCAGAATTGAAGACTGAACTATCATCAAATTTTCTTTTACATGTGTCATCATGGTTCATAGCAGTTGCGAGACTCTTACTTTGCACAAAAACTAATAAAGCAGTAAAAACTGCCTGATTTTGTATTCTGAATTGAGCTAAAGATACTGACTGGGAAGATAAAAGTTTGATAGCACATTTTCAATGCATATTTTTTAAATCCTGTTTGTGCACCAACATGATCCCTATTTGTTATTGCTCAGAAATTTTATAAACATAAGACTTTTTAAATTTTTTTAGTAATTTTTTTAAAAATCTTCTTGAAAATTGATAAAAACTACCTGCTTTTACAAATTTTTTGGAATTAGTTATTATGAAAGGGAAGTAATTTCTCTTTTGAAAAAATAAGTCTACTTTAAAATAGAATTGGGGGAAAAAAAAACCCTCATAGGCAAAACTTTTTAAAATAATTTTTTGTTTCATGTTCCCATTGGGGAATATTTGAGTTAAAAAATTTATCATATTATTAAAAAAATACACTGTTAAAAATTTCAATGTACCACCAAGTTTTTATTGAAAATTTGCAATTGCCTTTCTATTTCTCTCTCTCTCTCTCTCTATATATATATATATATATATATATATATATAAGGGTCATTCTCCAGAAAACATAACTTTTGAACGCAAATGTTTTACAATCTCGACTTTTTTTTTCATTGTTACACTAATGTGTTACCTACTAAAAGTAACCAGTTCAAGGTACACCACTTGGTTATAAAAAACAAAGTAGCTGACCATTATGTTACAGTTAGGTCTAACTTTGTTTCAAGCACATAATGTTATATCTAGAACAGGACTATAAAATGCATGGCCTTCATTTCAGAATACACAATATATATTTCATAATAAAAACACATTAATGTATCTAGAAAAACTTACTTTTGAATGGTGGATTACTTTTTTCAATAATACTTCAATCAGATGAGCTTCCAACAAAACAGAAAGGTATGCACTGAGACCTCTAGTGGCAATACTTTAATTACACATTTTACTATTCAACTATTTTAATAAGCAGAGCTAAAATCAGCCTGGGTCCAACGTACACATATGTCTGAGGTATACCACTTACCCCTACTTAAACAATTGGTATTTGAGACACTTGTGAAAGGAATAATAAATAAATATGTATATGCTTTTAATTAAACAAGTTATTAAGCAACATGTCACACAAGGTGTGTGACATGGCACGGAGGTGAGAATTCACATATTGTGAATCAAAAATATACTAAAATAAAAATTACTATTAAAAAAGATTGTTGGCAGGTTTAAATAGATATATTTTTCATGAAATTAAAAATCATTGTTCAATGAATTGTTCCTTAAAAGTTTTTAGTGTAAAAGACGCGTGACAGAAAAGTTACACTTTTTGAAGAATGACCTATATGTGTTAATACAAATTGTACAAAAAGCCCTTGACACTAAAAAAATCATAGAAAAGCAACAAATTGTCATATGAATGTGTGATTAGCACATGAATACTTCACAGGTTCACGAATTTTTATGGCATGGTTAAAAAAGAAGAGAAAAACTTCCAAACTGTGTTTAAAGGTGGTGTTGTACCGTCACAGTATGAAAAACAAATGTTATATGAGGTATTAACCATTTTATTAAACAGAAAGCAATACCTTGCATTACTTGAGTTGAATGCATTCACTGTTTGTTTCTCAAAACTCATCTAAACAGTATTTCTGTCCATCCCAAGTTCTAACCAGCATAGACTGCAGACACAGTTAAGCCTACTTGAGTAATTTGCATTTTCAGTTCTTCAATGCTAGCAATGCCACATAAATGAACACAAAAAAAATTTGTGAACCTGTGAAGTATTATGGTTCAAACCACACATTCATAACAATTTGTTAATTTTCTATGAGTTTTTGCAATGTGTCAAGGACTTTTCGGACACAATGTATATTAAATTATAATTTTATTATTGCAATTTCTAATATTTGCAGTCTAATCATCAGATAATTGATTCATCAATTGTTAAAATTGAGCCAGCATCTGATGAGGAGGTATCTAATGTGAATGGTTTCTCATTAAGTGATTCTTCAAATGATATATGCTTTTCTCCTAAAAATGGAAATTTAGAAGTAAGAAATTTTAAATATTTACTTATCAATGCATCACTTGTATTAGACTATTGGTTGTTAAATTGACTGTTGTACATTTTAGAATATGTTATGAGTTGTATAAAGGAGAGTGTCATACCTTGGGACACTTTTGACTTCATAAAACTTCATTAAAGTCAGATTTACTGAAAAGACAGCCATTTAAATATACTAAAATAGCTTTCTGTACTTTTCGCAAAGTCACATATTTGAATCAATTTTATGCCAACAAGTACTGTCTAACCTCAATTTCACGATTGTCAAGGGACCAGAAATTGTTTTGTTAAATCAAGGATGTTGTTAAATCAAAAAGCATGCATTGAAGTTCATTGTAACAAGATTTCACAGTATAGAAAAGCCTCCCCGCCCCTCCCAAAAGAAACCCCCGCAGTGAGTTTGGATTATATAATTATAGAAATTTAGATCAGAATTCTGCTGAAGAAAATGAGCAATGTCATTTTTCGGCCGTTAATTCAATTTGACAACCTTTGCAGTATTAGTACAACACTCTAACCAACTGTCCCAGTGGGTCTCCATTTCAGTATGCTATTGTTTAAAGCCATAGGTAATAAAAAACATTATTTTTTTCCCCGTTGAAACAACCAAATTGTGATTTTATTTTTCGGAGAAAGTGATGAAAAAAATATTAAAAAAAAAAAGATGCTTTACTCTTGAAGTTTGAGAAAGTATTTTGAAAATTATGGCATCCTCAAAAAAAAAAAAAAAAAAAAAAAAAAAAAAAAACAACCTTTGAGATACAATAATGTTTATTTCTTAAATTCATTTCTTTTGGGCCCCATATCTACTGGAACCCTGTCCATAAAATTCTGAAAAATATACTTGCTGACTAGAACAATAATTATAGTAGGAAGCTATGCAAAATCTTACCAGTTGACAATCATATTGCAAAGTTGCCATCCTTACATCAGGGATGCCTATTTCCCTAAGAGCAAGGGCGCCCCCCTCCCCCCACAATGAGAAAAATACTCCTCAAAACAACTTAACTGTTTTGCTGGTAAGACTGTTATTTCAGGGGATTGAAGAAACGAAAAATGGTCAACAATGAACGCTATCTACTGGATTTTTGGGTTAATCGACTGGAGTTAGCGTTAAAATTTCAACTATCAAAATGTCGCCAAACAGGCAATTGCTTCGTTCGAATGTAGACACCTGTCATACATTGACGGCCAGTTTTCTAGCAGGGCCGTCCAAACGGGGTGGGGGGGGGGGGGGGAGCGTGGCAATCGCCCTTTGTTTCGACGGAATGCGACGACATTCAGATGAAATGAGGGTCCCCTTGTGGCTCCCTTCATCGTATAAAATGCCCCGGTTGTACAAAATTAGGGGCGCCTTGCGGCATCCCCATTTCGTGTATCGTAGATACACAGTGATAGAAACACAAAATAGAGAATTATTGAAATGATTCTCTATTGTTTCTTAGGGCACGAAAACATTCCTCTTTCCAAGTCTCAAAAACATTCGTTTCCTTTGTATGATTGAAGCAGATACAGTTTCACAGAATATAACGGTTTAAAATCAAACAAAAGGTATTTCTCCTTTGTCTAGTTCCCACCAGATTTGCTTGAATTCTGTCCCTGCTTACAGTGATGTAACCAGAAAAAAGTTTTTGGACATTGAAAGAACAAAAAACTTTTTTTTATTGATCGAATAGGAAAAAGGTCCGAAGGTGTCCGACCAAAATGTTGAAACTTTTAGGTTTAAAAACACAATTTTAGCCTTAAAAAGGTGATTATAGGCTATGTTTATTGACGTTAGGGTAAGAGAGGGAGCTCAGAGACTCTTTCCGATCGATTATTTTTTTAAACAGATTGAAATCAATCCCTTCTCGCCCTTGCCAGTTTTCGAAATTGAAGTTTCAAAAATGAAACTTTAGACAAACTTCGAAGATTTTATGGATGATAGGATCTGGAGCATTTCCCTGGAAAGTTGCTCAAAATTATGCTGAAAAAAAATTTAAGCAATGTTTTACATTCAGAAACTATTCCACTTAAATTTTTTTAAGTGTCGTTTAAAAAACCCATTGCTTGTGATATTAAAGAAAGGTGGTACGGGGACCCTTGCAGGAATATTTTCTTAAACTCAAGTCTTGAAACGCAATTGTAAGGCCATATTTTGTAATATTAGGGCCAGTGATTTTTCGAAACCCAAAAACGAAAGCTCCAAACACTCAATTCTTAGCGGTTTTCGATGTTGTTGAGTTCTTGTGGACTTTTCCCTAAACCTTACAAATATTTGATGCTAAGGTATGACTTCTTTGTTCTTAACATATATAGAAGCTGGTATTGAGTTGGTATAAGTAAAACCAAAAAACTCTTGAAAAGAATCATTCAATGAGTCCAGATTGATGTTTAATTTTGATGCATTTTACTTCGATGAATACATTTTCTATTTATAATCAGCATATTATTTATTCGTGTTCTTTGTTTGATCAATATGAATAACTAATTCAGTTTTAATTGTTTGTTTTTTATGTAGTGGGATAATCTAGTGGATAAATATTTGGATTTTTAACATTTCCATTTTTCAAAAAGTTTTTGCGGTATTAATGTTTCACAAATATTGGAAACAGATTCATTGTTTGCATTTTAATTTGTATTATGCATAGCCCTCTGATTGTTCTGTTCATTAATATGTAAAAAAATCAAGTATAATGCGTTCATGCGTATTATGCATTGATGTTATAACTAACTTGATTCTGTGTGTATAGTGCGGGCGTCAGGAAACTTTCGCTCCGGGTGACATCAGCTCTTCGGACAGCCCTGTTTCTAGTTGATAAATAATTATTGAACAAATTTTTAGCATTCAATACTGTTTGATTTTTGTTTGTATTTGGTTAACTAATTATTACTTGCCTAATATTTATAATTTCTATAAAATTACTTTTACTTTATTTCAGATTAATATTAAACAAGAAAATGATGATAATTCATGAGAACAGGTGAATTTTTAATTATATGTACCTTTTAAACAAGATGAAAATCTATTTCTGAATATATACTGCCATTTTTAATTCATGCTTTGATACATTATCTTAGAATTTTTTTAACACTTTCAACTAAAAAATTTAATTTTATAAAGTTGTGAATTAAATATGATGCAACTACAGTCAATTTTTGAGAGCAAGTAAATCTTTTGAAGTATAAATCAACACCCACACTCACAAGAATGACTTTTTTTAAAACCAAAAGTTAAAGACGGAATTATTTGAAGATGAAGGACTTTCATGCAACAACAGGAGGTGTCTCGCACATTATTAATAGTACCAATAGCCTACGGGAATTCAGAAAGAATATTTTCAACTGCTGGAAATTTGTTCACTAAAATGAGTTCCAGGCTCAGTGATAATTAAATAGATGCATTGTGTTTCTTTATAATTAATTTTTAAATATGATATTTGTCCCTTTATTTTATATTTGTTCACAATAAGTAAATAATGCACTTTTAAGTTTTTAATTATTTATGTTGCTTATAGTGCTGTAGTTGGGGAGGTGGGGAGGATACAGGGGCAGCACCATTCTCAGAAAGATTTGCTTATCGTTGTTGGCCAAACAAAGATTGGTTCTTTTCTGTTACAGGCAGTGGCGTAGCTAGACCCGACTTTCGGGGGGGGGGGGGGTTACTTCTTTTATATATATATATATATATATATATATATATATATATATATATATATAATCGCTTGGGATTTTTTCCTTTTCTTCTTTTTTTTTCTTTCTCTTCTCTCTTCTTTTTCTCCTTTTTTTTGAGACTAACTTTTCGGGGGGGGGGGGGGTTTGTCCCCAAAACCCCCCCTTAGCTACGCCCCTGGTTACAGGTACGTCAGGGCGCACTTTTATCCTTGGAGATTTTTTCATTTTATTCATTGTCGCCATATTTGGTGTGAGTTCCATAGAAACTAGTTATTTGGTGATACCACGCATCATTCTGCCTTTTCAAGGGATTAAAAAAAAATCTTTTGATGCAAAATTAAAAGTTACATTGAAATGAAAAACAATCTACTAAATAATTTTAAATTAAGCCACTAAAAGTGAAATCATTTGCCTGGTAAAAAAACAAGCTATTCAATAATTGTAAAAAATCTCATTGAACTAGTTTGCCAAATCAGCATTGAATGCTCCATTATCATGCAGATTAACCATCCAAAAAACTATATCGAGAATATCTGGGCAATATCCGAATTTAAATACCCCAATATATCGCACTAACCAGCTATAAATATTTTGGATTTACCAATGTAAGTTAACTCAAAATTTTCTGGGAGGAGGTTCAAATTGTATGACTCCTAATTATATAAAGAGACGATGTTTGTTTTGTTTGATTCTAATGTTAACTCTATCTTGTAAAGTTCTCTTTTAAATAAATAATTTGCAAAAGACATATATACATTATGTATAGGGGAGGATGGCCTGAAGCGGGTAGGTCCCCCAAAGTGGGTAGGCCTTCGTATGCCCCCCATGTCAGCGGCGAGTTTCAGTGGCAATGCATACATATGTCCTATTTACCCAAACACCCCAGAGTTTTAATCGGTCCCAGTAAAGCAGCAGTGAAGCAGCATGGCGCAACCAGGCTTAAAATAAAAGATTTATTTCTTTTAAAAAAAGTTTTTTAACTTGTGATTAGTTGAAGACCAGCTTATTTTTTTGATTGTCAATCATATTACGTTATTCCGACACCATCCACCTACAAACTACGATGGTTATTCCATTTTTTAAAATTATCAATTTAAGGCTATAATTATTGAAATAAAAAACTTGCTTTTTGGCAAAGCTGGTATAGGATTTAATTATGTATTTATTTATAATTTCTTGACACATGTACTGTGACTTAGATTTTCTATTTCAATTCTAAAGGTATAATTTTAGAAAGTTATTTTTTATGATGGCAATTAATTAGTCTATTAATTTAATCAGTTGTTTCTTTATGTTTTATAAACAAATGTACTGACTTTAAATTGGATAAGCATAACTTTTTTATGTATTTTTTTTTATAATGACAGGTAACAAGTCAACTAATTTAATCATTTATAACTTCATATTTGATTGGCAAATGTACCAAATCACAATTAGTTAAGCTTACCCGCTTTGAGCCCTCTTGTAAGGCAAAGTGGGTTTTTCAAGTGTTTGTAATGTTTGATAATAAATATTGGGTTTGAAATAATACAAAAATCACTTTTTATTTTGAAGTTTAACGACCCTGCTAGGATATAAAACCAAAATTGTTGCAATAAAAATCCAAAAAATACAATTTTCGAGCACTCTTAGAAAACCTACCCGCTTTGGGCCACCCTCCCCTATTTATTGAAAATTGAATGTATTATATTTATCACTTTTAAATGGTAAATAACAACTAATAGTCCATATGTAATTCAACTGAAAAACAAGTTCAGAAATTTGAGCCTTTTTGGATTTTGATGCAATGTTCTAAAACTTAAGCAACCCCCCCTCCAAAAAAAAAAAAAAAAAAAAAAAAACTAATGAATCAGATAAAACATAAGTATACTGCCTTGGGCAGGTAAATGGCTGTATTTGCAGAAATGAGTTCTCGAGATATTTGAAGAAATGTGTGTTGGATTCAATACTAACAACAGAGAAATATTGGAATGAGACGTTTTTTCAGGGGAAACCAAATAAGCATGCTTCTACAATACAGATAACATACAACAAATTACAAAGATGCAAAAAAATGAAATAATTGCAGTTAGTGCCATTAACCTGCCCACGGCAGTATACTTGAACGATAGTGATATCATTGCTGAAATTTTGAAGTCGACATAAAACCAAAAGTATGCATGGATGAGCATTGGTATAGTCTATATGACCCCAATTCTTTTTATGCGTGGTATTTACATACAAAAAAAAAAAAAAAAAAAACGCATGTACGGGTGCAACCCATGCATCCAAAATATGCCCCTCATTCAGCGTCTGGAGGAATTTTAAGGTTCCAACTGGTCTCCACTGCCAGCAATAGAGAATGCGTCATGGCACATACAAAGATCATTGTATTTTTAAGCAGTATATTATTTTAAACAGTATATAAAAATGCTTGAATTGGCAAACTTCCATTTACATTGAAAGAACTTGTACTGCTATCTGGTGAGAATGTTTTTTTCTCTTTTCAGGAAATTTTTTCAATTTTTTAGAAATAAAAATACTTTTGTTCAAAATTTTTTTAAAATCTTTTAATGGGAAGAATTTCAATGGTTTACAAATACTTTTAACTAAGAATCGTGTTGACAACTTATTTGGCTATTTTTTTTATTTAATACCTTTTGCATTAAAGTTTTTTCTTACCAGAGGAAAATGAAATATTTAACAAGTCTTTGAAGAATGTATATAACTTCTTGAAATTTCAAATGCTCTTTAAAGCACTCAGATTGTATTTTTAAGCTATTATTTCAATTTGTTAGAAATGCAGCCTGGCATTTCGAACAATATATCGTATAAACAATATATTGGATGAAAAGAAATCTGAGTATCATTACAGCATAAGTAAATAGATATCAATATACGACGATATACAGCTCAGCCCTAGTATCTGTTGGCTACTTCTGCCATGCTAAGCACTAAAGTCGTATCTGCACTTTTAATGAAATGAGTTACGGTCAGGGCCGGATTTAAGGGAGGGTAGGCGGGGCTACTGCCCCGGGGCCTCCACAACAAAATTACCCCCACAATAAAATTTTTACAAAATATCCTAACTTTCACAAGTCGAGAATATCGGATATATATATATATATATATATATATATATATATATATATATATATACAAGGCTGCCCAACTGCAAAGAGCCCACGGGCCAGAATTCCGGTTACTGATCACCTGGCGGGTTGCAGTTTGAAAAATTTGAACAATAATTTCTTACCTCTTATACAACAACAATTAATAATAATTCTTAATGTATAAGAGGTAATTAAATATAAAACAATGAAATAGAAGGATTACAAAACAATTTGCTTGAATTTTAATGGGAAAATTGAGGCAGATCCGCCTTCTTTACAAGGACAGGAATGCCAACCTCAATGTTTTTCGTTGCCAGCAGAAGAGGGTCTATCAATCAACTGTCAGGGAGAGAGCTCCTGTGATGATTCTTGATAAAGTTCATTGTCGAAGAAGCACTTTCGCATAAATATATGCTCCCAAACATGGAAGCAACGAGAGCAAATTCTGAATTTTTCTTTCGAAATCAACAAAGGCCGTGGAGTCAGTGAGGGGGGGGTCTTTATTTTTAACCAATTGCAGGCAGGTTTTGCTTATCTGAAATGTTTTTCTCTTCCCTCCCTGTCTCCCTTCACCAATACTATTTCTAGGAATACGTTTGAACACCAGCATGCAGGGTAGGACTGCTTGACCTTGACCTGCAGATGTCCTGTACCTTTTTCTCTCAAAACAATGAAAAGAGTATAAAAGGGCGATCAAGAGGAAATTTCGGGGACCTCGGCTTGACCAAGAAGGGTAGTCTTGAATGCTTCTTGATACCAATAAATGTCGAAAAAAGAAATATGCTGAATAAGAAGTTGGCGGGCCACATGTGGCCCGCGGGCTGCCAGTTGGACAGCCCTGTATATATATATATATATATATATATATATATATATATATATATATATATATATATATATATATATATATATATATATATATATATATTCGGATATACATCAAAGTATCGGATATTTTCGAAAATATAATGATCTTTTCAGACCCTGATTAGGGGCCTCCACTCCTTCGTTGCCCCGGGGCCTCCACACTTCCAAATCCGGCCCTGTTTACGATCACCAGGAGTTTCTTTGTCCCATACTTTACCTAATTACAATGTTTTATGGTCATCTGTCAATGGGAAATATTTTTAAAAAGAATGAAAAAGTTGCATCTGGTACACGGATGTTCAAAACTTTAAATGGCAATTACTCATTTGTTACTCATCTGCAGTTACGACTTTTGCGTTTAGCACGGCAGACTTGTGCTGACGCAATTGCCGTAATCGTAATCGCGAATCAGAGACTGGAATGTGCAGAGTTGGCATGTATAAAACACCTAGTTTTTCTAGACAGGAGTTAGTAAATGTTTGTTGTTAGTAGTGTAGTTTGATGATTGTATTCCCTTTTAATGTTTTAATCAGTTCTGCCTTTTATTTCTTTTCTACATAGTTTTGATTTTATCAGTTTGAGTTTGAAATAAATAATGAATTTTTAAAACTTTGTTTTTTCTTTCAAGGTCATTATATGAATTTTAGATATAGGAATTCCAAAGAATTTCATTCTTATTGAGCCATAAATAAACATTAAAAGTTGCATTAAAATATAAAATTAGAAAAAGAGAAACAAAGATGGTGACAATGTAAAGGAACATTTTCAATTTTCTCCATAGTAAAAAGTTGTAGGTCAGCGATTTGAGAAGCTAAGTAGCATAATATGATGAAAAAGAATCATCAGCCGTTAGACCTAGCCTGTAAAAAGCAATCGCGGATCCAGGGGGGGGGGGGAGGGTTGATGTTACCCTTAAGTAACCGTATATGGCCTAATTTTGCACTTTGAGGGTTTATATTTTAAACATTTTTTCCGAACCCCCCAGTTTGTGCTCAAGTATTGTACTTTGACTTCTAGCCTTTCCGATAATGGACCCCTCCAAAACCAGAAGCAGAATAGGCCTTTGATAAAAAGGTGCATTCCCCCCAAATATTTTTTCCCAACTACAGCACTGATTATTTAGAATGTGTTATGTACTGCTTATTTTCCCAGTTTATTACTTGTTAAAAGGCTCAATCTCTCTACGTCTTAGTATAAAAGACATGACTTTTAAACTTACTATTTATTTTTGTTTTAAGTTTCATGAAGTCACAAACTTCTAATAAAACTTGTGTGAAACAAAACAATCTGACATTGTGTGCAACGGGTCTGAGTGAGAGTTAATTCATTTTGTTTTTTTGATCACTTAGTTGCATCATCAATAGCCTTGGAAATTTCGAATAAGTGAGCAAGATATAAATAAATTTAAAAACAACCTTCTTCAATGAATGTCACTTTCTTTTCCTTTTCAATATCACCGCATTGCTAGTCACTATGGAAGTTTACGGAGAAAACCCCCTCAGTGTAAAAAAGCTTATTTTGAGAAAAACACATTTTGAATGTTTGACTATTGGGATTTTCCTTTTTAGTACCACCTATTCAGTGGCGGATCCAGCCGATTGTCTTGGGAGGGGCCATCCGAAAATTTTGAACAAACTCCCCAGGGCCGAATTTAGCTCCATGCCGCCCCTAGGCAAATTTGAAATCTGCCGCCCCCTCCCCCCTAAAAGAAGCAAAATATCCTTGACTCAAAAAAACGTAAAAAAGTTCCCCAGATTCAAACTGTCAAACTTATGAAGAAATGATGGCGTTTCACATTCGGAGGCGCCCCGATGAAATGATCACAGTGATCTCCCACAAAATTTTTTATTCGGCAAATTTTGCTCACGATTCGGCAAATACCATGATTTAAAAACATTTAACTTTCATAAGATGTGTGAAAGTAATCATTCTTAAATTACAAGAAAAAATTGTCTCTGTGGAAAATGAAAGAATGCTAATATTTTACTTTCAAGAATAACAATTTAATTCAAAAATTGTGTATTATAATAGCAAATTTGCCGCCCCTGAAAAGTTTGCCGCCCTAGGCAGCTGCCTACTCTGCCCATTGGGAAATTGGGTCCTGATAACTCCCCAGACATTTTATTAAAATGAAGTTTTAAAACTCAATTTTCGGGGTATCGAGACATTAGGTGAGGGGGTGGATTTAGGAATCTCCCTCAAAATGTTTCAAAATTTAAATTTCCGAGTAATTTTTGAAAATTAGGAAACTACAAATGCATTTCGTCTATTTTTGATGATGTACGGAGAAAGGTCAGGTTTCGGGCGCTGGCCCCAAAATACTTTTTGCAAATAAAGCTTAGAAACCAAAATATTCTATCATTATAAAGTTAGAAGAGGAAGGGTACTCTTCTAGCTCTTCAGCTGGCCAGCCTAAAAATGCATCTTTAATTAATGTTTGCTTACATTAAAGGAAGTGTGAAGGTGCTTAGAATCCTTCCTTCCTAGAAATATTTTGCCTTTGAGGCTCTAAAATTCGATTTTAAACTATATTTATACATATTTTAGAAAGGGATGGAAGATTCGTGAGCTCCTCCAAAAAAAACTCCTTTTAAAGCTATTATCGCGATATAAACTAGAGAGGGAGGTGGTCCTATCAAAAATTGTTTGTAATTGAAGTCCCAAAAAAATTCATTTAAGTTGCTTTTAAGCAAGTTAAGTGATAAGGGCTGGATAAGTTAGTTTCCGTTGACATTTTTTCCAAATAAAAGACTTAAAATGCAATTTTTTGTTACATATCAAGGCATTTGTGAAAGGGCATGGGAAAAGGGGTTTTTCCCCTTGGTTTCGAAATTAAAGTCATGAAAACGAAAATTTAGGCTCTCTTTGGTCTTGTGAACAGAAGGTATACTCTGAGAACCGCAACATTTAGAGATCGTTCAAGTGTCTGTAGTTGGAATCAAAAAATGATGTAAAAGATGGAGAAAAATTTTGGAAACAAAAGTTTTGTTTTAAATATTGGGATATAATTTATCTCCCAATTAAGGCCTATACTTCTTTTACAGTAAAATACATGTGTTAAATTTTGTTATCTTCTCATAATATATTTCTCTTTTTTTTCCTTAAAAAAATTCCTACAATCACAAGGCTTTGGGAGGGGCCATGGCCCCCATGGCCCCCCTTTAGATCCGCCCCTGCACCTATTTTGTTATAAATATTTCAGCTGACTCACAGGGTTTTGTACAAGGGATGGTAGGCTATTTGAAAAGTATACTTCAGCAACCACTAGATGGCACCATTATTCAATTTCCCTAAAAAACTGACTGAGAAGGATTCCCTTGTACCCTTCACTTGTTTTTAACTGTTTCTGTGACAATACAGTGAAACCTGTGTATAACGATAGTGTCTATAACGATAACCTGTCTATAACAATATTCTTTTTTGGCCTCAGCAAAATGTCAGCATGAATAATCAAACTGTCTATAATGATAACCTGTCTATTACGATATTTCTTTTAGGTTCGAACAGTATCGTTGTAGACAGGTTTTACTGTATCTGGTTTTGACGTTTCTGTTTCAGTGTATAATATTATCAGATACTATAAAATGGGAAAAGAAGTTGGGGGTCGGAACTGCTTTATGTTTTTTCTCCATCTAGAAGATATTGAAATTTTCAATATTAAAATGTTAGCATTTATTATTGTTTAATGTGTATAAAAGTGATTATAGAATGATGAATAATGTGAGCTTTCTTTCAATGTTATTTATGTTGTTTCATGTTTGATGACTGAAAAAAAATATTGATGTTTCTCAGGGATACTGTACATTGAAGTTTATACATATAATATGCTCTTCTGAGTTCACTGTTGTTTATATATGAAATAAAATTATTTTCTAAACTAGATATGGCTTTCGTTTTTTTTTCTTCTTCTAAATTTGGCTGCAGTTCTTAATTACTATTACAATAAGTGGGATAATACTGGGGGGGTAGGGTCGAGGAACAGTTTAATCGCATGCCGAGCACTTTAAGTTTCAGTGTAAGCAAAAAACTTTTTCCAATATGCATCACAAATATGCAGCAACTATTTTTTCCCCAACTCGTTGAATTTGAGATTTTTGTAAAATTTCTGCTGAAATATTCAAAATAATTTAGTCATTTAAGGTGAAAAGTTAGATTAAGTTCTATCATATTATTTATACTTATTATATTTACCAAATATAAAGAAAAACTTACAGTGAAACTTCAATAAGTTGAAATTCGATCAGTCGAAGTGAATCTTTGTTCCCTTTTAACTGAATTAGTCCAGTCAATAGATACATTTTACCTTGCAAAAAATGGGGTCAAAGATTTTATTTTTTTAATTTGTACATATTGGTGCCGACATGGAAAAACCAAGTTATCCAACACGAAAGACCCCGGGAGAACTTTTGGGGGCCGAAAAACCACAAAAATTTATGACTTTTTTTGGTTTTTACAAAATATCTCCAAAATGGTTCAACTTAGAAAAAAGTTTTAAATATAAAGTTTAAAGAACATAAAATTTCCTACAACTTTTGTATTTACAACTTTTTTTGTAGCACAAATAACAAGCTTGCTATAGCTCTTTAAAAATAGGCAGTTTTCCTCCACTCCGAAAAAAAAAAGCTTTCACACCGAAAGCAAGGCGTCATAATTATTAGAACTTGAAGAGAAACTTTAGTTTCAGAGAGTTTATCGACAGTTAGAGTAGTTTGAGTTTCTTGCTCCCCCCCCCCCCCCCCCGCTGGACACAGAGTAGCATTTCTGGCTGACAGATTAGTTCCCGCTAGACTCCAAAAACAAACGATAAACTGAAATACATATATACACATTCATTTAAAGCAACATACGACGATGCAATAATAATAAAAAAAAAAAAACCTTCGCCACTGCTCACAAACTAACTTTTCTGATCTGACAGAGGTAGTCTTCATCAGACTCCAATAATAGATGATAAATTGCTGTTTATAACTGGATTGCACAATATATACATTCATTTGAGGGATGTAATTCGTACATTCTAGTCCAATTATTGCAAACAAAGATGCGATTTTTAAGTATTAATGTGAAAGAATGAATATTAGGCAGCTAATAAGCAAACAATCAACACAGTCATGCATCCTATGCTCTGATACAATAATAATAATAAACCCTCCCCCACCGCTCACGAACTAATATTTCTAGTCTGACAGAGGTAGTCTTCAGTCAGACTCCAATAACATATGATTTATATTGCAGTTTGTAATTGAATTACATAATCTTCGCATTCATTTAAAGCACATAATTCGTACCATCTATTCTATTACAAGTGAAAATGCAATATTCGAAAATATAAATGTGAATGAATAAATATTAGGGTGATAATAAGCAAACAATAGACATAATAATGCATAAATAAAGGTACAATAGTAATACGTAATGAACACTTTGAAAAAATTCTGCAGGAACTGACTTTTTGAGGCATGAAAAACTCAAAAGAATTACCTTTCAAAATGAAAATGCAACTGTAGAAGCTTAATACAGATTAATTACAGACAGAATAATACAGATCTAAATTACAAAGAGATTAATTCGACCTTAAAGCAAATAGAGAAAGGACAACAAAATACGCTGTTTATCTTCTTCGAAGCTGTTTTGAAGGTCCAGGTTCTCCCAGTTCAGAATCTGTAGGGGGTAGAAAGAAGCTGTGGTCCTTTAATTGTTCATCTCCTTGTTGCGGTAATTCCAAAAGCTCCTGGAACAAATCATCTTCTTCAGCAGTCTCATCCAAAGATGAAATTTCTGCAACATTTTCACAATTTGTGCCACTGCAGTGTTTGCACGTGCTGGAGCATTTTAAACCTGCCTTGTGACAAGAACAGGCTCTAGTACAATTTTTCTTGCAGGTTTAAGGTACAATCTTCAAAATATTCTGAGTAACTGAATCTCTTTTCGTGTCAACATGCATTAGACCTTGCGTTCTGCATTCCCAACCCCACTTCTCTGGATCAATTATGTTGCCCAACTTTGAATTTGGTGGTAGAACCGATATGAGTGATAACATGAAGCATCCCCCCCCCCCTCTACGCACGTTGGAGGTAGCCCTGCAAGATTTATCTTAGCCCTGTATTAGTTTTATAAAAAGATTAAATTGCAAAGTATCCAAAGATAGGTTCAAATATTTTACGTCACCTGTGTATAATATTTGCAAAATGTTTTCTCCAGCTGCAGCTAAGGCATCATGACAGATTGGGTCCCTAAATACTTCAATAGCTTCCTTAATTTCAGGAGTTTTTTTCTTTTTTAACTATTTTGTACAACTTAATTTTGCCTTGGCCAAAAACTGCCGAAGTCGTATCACACCCACTAAACGCATGGATCAAAAGAATATTGCTGGGGTCAAACTTAAAAGATTTAGTGGGGAAAAAACAAATCACAAGTATTCCCTCTTCCAGGTTTTAAAAAGAACAAGTTGCTGAAAGGCTGTCCTAAAGCTGTCATCAGCACCAACAGATCTACATCCTCTTGCCCACTATAACAAACTTTTCAATTTCTTTTGCCTTTGAAAGAGCAGTAAGTAAGTTGGCATCATCTTGAGTCTGCCTGACTTCAATGCCACACTCTTCGAAATATGTCTCAAGAAGTTGAATAAGACTATTCTTGTTGTTATAATTTGTCAGAAATCTTTCTTGAGGAATTTAGTTAGCATGCTAGGTTCAACCATTACTTCAAGGGAAGAGATTGATTGCTCATTGATATAGCATTTGTGACAGGCAGTGTGAATTGTCACTTCTTTTAAGAACTTCAAAAAACGCTGATGTTCTTCATTTTGCCGTTTTGCGCTGCATCTTTGAAGATTTTCTATTCCCTTTTCCTTCACAATCTTTATTTCGCATTCACGCAAACTGATTTCGCAAATAATAATAATAATAATAATAATAATAAAACACCTTGGTCAGGCCTATTCATATCTAGGGAAAAAAATTGTAATACAGAACACACAAATTGATAAAACATACTCTGGCCCAAACGCTGAAGTGACCAACATGAGTAGCTATTGAGTCGATTCATCTCATTTGGAGAAAAAAAAGTGGGGATGGAATGGGGGTGTTTTGTTTAAGTTAATGGGAACGGGGGCATTTACCCTCAGCTGTGAAAGACAAATGATTTCCGGTCAGACTGCCGGCGTTTCTCCTTTTTTCCTCCGTTATCCGACACGCACTTTGCTGAGGGGGTTCAGAAAAAGTGTGACTTTCAAGAAGCTGTAACTCGCTTGCTTTTCATGCTACAAAAATGTTGTAATGACAAAAGTTGAAGGAAATTTAATCCTCTTTAACATTTGCATTGGAAGTTTTTTTGTAATTTTAACCATTTTTGAGATATTTTGAAAATACTACAAAAAGTCACAATTTTTGGGGGGTTTTCGGCCCCCAAAACTTCTCCCGAGGTCTTTCGTGTTGGATAACTTGGTTTTTTCATATTGGCACTAGTATACACAAATTTAAAAAATAAAATCTTTGACTCCATTTTTTGTAAGGCAAGCCCGTTTTTTTCTACCTATTGACTGGACTAAATGGAGAATTAGTGTTATTTATTTTCGGTTAGCTTTCGGTTTATTGAATCGAAATACTCGATAAGCCAGAATTTATTTTATAACCGCGGTTAGATTTTCCTTGTTATAACTACATAAGTCGAAATCGTTTTCCCCTCCAATAGGATGAACAAAAAGAAAGGCTAAATTTACAAATTGAGTAGATTTTGTTACAAAAGAAAATTACATTAAATCAAGCACAGATTTTATGGATTTTGTTGCAGTTAATGACGGAATTTAAGTCACAGAGTACTTAACTGGTTTAGATATTTTTTCATGCGTAAGTGAAAATAGAGTAAATGTTAATAAATTTTGAAGAGAAGTAAGAACTTGAGACTGTATAAATAAAATTACCTTCTATATTCAAAATACTATTAGAAGTGCAGAGATGTATTGCGCATTTTTATGGAATGAAGTCTGAATGTTCCTGACTCCTCGTTTACAGATTTTTTAAATATCTTTTTTTTAAATTAAATAAGTTCAAACTTATGTTTCAGCATAAACATTTAACTTGTTTTCCAACCCATACAAACTCTTGAATTTTATATACTAGTAATTATACTACATGCTAATTATGTCAAGTAGATACAGCAGCGTGCACGGGAGGGGGGGGGGGGGGGGGAGAACACCAGTTGGCCTGTGCCCTAGCCTGAAAGGGGCCCAACATTTTTAAACTTGGGGTGAAATATAGGAATAAACAATATGGAGGGGGGCCTGGAAAAGTCATTTGTGATGGGCCTCAAATTTCTATGCACGGCCCTGAGTAGATATATAAACTCCTTGACACATTATTCTATCAATTTCTGCTCATATTATAAATTTAGTGAGTTCCGGTGGTGTGAATTTATTTTATCCTACAGTTTTGTTTTCGTTTTCGATAAACCAAATTTTCGATAACACAAATTATTTTCATTTTCACTGCAACTTCGACTTGTCTAAGTTTCACTGTTGTCTAAATTGGAACTAGAAGTGGTTTTTATTTAAAACTAGCTGCGTTGCCCGGCTTTGCCTGGTCTATTTTGAAAACAAAAATTGTGTCAAGTGACATATATTCAACAATCAGGCATAAATAAAAGAAAAAAAAATCATGATGCAAAATTTCCCCTCCAAACAATGACGACAGATATTAAAATACTTTTAAGAAATTAAAATAAAATGAGAAAGATGGATTTAAAAAGCGTAACCATGGAAACAAAACAAAATAAGTTTCAGAATTGAAAATGAGAAAGATGCAAATAATGGATTCAAAAAGCGTTACCGTGGAAACGCAGAATAAAATGGTTAAAAACTTGAATAGAGAACAGATTTTTGAACTTCATTTCATTCGCTTGTAACTTTTTTTCTAATGGAGATAGAGGGTTAAACTTCCGACCATAGGTCGAGTTAGATCTGGAGTAAAAAAGGTAGCTTTTTTCAATGGTGTCAAAAAGAAAACTGTAGGACAATTCCTTCACTTTTTATTGATAAATTTAATGAAGAAAGTAGTGCTTAAATTTCAGCTAAGCCTAAACAAATTCGAGCTAAAAACGTAACTAACTCCCGCCGCAATTAAGTTAGAGAGTTGGAACAAATTGCGTAGAACGCGGAAAATTCTTCCCTTTCCAACGATATATAATATTACTAATTGCGAGTAATTTTTCACCCCCATATTCGGGAATTTATGTGAAAATTGGGCCTAAATTGGAATAAAAAAAGAACTATTCATCGAATTGTTTTCGAACTGGTCTGCAAACCTTCTCAGGACTTAAAGGAACAAATTGTGAAAATTTCAGCGAAATCGGCCGGGTAGTTCTCGAGTTTTGCGAGTTCAAACAAACAGACGCTTTTTGGACACTTCATTTTATACTATGTAGAGATAAGTTTTGTTTACAAACCAAACATTTTCATTTCAAACCAAACTCTCCCAATAAGAAAAATATGCTTGTTTCAACACTCAAAGTTATGATTGAAAGCTATTTTTCCCCATCTCAATACCCTTCTTTCCAATTTTTAATTTTTCAATATTTATTTTATTATTTTATTTATTTTTGACTTTTTTTTTTGTTTTTCGCGATATTTTAAAGATGCATTAAGCCTTCTTTCATGCTTTTTTCTTCTTTTTCTGACTTTTACTGGGAAAGTAGGCTAAAAAGTAACGTCAAAGAAATTCTGAAAGGAAGTCTGTGGCGGGTCTGTTCCAGGAGACCCCGCCCACACCCTTGAAATTTTGTTCAAAATTATTTTGAGCCCCGGAGGCTTGCGCCTGTTTTTTTTTTTTTTTTTGTTTTTAATTTCGATTTTTTTTGTAATTAACTTTTTAAGCTAAAATTTTACATAAATTGCCAAAAAAAGTGATGAACGATTTCCCACACCCCTTAACATTCTATGTCGTTTGTCTGCATCAAACAAAGCCAGTTACAACTTTATCAATCAATTCGCAACTCCAGAGCTCGAATACTCTACCTTGCGGTGATTTACATAACTGCCGAAAAAACTAAAACATATCGTTCACCGTGTGTATGTTGACGTAAACATAGGCAGTTTGTTATGAGAATTTATTAACGCATTCGATGTGTCTTGGATTGCTTTCAGCAATAGAAAGTGTTTTGTCTCTCAATGGTATTCTCGAGCTCCTCAAAATAATGTTAGTCTGTATTATTTCCCTCTAAAAAGTGAGTTGACTGTCGTAAATGGCGTGAAATTCTAAACACAAGAAAACTCTGGATTAACAAACTTCGCATTTGCAAATCTATTCGAAGCTTTTTTTTTTTGGAAGAGGATAACTTTATACCAGGTAAATTTTTTTTTATTGTTTTGTGTGAATTTGTAAGAATATGGTTTTTTTTTTAAATCTTAAGCTCAAAAGAAGGATAGTATGCAAAATATTTTTCAGAATATATTATAGAACGGAATGAAAAATGTTTAACGCTTAGAATTTTCATCGCCAAAATAGTGCGATTATAGTTTAGGGTTATAGTCTTAGTATTGTGCAATCAAAGAAAACTTGGCGAGATTTTGCATGTCAGTTGTAAACCATTTTTATTTTTTATCATGTGTGGATTAAAATGGTAAAAAGATAACAGAATTCAATAAATTTAAAGAAATAATGGAAGATCAATTAAAAAGAAAACTACCGCCATGTATCCGTGAGAATTTTATTGATGAAGCATGACAGAATTAAATCATAATTCAGAAATTAGAAACATACGAAACCGAATGTAAAACAATTAGCTCTAGCCAAACAAAACAAAGAACTTTCATCTTCCTCTTTTGATAACACTGATAAACAAAGGTTTATTTGCATGAAATATTTGTAGTGTTCATATGGCTATAATAAAAATGTAGTTTCAACAAGAATTGATAAATTTCGAATTCAACATCGTGGAAATGGCTGCTTACAACTACGAACTACGAAATTTGTATTAATTTCTAATGTTTAGTAATGCTTCTTGAATTCTCATTTCTTTTTACATAGACCAGAATATCCACAAGACTTTGAAAATTGATTTAAAAAGAATAAAACAAAAAAATCATGCATACAAACAAAAATTACTAGGCTTATTAGCATTTTCTACGCTACGGCGTGCGTTTGTTTTACCTTTTTCATCCGCCATTAGACGGTGGCTGCAGTGCCCCCTATAGTTTGTTGGAGTTGCGAATTAGAACAGCATATGTAAGGGTTTCTATTTAAGCGAGAAATCTTAGGCTCAACTCAATTCAAGCTTGGTGCTAAAGAGCAAAACAAATTAGTAGAGACTCCGAATTTGAAAGTGACTTTTCAAACGTACAAAACTGCCGTTCTGCAATGCTCAAGAGCCCCTTAGCACCTATATCTGTGCAAGTTGATACAAGTTAGTTTGGAACCCAGGAAAGGGGTGCTCTTTAAAGCGCTTTTTTTTAAAAAAATACCTCTGTTATGCATAGTTATATCAAGTTCGTTTTGTCTTCGGGAGGGAGCGGAATTCTTTTCTAATTATGAGCTCTTTACTTAAATTCCATTTTCTACGGGAGGGAGAAGGAACTTTCAGTGGATCGAAACGGAACTCGAAACGCGTTTTTTAATCTGAATCTTTCTAATGGACAATTGAGACAATTTAAATCTGTACGATTCAAATAAGATTGTGAAGCAATCTTCAGGGGTTTGTGAGCGCTAGCGAGCAAGGAGTGGGGCCTCCTAGTTCTCTCTCTCTCTCTATATATATATATATATAGATATATATATATATATGTATAAAAAATGCTAGCTTTGCTTTTTTATTTGTTTTTCTTCACTTTCCCTTCTAACAATTATTTCAGTAAAAAGAATCATCAAATTAAAAGGGAAAAATAAGTCTGATATTACGTTAACATCTTGAGAAAAATAACCTCTTACTTGCCTTTTTTCTGCTAACTTAGTTTTAAAAATAAGAAAAATAATAAAGTTCTCAAAATAAGACTTAATAGTATGTTTCTTAGCATATTTTGCTGAATTATCAATCATTTAAAAAAAGAAAATTTAACTTTTTTATTGAGCAATCGCGACTTGCTTATTATCCTCGCTTGCAGCATTAGCAGTGAAAAAGATCCCAACAAAACATAAATGTGAAAAAGAAGCCAAGCTCGGTCGAAATGAGGTTCGGGGTAGACGGTGTAACCGACAAAAATAGTTCAGATCTAAACGGTTACCAAGTTCCATAGCAGTTCCACATAGATGTTGGATTTTCCCATGTTCTACAATTCCTTTAGAAAACAATTTTTTACTTTCTTTGATACTGGATTTTAAACTTGCGCAAGTTCTAGTCATCGCTTTTTTTTTTTGAAACTTGCCAAGTTTTAAATCCAATATCAAAGAAAGTAAAAAATTGTTTTCTAAAGAAATTGTAGAACATGGGAAAATCCAACATCTATGTGGAACTGCTATGGAACTTGGTAACCGTTAAGATCTGAACTATTTTTGTCGGTGACACCGTCTACCCCGAACCTCATTTCGACCGAACTTGGCTTCTTTTTCACATTTATGTTTTGTTGGGATATCATTACTTTTTGAAAAGCTAAATCAAAGGCTATGTTCTAATTCAGACGATCATAAATGCAAGAGCGTATAGAACTATATGATTTCCTTTCCCCCCCCCCTGCTTTTACGGTTCACTGGTTTGCGGTTTCTCTCCATTAGAAGTTTTGAAGATATTTCGATAGCTGGGGACTTGGTGCGATGGCCAATTTTAGGCAGTAATCGTCTGTTTTTCCCATTTATCAGCAAGGCCAAAGTACATTAGTTCTTGGTCTTTGACATCCTCAAATTTGTCGACAATTAGGAAAATTGTTGACTCATTTCAAAATCAGTCTGGAATTTATTGTTCAGGGGGATAATCATAACGTAGATCGTAAAATATGCAGGATTGGCGAAAATATTTCTTAAATGTTGAAATTATTGCTGCCATTTTCGCTCCTCCTGTAAAATTTTGCATTTAATTGAGATCTAAAGATTTTATAAATTTTAAAGATGGTTATTTTTGATTTTAAAGGCTTAGCTCTAAAATTTGTAATTTTAATTATTTGATGGATCATTTTTCATTTTAGCGGAATTTAAAGTATCGTTTAAAGCCCCATTTTGGTTATAAATTTAATTGTTAATTTAAAACATCAACAACCTTGTTTTGGCAACGTTTGACGAGCCCTTTTGTTTTGATTTATTTGGCGAAATATTTTGCAATTGCGCGGTAAAGTGATTGCGCCGTGATGCTCATAAAAAATAGCGTAATTTTTTGCTATTTTAATGTAGTTTTTTTGACTTTTTAGATTTTTCCCTTTACATATGCATGAAAATCTATCTTTATGCCAAATTTCAAGTATGTGAGACACTTGGAAGTTCGTAAACATTTTGATGAGTGAGTGCGTGAGTCAGTGTTAAAAATGACACTTTTCAGATCTTAATAATTCCATAACTAAAAGAGGTACACTCATGAAATTTAGGATTATAGGTCTGCTAGGCAGCTCTATTAGACATACAAAATTTCAAGCACGTAGATTTAATAGTTTTTGAGAAATGAGGGAGTCAAAAGTAGCTTGAAATGGTTCGTGTAAGATACACACTGGCTGATGTGTCGCCTGATTTCCGAACTTGGCTGACACACTGCCGTGTGTCTAAATTTTACAAAACTCTTTTTCCAGCTTTTGTGGAGATGTGAGTTACAAAGTAGAATTTTACAACTTGATGAAACAATTCTTGAGTCAATTGTAAATTATGCAACTTCGGGGGAAAAAAAAAAGTCCCAGCAAAAGTGATTGTAGTGGGAAAGGAAGATTTGGTTGTTTTTCTTGTACTAGCACAACCTTTGCAGTGAAAAATGTTTTACAGAGTTCTCTTTCCAGCAGCTTGGGTGACGCTAGCAGTTAAAAACAGAATTTTACAACAGAATGAAATAATTTTTGACTCAGTAATAAAACTGTTCAAATTTGAAAAAAAAAAAAAAAACCGTACCAGTAAAATAATTTATAAATGCAGTGAGCACAAAAAATCAGATTGTTTTTCTAGCACTGACGCAGCATTAAGAGTGTAACAGGCTTTTCGGAGCTCATTTACATGCTTGAAAACCCTCTTTCTATCTTGGTCTCAGTCAATGAAAAAAAGTGTGTGATTAAGTGGGTAAAATAGTTTATCATGGCTTGATGGCGGGAGTATCTTTAAATGTGTGGTTTTCTTTTCTTTTTTTTTGATGATAAAACCCTTTAATGTTTGCCATATAATAAAGTCTTTTGCAAATTGAGCAAACACGCACGTTATTTAATGCAATCACACACACACCATCACCGCACTAGAGTCAATGCCTGTGAATTGAAAAATGACGTCATCATGCATCGGCCAATCATCAGCCATACTACTGTGTTACGGAATCCTGTTATATTTTAAAAGTTTTCCTATCACCGCTTGTTTTAATCTCCAAGTATAGGAAATCAAAGTTGGATTAAAAATCCGTATTAAGCAATATTTTCCCAAAATTACAAAAAAAAAAAAAAAAAAAAAAAAAAAAAATGAAAATTTTAGAGTGATTTTTCTTTGACGCAATTTTTAACTTGGCGATAATTTTTTATGTTATTCTTTTCCTCAATTTTTAGCCTAAATTATATAGAAACTACTGTGGCGAATCTATGTACGTTTTTGTTTTTGTTTTTTTTTAATTTTTAACAAAACAAGCAACAAAATGTGACTAAATTCTCCATTACAATGAAAAAATATCCACCAAACAATTAAATTAAGCTTTTAAAATCCGCCAATTAAAAACTAATTCGTTAAATAACATGAAACGTTGATTAAAATAATCCTGAAACTTAAACAAACCAACATTAAAAAATCCATCAATAGTCATCCGCCAAAAAGACTTTTTTATTATAGGTGCGTCACTTTACTTGGCAACTTGTTTATTTTCTACCTTGGCGAAACAAGAAAATATCGTTCGTGTTTGCTCCTCTTTTTCGAGATTTACATTTCTATGGAACTTTTAATATCAGTTAATGATGCAACTTATAGGGCGGTATGCTTTTGTTATAGTGCGTCATTTGACACAGTATTGCTTTTCACGTCTTCACCTTCAACATAGAATAAAAAATTTGGCCCTGAAAATGACCTTTCTTTTAATAAAAAAAGTTATTATGAACACTTAACTTTTCAAGAAAGGTAAAAATATTTACTTCTTTAAAATAAAAAGTTTGAATGTACAAGCAATTAAATCATAAGCAAATATTTCTTATTTTTATTAAGAGGAAAACGGAAAATCTTCAAATTTCAAAATTATAAATATACTAAATACGGTATAACTTTTATATACCCCCCCAAACATTACGCGCCAAATCTGGCACTCCCTACGGACTTTTTAGGGTTGCTGTCTCTTATTTTGGTGTTGCCAATTTAGGTTTGTTCAGCTTTTAGGTTTTTGTTGGTTTCAAATTTAGTATTTTCTTGTATTTTGTACTATTTTTTTAGTTTCTTTTTTGAGCAATCACGATTGCTTATTGTTCTCATTTGACCGTTTTTGGTGTCCGTGCCTTTTTCAGCTTGGACCTGGTGGCGTCTGCAGCACCACCACCCACCGTCCTCTGCAGGCGCGGCTCCGAGCACTGCCTCCTGGAATCCGTTTCTCCTGGTCGGTAGCGTCCATGTCCTACACACACGCACACTCATATACACACACGCTCATACACACACACACGCTCATACTCACACACACACGCCTACGTGCATACACACATGCCTACATGCATACACACAGTTCTACGCACACACATGTAATATAGTTTAGCCTTGCATATTTAATTATTTCATCAAATGTTACTTTTAATATAATTGTAAGTGAACGTGACTTTAGATTTTTAAAATATTGTAAGAACGACTTAAGATGATATAAATGTTGTAACGAAAAGCTGGTTCCCAAATTCAACTAAAATAAAATGCATATTAAACGTCAAGGAGTCTCAATACATTATATGACAGGGTGGCAGCTGAAAACGAAACTATATTCAACAATCTTGACATAATAAAGGTTAGTAGTTATGCAATATAATAGAAGGTCAGTTAATAGATATATTCTGGCTATTGTGAAACTGAGTTTTTAATGCTTGATTAAAGATTAGTATACCTTAAAAATGGAGTTGAAAGCACCTTCAAGTATGAAATTATCCGGCAATTTGTCCGAGAATTGGAGTAAATTTAAGCAACGTTTTATGCTTTATTTGGAGGCATCCGATAAAAGGTATAACTTTGATATACACCCCCAAAAATTACGCGCCAAATCTGGTATTCCCTACGGACTTTTTAGGGTTGCTGTTCCTTATTTTGGTGTTGCCAATTTAGGTTTTTTCAGCTTTTAGGTTTTTACTGTTGCCAAATTTAATATTTTCATGTATTTTGTACCATTTTTTGAGTTTTTTTAAAAGTTTTGTGGCAACAATGGTAGAATTACGGTAACTGGGTCGCGGCGAAAAATATTTCATTCTGGCAACCCGCTACCTCAATTGGCGACAGAGCAATATTAGCAACCCTACAACAAAGCTGATTCGCTATTCGTTTGGCCAATCGGCGATACAAAAAATTGTAATTGATTTGTCTCATAAATCTTTTTTTTTTTTTAATTCTATACAATTATATTTTTACATTTCTGAAGGTAGAATTACGGTAACCGGGTCGCGGCGATAAATATTTCATTCTGGCAACCCGCTACCTTACTTGGCGACGGAGCAATTTTGGTAACCCTACACCAAAGCTGATTTGCTATTCGTTTGACCAATCAAGCATTTCAAAATTCACATTTACAAAATTGTAATTTATTTGTCAATAAATCGTTTTTATTATTCCATAGAATATTTTTAATTTTCTCAAAGATGATTTTTTTCTGAAAATTGGCAACATATTTTTTTCAATTTTTAGATCTTCGAAACATTTAATAAAATTTTATATCGCGAAATGTTTGTCACTTGTAACTTTTCTAAGCTATAGATTTAAAAATGAATTATTTGTACCTTTTGGATACCTTTTTGGAATGTGTTCGCAGTAAGTTATTTCCTTCACGTTTTATTGTTCTATCTTAAATTTAAAATTTATTAATTATAGTAATAACTTATTCAGTAAGTTATAATTATAATTTTAGTTATGATAACGTTCTCTGAAAGAATCTTTTGATGTGATTTAACTTATTTCGTAGATCGTTTTAAGTCTTAATTAAACAGTAAGTACTTTTAATGGCTTTTTCTCAGATTATTTCAGACTAATGTCGTGTTCTATCAAACTTTTACTATTGTTAAATTTCGGTAGAAATTTGTTTCATTTTAATGTTCCTTAGGAAATTAAACATGTTGATAAAAAGTGTAACACCATATATGTACGTCATGAACCTTTTCGTTCACATACATCATGAATTATGATATTTTATTTCTTTTCCTACACCTCCACTTCTAAATATTTTTTTTTATTTAAAAAAATCATCAAATTACAGGAAAAAATGAGTTCAATATTACTGCAATGGGAACGTAAAGAGCAGTATCGGCAAACTTTTATTAAAAAATTTTTTTCGCATTTTGACAGGCGTTGTACTTTCGCTTTCTTGTACAAGCTTGCTTATTTGCTTTCCACTGAAAAAAAAAGGTCAAATTCCATCATTTCGCTATTGTTAGTATCGAATCCAAAACTCGTTTCTGCTAATGTCTCAAAAATTCATCTCTGTAGATACTGCGCTTTATCTTCCCACGTTTATGTTCACAACTTAAAAAGAGTTACCTTTCATTTGTCTATTCTGCCAACTTAATTTCAAAGTAAATAAAATAACATAGTTCTATTTAAAAAAAATAAAAATAGGCTTAATTATCTGTTTCTTTCCATATTTTACAATATTTTAAAAAGAAAAAAGAATTTTACTGCTTTTTTTTTTCTTTACGGTTGCGATCAGAGAAAGAAAAAGGTTACTAAACAGTTATAGTTACCAAGGTGATAGTTTGAGCGATCCGAAACTCCGCCCCTTTTCTTTGGGTCTACTCTCATTGGATGATTTCCTTTGTCTACATTGTATTAATTTGTTTACATTGAGTCGTAGGTGCCAAATTTGGCAGTTTTTGAAAAAATACGCCAACGCGACCCGGTTACCGTAATTCTACCTTTCTGAAAGTTGATTTTTTGGTATAACTTTGATATACACCCCCAAAAATTATGCGCCAAATCTGGCATTTCCTACGGACTTTTTAGGGTTGCTGTTTCTTATTTTGGTGTTGCCAATTTAGGTTTTTTCAGCTTTTAGGTTTTTGCTGTTGCCAAATTTAGTATTTTCTTATATTTTGTACAATTTTTTGAGTTTTTTTAAAGTTTTGTGATAACAATTTTTGTGGCAACAAAGTTTTATGTCAACAAAAACAAAAAAAGTCGCCAAATTTCCGATTTGGGGGGGTATATCAAAGTAGTTCCGATTTTTTTCTGAAAATTGGCAACGTAAACTATTTTTTCAATTTTTAGATCGTCGAAATATTTTATAAAATTTTACATCGTGGAATGTTTTTTAATTATTTTAAGTTGTTGATTTAAAAATTAGTCATTCATATCTTTTGGATACTTTTTTTTAAGATTTTGCTCGCCGTAAGTACTTTCCTTTATGTTTTATTGTTCCATCTTTAATTTAAAATTTATTAATTATTGTAATAATTCAGTAAGATAAAATTAAAATTTGCAGTTATATGATAACGTTCTCTGACTGGATCTTTTCGTGTAGTTTAATTTATCTAATAGATTATTTTTGTTTTACTGTTACACTTTAATTGTACTTAATGGCGTTTTTTGTTTATTTGACGATTTATTTCATACTTCAATGTCGTTTTCGATCAAACTTTTAGTTGTTAAATTTTGTTAGAATTTATTTTACATTTTTTTGTTCCTTAGAATTTGTTTCAATGTGTTTTGATAGAGTAATTTAAATTTTAATGGAGTTGTTAAATCATTTAATTAGACTGTTATTTTACATTTTAACAGAGCTTTAACATCATTTTGTAGTATTTTAAATTTATTTAGCTTTTTTTAAAATTTTAATACAATGTTAATGTTACATAATTTTTCGTTTCCTTTTTGCTCATTTCGCTCATTGCTGTATGTATTTTGTTCGAATAAAATGTGCACGACAGCCAAAAGCAGCTTAAGTTGTTATTATTATTATTTTTTTTTGCATTAAATGTTTTTGAAAACTATCAATTACCTGTTCCAAATATCCACTCCCCCATCCCCCTTTTTTTCTTCCAAGTATTTAAGTGTTTTCTCTCTTAAAAAATGCTAGCTATACTCTATGATTTCCTAAATTAGGTTTAATAATATGTTTCTTTGTATAATTTGTTACATTATCATCATTTAAAAGATGAAAAAGAATTTTAATATTTTTTTTTCTTTGCGGTTACGATCAGAGAAAGAAAAAAGTTAACACTCTTTGTTACCAAGGTGATAGTTTGAGTCATCGAGAGCTCCGCCCATTTTTTGGGGGGTCTATTCTTATTGGTGGATTTCCTTTGTTTACATTGAAGTACTTTGTTTACATTGAGTCATAGGTGCCAACTTTGGCTGTTTTTAAAAAAAAAACCGCCAACGCGACCCGGTTACCGTAATTCTACCGCAACAATTTTTGTGGCAACAAAGTTTTGTGTCAACAAAAACAAAAAAAGTCGCAAAATTTCCGATTTGGGGGGGGGGGGGGGGGGGTATATCAAAGTAGTTCCCGATAAAATAAGGAAGCCAGATAAAATGAAAGTAGCTTTATTATTAGGAATAATGGGCGAAGAATGTATAGACATATTTAATAGCTTCAAACTTAGTGAAGCAATTGGAAATAATTTCAACGAAGTTTTAAATGCTTTCGACGATTATTTTCAGCCAAGAACAAATACTGTGATTGCACGTTATAAATTCTTTAATAGCAGGCAGAAGGAAGGTGAATCTGTTGATTCATTTGTCACAAATCTGAAAAATTTATCGAAAGACTGTTGTTTTGAGAACCAAGAGGACAGCTTAATTCGAGATTTATTAGTTATCGGTATACGAGATTCCTCGACGAAAGAAAAATTGCTCATGGAAACCGAGCTAACTTTGGGAAAAGCTATAGAGTATTGTAGGGCAAAAGAAGCCAGTACTAAACAAATTCAGATTATGAGTGAACATTCAGACTATAATCCGAAAGACATAGATGCTGTTAAGGATAAAAATAAACACGGGAAAGTTTTTAATAGACATAAAAGAAATAATGACAGCAAAATGGACAAAAGTTGTTCCAAATATAAAACAGTTCATGATTACGGAAAATGCCCAGCATATGGGAAAAAATGCTATAATTGTTCTCTTTTGAACCATTTTTCCGTTGCATGTAAAATGAAGAAAAAGAAAAAGAAGAAAATAAATGAACTTAACAGTAATGATAATTTTTCGACATCAAATGAAGACGAAGACAATTCAGTTAAACTAGACTCAGTAAAGTGTCAAATTAATACTTTTAAGTCTGAATGGAGAGAAAATGTTTGCATAAATAATAAAGAAATATCTCTCAAAATTGACACTGGAGCCGAGGTTAATGTTTTGCCTTTCAGGATCTTTAAAGATGTGAAGAAAAATGAGAGTTTAGAAAAAACAGGGAAAAATTTAACGTCATACACGGGGCATAAGCTGAAAGTTATAGGAACCTCTAAACTGATGTGTAAATTTAAAAATAAATCAGAATTGATTGAATTTTTTATTGTTGACCAAGAGTCAAGTGCTTTATTAGGAGTTGAAGCTTGTGAAAAAATGGGATTTGTTCACAGAAACTCGTCAGTTAATGTTGATTCTGTGCTTGGGTAAGGGTATTGTTAAAGATTTCCACGATGTGTTCACTGGGAAATTGGGTAAATTACCATATGTGTATAGATCAAGCTTGATGCCAGAACTGAACCCAAAATTTCAGCTCCGAGAATAATTCCATATTCACTAAAATTGAAAGTGAAGCGTGAACTCGATAAAATGGTAGACCAAGGTGTCATAGAAAAGGTTGTTGAACCGACTGATTGGGTACATCCTATAGTTCAGAAACCAAATAATCAAATTAGAAATTGCATGGATTCCCGGATGTTAAATAAATACGTTAAACGAGAACACTATCCTATTCCTACACAATAGAGCTTATTTTCTCAGATTGAAGATGAATTCTTTACAGTTCTGGATGCATCTTCAGCATTTTTACAGATACCCTTAGATGAAAAAAGTTCAAATTTATGTACAATTGCCACTCTATTTGGGAGGTTCAGGTTTCGTAGATTACCTTATGGCTTATCGAGCGCTCCTGAAGTATATCAAAATACGATAGAATCTATTTTTAGAGATTTAGAGGGTATACTTGTCTATATTGATGATATCTTAGTTTTTGGTAAAACTGAAGAGGAACATGATAAACGACTCAAAGCAGTTTTAAACAGAGCCAAAGAAGCTGGTTTGAAACTCTCCCAAGAGAAAAGTCAAATTAAACAAAAGTCTGTTAAATATTTAGGATGTAACTTAACTAATGAAGGAGTTTCAGTTAATGACGATAAAATTAAAGCTATTGTTGATTTCAAAGCACCTACTAATAAAACAGAATTGCAGAGATTTTTAGGAATGATTACATATCTAGGAAAATTCATCGAAAATCTCTCAGACAGGACAGGAATATTGAGAAAACTACTGAGTAAGAAGAGTGAATTTGTTTGGACATGTAATGAACAAAAAGTGTTTGAAAATTTGAAGAAATGTGTATCTATTGCACCAGTTTTAGCATACTATAATCCTGATTTAAAATCTACAGTTTCTGTTGATGCTAGCCAATACGGCTTAGGAGCAGTTTTACTACAAGGAGATCACCCAGTTTGCTATGCGTCGTGTGCGCTTAATGACACTCAGCAAAGATACAGCCAAATAGAGAAAGAACTTTTAGCTGTTGTGAATGGTTGTAAAAAATTTCACTACTTTATATATGGTACTGATACAGTTGTGGAGACAGATCACAAGCCTCTTCTTGGTTTGTTGAAAAAACCAATTGAAAATCTTTCGCCAAGATTGCAAAGAATGCTTTTTGAACTTTTAAAATACAGAATTAAACTTGTATATGTCCCAGGGAAGAAACTTTATGTAGCAGATGCGGAACTACTTTGATATACCCCCCCAAATCGGAAATTTGGCGACTTTTTTTGTTTTTGTTGACACAAAACTTTGTTGCCACAAAAATTGTTGCCACAAAACTTTAAAAAAACTCAAAAAATGGTACAAAATACAAGAAAATACTAAATTTGGCAACAGCAAAAACCTAAAAGCTGAAAAAACCTAAATTGGCAACACCAAAATAAGAAACAGCAACCCTAAAAAGTCCGTAGGAAATGCCAGATTTGGCGTGTAATTTTTGGGGGTGTATATCAAAGTTATACCGCAGATGCTTTGCAGACACAAGTTTCTTGGAGGGAGGAGTTGCAACTGTACATACGATTCTATCAACAACAGATGAACGAACAACTGAAATGCAAAATGCTGTAAAGGAGGATGAAGATCTATCCAGATTAAAATTGTTAATACAAAATGAATGGCCAAAACAGTTTAGTCAAGTTCCAGAAAAACTTAGACCTTATTGGAATTTTAAAGAAGAGTTCCATGATAGCAATGACTTGATTTTTCTTGGACATAGACTTGTTGTGCCAAAGAGCATGCAATCTTATGTGTTGTTTAAATTGCATTCTGCACACCAAGGCATCACTACATGTCAAAATAAAGCTAAAGTATCTTTGTACTGGCCGAAAATGAGTGAATGTATTAAAGATTACGTGGAGCGATGCCAAGTCTGCCAAGAGCGCCAAACTGCAAATCAGAAAGAGACATTAATGCCTTATGATATTCCAAAACTGCCTTGGGAAGAAGTAGGCGTAGACTTTATGTATTTGGATGGAGATAACTTCTTGCAAGTAATAGATTACCATTCAAAATTTATAGAGTTGAGGAAACTTAACGCGAAAACAGCTATAGCAGTGATCAGTGCACTTAAGCAAATATTTCGTACACATGGAATTCCACAGAAAATACATTCAGACAATGGCCCACCTTTTGACAGCCAAGCCTATTTATCATTTTTGCATATTTACCTATAACATCATCTCCTAGATATCCAAGATCTAATGGAATGATTGAAAGATCAATAGGGACAATGAAAAACATCCTTTTGAAAGTCAAAGCTTCTGGAGGCGATCCTAATTTAGCAATCTTGGAGTACAATAACACGCCAAAATTTAAATTGCCTTCTCCAGCAGAAATGTTGATGGGAAGACGCTTAAGGTCAGTGGTACCCCAGAAGACAATTTTACTAAAGCCTTTATTTTCCATTAGAAGCACCATTCAGCAACTCAAGGAAAATGACTATGTTTGACTTTTTATTTTGCTTTGAAACTTTAAGTCACATTTGAATTTTTAATTTTCTTTTTTCGTTTTATTTTATTGTTTCATTGAAAAGAAAGAGCGTGTAATATAATTTAGCCTTGCATATTTAATTATTTCATCAAATGTTACTTTTAATATAATTGTAAGTGAACGTGACTTTAGATTTTTAAAACATTGTAAGAACGACTTAAGATGATATAAATGTTGTAACGAAAAGCTGGTTCCCAAATTCAACTAAAATAAAATGCATATTAAACGTCAAGGAGTCTAAATACATTATATGACAACACACAAGTCTACACATGCACGCACGCGCGCCTTCACACGCACACACACACACACACACACAACTATACACACGTAACCGCCCAGGAGGAGGGGCAGGCTTGGGGGGACAGAAGCTGTTTCTAGAAACAATGACCCCCAATGGGCAGGGTCTTGTCGCAACTCGTGATTGCGAAAAACATAACTTGAATTCAAAATTTCAGAATTCAAGTTAATTTTCTTTTTTTTTCTTTTTTTTAAAGTTTTGTGGCAACAACTTTTGGATTTCATATATGTTTTAACTCTATTTCATTCATTCGCCATTTCTTTGTGAAGTGATCAAGCAGATTTCTGACTTGCTGTATTTTGCTGCAAATCTGGTTGTATTTTCCAATTATATATTTTTTTCTATTAATTATTTTTATCTTTTAGGTTTTTATTGGTTCCAAATTTAGTATTTTCTTGCATTTTGTACTATTTTTTGAGTTTCTTTTTTGAGCAATCACGATTGCTTATTGTTCTCATTTGACCGTTTTTGGTGTCCGTGCCTTTTTCAGCTTGGACCTGGTGGCATCTGCAGCACCACCGCCCACCGTCCTCTGCAGGCGCAGCTCCGAGCACTGCCTCCTGGAATCCGCTTCTCCTGGTCGGTAGCGTCCATGTCCTACACACACGCACACTCATATACACACACGCTCATACACACACACACACACACACGCTCATACACACACACACACACACACGCTTATACACACACACACACGCTCATACTCACACACACACACGCTCATACACACACTCACGCCTACGTGCATACACACAGTTCTACGCACACACACAAGCCTACACATACACGCACGCGCGCCTTCACACAACTATGCACACGTAACCGCCCAGGAGGAGGGGCAGGCTGGGGGGACAGAAGCTGTTTCTAGAAATAATAACCACCAATGGGCTGGGTCTTGTCGCAACTCGTGATTGCGAAAAACATAACTTGAATTCAAAATTTCAGAATTCAAGTTAATTTTTATTATTTTTTTCTTTTGGTATAACTTTGATATACCCCCCCAAAAAATTACGCCCCAAATCTGGTACTCCCTACAGACTTTTTAGGGTTGCTGTTTCTTATTTTGGTGTTGCCAATTCAGGTTTTTCAGCTTTTAGGTTTTTGCTGTTGCCAAATTTAGTATTTTCTTGTATTTTGTACCATTTTTTGAGATTTTTTTAAAAAGTTTTGTGGCAACAAAAACAGGTATTTTGCTTGGCGAGAAAAAGAAATTGCCAAATTTCCGATTTGG
The DNA here is from genome assembly GCF_026930045.1 of Uloborus diversus. Classification (NCBI taxonomy): domain Eukaryota; kingdom Metazoa; phylum Arthropoda; class Arachnida; order Araneae; family Uloboridae; genus Uloborus; species Uloborus diversus. The sequence goes on from NC_072735.1 coordinate 108,956,456, forward strand.
GGGGGGGGGGTATATCAAAGTAGTTCCGACATAGCAACAGCAACGACTTTTCAAAATACAACAGGTTTCATTAGCTAAAACTTTCTCTTATTTACAATACCATAGAATTAAATTAGTTCAAAGACTGTTGGCTAGGGAAACAAATCAAAAATTTACTCATTGAGTGATAACATTGTCGATTGGCAAGTTTTTACTCCTACATGAACACTTGAAAATTACTTACCGAAGTAGATAAGGTAGCAACTTTTAAATACCTAATGTTGTAACTATACAAAATATTACATTTCTTACATGTGATATAACAGTAAATTAGCCCTCTCTGTCAGGATTTTTTTTTATCTAATGATGCGAGGAATTCAAAGATAATTTTCTGTCGACGGTCAGCTTTTCTTGAGCCAACATCACACTTGAAATTTTAATGTAGAAAATGCAATGTCCAGTTCATTTTAATATAACAGAATCACATTTTTGTTGTCATCAAAATGTACTTGTACTTGAGGTAAAATTTCAATAAGATGAGACTGATTACTTATGTGCATCTCACTCGGCAATTCATCATAAAAATAATCATTCAGAATGCTACAACACTCTTATGGAGACATAAGACTCATTTACAGTCTGCTGCAACCACATTTATGAATAGGATTCAAAGTTGTCTTATGTTATTATGATTCAGCTAATTAACAATATTTCCCAAATCTAGCATCCAATCCAGGGCGAAAATGACATTTTTTGCTCTCCTTTGGAAACGAAATAGTTAACTTCCTTTGCGAAGTTAGGCAACACATTTATGGACCAAAAAGATTTTCGTTGGACTGAAGAGAAATTTTAAAGGTAAACTGGCCGATCTGCGCTTACATCATCAAATATATCGTTGCCAGTTAACAGGCATTGACTCTAGTACGATGATGCACACAAACGTATAATTTATTACCAGTAACTTGCTATTTAAAAAAAAAGAAATTTATGGGGCACATTTAATGCAATAATAAATGGGAGTTAATTTATATTCATACCGAGTAAAAACTATTCGCAACTCCAACGTTTGAATGCGCTACCTTGCGGTGATTTATAAAACTGCCGGGAAAACTGAAACATTGCCACGTTGCGTTCCACGTATGTATGCTGACGTAAACACAGGCAGCTTGTTCTGAGTATTTATTAACGCAATCGATGAGTCTTAGTTTGCTTTTAGCTACGGAAATTAATTCGTCCCTTAGTAGTATTCTCGAGCTTCTCAAAATAATGTTAGTTTTCATTATTTCCTTCTAAAATATGAGTTGATTGAGAAATGGTGAAAGCGAAAATTCTGGATTAACAAACTTGGATAACGTTATACAAGGTAAAAAATTTTATTGTTTTGTATGAATTTGTAAGAATATGGTTTTTTTTTTAAATCTTAAATTAATTAAACTAACCATATTTTGCAGCAGCATTTAGTTGGAATGGACAGTATGCAAAATATTTTCTTGAATATATTATCGTAGAACAAAATGAAAAATGTTTAACCGAGAAAGAATTTACTTTATTCCTTTTATTCTCAGCTGAAAGGTTTCGCCAAATTTGTTTAGGGTTATAGTTTTAGTATTGTGCGAGCAAAGTAGCCTTGGCGAGATTTCGCGTTTTTAGTTAAACCATTTTTAATTTTTATCATGAGTGGAATAAAATGGTAGTAAGATTACAGAATTCGATAAGTAAAAAGAAATAATGGTCAATCAACTGAAAAGAAAACTACCACCATATACCCGTGAGAATTTTGTTGATGATTTGCATAACATGACATAATTAAATCGTAACTCAGAAATTAGAAAAACCGAAACAGAAAAATTTTAAATTAACCGATTCGGAAATTCGAGAGAAATAACTCAGCTACAAATGCAAAACAATAAGCGTTAGCCAAGCAAGGCAAAAAAGTATCATCTTCTTTCGATAATAATTTGTAATGTCATATTGAATTTTCTAGCATTAATTGTTATTCTTGTTCGGCCACAATTATTATTTAGTTTTATCAAGAATTGATAAATATCTAATTCAACATCGTGGAAATAGCTGCTTAGAACTACGAACTACGTAGTTTGCATTAATCTTTGACGTTTAGTAATGCTGCTTGAATTCTCATTTCTTTCTACGTGGGCCAGAATATCCACAAGACTTTGAAAATTAATTTAAAAAGAATAAAGCGAAAAAATCATACATACGAACAAAAATCACAACACTTTTAGCATTTTCTTCGTTACCATGTGCGTTTGTTTTAGTTTTTAAGTCCGCCATTAGGGAGAGTGACTTCAGTGCCCCCTATAGTTCGTTGGAGTTGCGAATACTGTTTTATCACTCTCATTTTTTGCTTTTTGCTGTTTAAAGTGGAAATTTTATTTATAACCTCCTCAAAAGCTATTATTATTTTGCTCTTGATTCTTAACCTTGCCTTAAACAGATCAATTTAGGTTACACTAAAAGGTCACTGGAAGGGAGGAGGAGGAAGGAGATAGTAATGTCTAAATATAGTCTTTGCACTTGATTAGTTTAAATGGGCCCAGTTTTCTACATTTAGTAAACCATCTGAGCATTTTTTTTTGAAAGTGTAAAAGATTGTGGATAATCGGGAGCTTACTGTAAATTAAAAGTATATTTTTGAAGTTCTTACTTTATGTTTTTTTTTAATAAGATGGGTTTAACCTCTTAAAGGTACGAATTTGCTAAAAGTATTACAGTAATATGTTTTGCACGGTATAATAAATATTTTAGTACATATATTCGTCCGCTGCAATTATAGCTTGCGGAAATAAAGTATTTTATATGTTTCCTGTTTTTAACTCTTCTTCCAAAGCGATAATCCAATCCAACAGTGTTGGAGTTATAAACATGATAATAGGGTAAAAGAGCTGATGTGTGCAGCACATTACTTCCTTTTACTCCAATTTAATGTCATTTCCCCATTACTGGCAATTTTAATGTGATTCAATCGTTTGCTCTCTAAATATCACCAACAGTGGGCAAATTAAAATAGATTTAAAAAAAAAAAAAATCGCCAAATTTGTCACCAAGTTGGTGACAAAACTTGGCGACCAAAAGATTGGTGATATATCGCCAAGTGTCCGTCAAATTATTGCACCACTTGGGTTTACATCGAAATTATGAATGATTTCCCCCCAAAAAGAAGCAAAAGACCCCCCACCCGAATGCAAGCAAAAGTTGAGGTGCACAATTAGACCGCACTAGGAGTCTACGTACCAAATTTCAGCTTTCTAGGACATTCCGTTGTTGAGTTATGCGACATGCATCTGCACATACATGCATACGTACATACAGACGTCACGAGAAAATTCGATGTAATTAACTCGGGAATCGTCATTATGGATATTTCGTGTGTCTATACTAGAGATCTTAAATACGCAGAGATTGGACAACTTCGAAACGGCGGTCATCTTATGTCCAAAGATGCTCACTCCCCGTAGATCGTAATGCATCTTCTGCCCCAAATATCACTGTAAATTGTATCGAAAAAATTGGAGGCTAGTCATGATATTATGAAATGCAATGTGCAGATCACAAATATCTGTTTGTTTTATCTTCATGAACAAATATTTTAGAAAAAAAAAAAATCTTTGTACGCACTATGACGATGCTAAACGATTGGTGCCGAATAGTCAAACTTGGCGCTCACTCCGTTTAATGAAAATACAAGGAGAAAAAAAATCAGTCTGTTCTTTAAAGATTTCATATATCCTATATTCCGTGAAAAAGATAAAAATTCACACAGCGCAGCTTTTCGAGCTGACAACACTTGGACTAAACATGGCGGAGATGGGCGCGCCGTTGTCCAATCTCTCCGCATCTAGGTAGGATCTTTAGTCTATACGTTCTTATGCACTTATCCACGTGTGGTCGAGTGGAAAAAAAACTCAATATTCATTCGGGGGTGAGCAAAATGGAAATTAAGGTCGATTTTTGAGTGACATTTTTTTCGCGAATACAATATTTCCTTTTTTGTAAAATTAAGTAAAAAGGCGTAAGTAGCAATTAGATATGCAGGCATGTGCTTTGGAATAGCAAACCTTATTTTTGAATGCAAAGAAATGAGCTGATGAAGGAAAAAACACACATCCAACGAAATCTAAAACTCCCGAGACACGTGCTGACGAGCAGCATGTGAGAAAGCTTCTGTTCCCTAACAGTTAGCACGGTTTGTGTTCCTATTAGCTCTTTCGGCTCTGGCATCTAAATTTTCTCACTGGTTTCTGTGTTTGATAAATTACTATATTTTTTTATATCTGAAGATTAATTGCTCCGTTTTGTCATTTTCGTTCGATGTTTTTTCTCCGTAAGCTGACTTTGCTGCATTAAAAAAAAAGAATTTCCTTGCAATCCCGAAATCCGTGGCTCCTACTGTTTTATTCATAACTAGTGGTACCCGCACGGCTTTGCCCGTAATAGAAAAATCAAAAAGTCTTTTGGTTCGCCTGTATATTTACAAATAATGTATGGTGAATTTTCTCGCCAGTTGGCTTGTACCCGTCTTACGGTTCCACGCTATGATAATTTCGTATCTCGCCAATTGGCTTGTGCCCATGTTACGGTTCCACGTTGTGATAATTTCGTAATTTACTCGTTCATCTTATGATATTTTTTTTTCTTAAAATTGGAATAGAAAAAGAACCACATCGAATTTTCGAAAAATCGCTTCGAGGTGCACACCCCCATGCTACATACTATGTGCCAAATTTCATGAAAATCGGCCGAACGGTTTAGGCGCTATGCGCGTCACAGACATCCTACAGACATCCAGACATCCTCCGGACAGAGAGACTTTCAGCTTTATTATTAGTAAAAAAGATAAAGATAAAGATTCTTTCCCATTTTATTAAATTTCTGTGAAAAATGGGCTTAAAATTGGAATAGAAAAAGAACAAAATCGAATTTTCAAAAAATCGCTTCGAGGTGCACACCTTCATGCTACAAACTAACTTCGTGCCAAATTTCATGAAAATCGGCCGAACGGTCTAGGCGCTATGCGCGTCACAGACATCCTACAGACATTCAGACATCCTCCGGACAGAGAGACTTTCAGCTTTATTATTAGTAAAGAAGAAAAGAAAAGAAGAAAGATAAAGAAGTAAAGAAAAGAAAGGTAATTTTCAGAACAAATCCTTTCGAATTTTATTAAATTTCTGTGAAAAGTGGGCTTAAAATTGGAATAGAAAAAGAACAAAATCGAATTTTCGAAAAATCGCTTCGAGGTGCACACCCCCATGCTACATACTAACTTTGCCAAATTTCCTGAAAATCGGCCGAACGGTCTAGGCGCTATGCGCGTCACAGACATCCAGACATCCTACAGACATCCAGACATCCAGACATCCTCCGGACAGAGAGACTTTCAGCTTTATTATTAGTAAAGATTATACATTATCTTTGTTGTATGTTGCACTTGCAATGTTTATTGTTTTTTCTTAGCTTTCAATTGAGCAGTTGAAGGACCACGGGGAGGAACGATCATAGTCCACCGCAAAGTTTCAGAATTAAGTTTTTTTTAAGTTAAAACTCCCCAATGTTTTTTCTGTTATAAGTCTCTGTGACTAGAATCTTTCTTGCCTGAATGATATTGCAGTTATATACTGTCGGTAATTATCTACTCGTTCCCATGGTAATCTGAGTTCGGCAGAAAAATGGACTTAGATCGTTTTTCTTCGTTTCGATCGCACTTCAGTTTCGATTTATGAAAACTGTTACAATATGGAAAAGTACTACATTAAAAAAATAAATAAATAAATAAAAATAATAATAAAATAAAATAAAATAAATAAATAAAAAATACGAAACGTTCCTGGAAAATAATAGGCAGCTAATGTGCCAGTAACATGTCTGGCAGAAAACACGAAAGTTTCCCTCTAAAAGTCAGTAACCTTCCTGAAAGGAACCTGATATCTTCTTAAAAATTCCAAAATATTTTCCATAAAATCCAGTCATGTTTCTGGGATAATTCAGGAACCTTCAGAGACAACTTAGATACGTTAATAATAATAGCTTGGGACCTTCCTGATTGACCAGAAAAGCTCCTGAAGCAAATATGACCTGAAACTAAGGCAGAATAGCAAAAGCAGATACCGAACCGCTTATTTTCCTGCAATTCTTGTAAAGCTATACAATATCCAGAGACTGCACTTGGTTCATGTTTATGGTGCAGTCCATCTGGATAGGGCCAAAACTGAGCGTTGGACTGAACTACCAAAAAAAGAAGCTGAATACATTTTCCAGGGGTGATAGTGGACTCAAGTAAAATTTTCTGAAGATAGTGTGAAAATTTCAGAAACTCTGAGGAAGCTCGACTTTCCTTTCCCCCTTAAAAACTTGTCAAATATGCATACAAAAATCATTGAAATAATTGAAAAAAAAAATTAATTTGAATTTTGTCATCTTGAATTCAAATTATGTTTTTCGCAATCATGAGTGTGTGTGCGTGTGTGTATGTAGGCGTGTGCGTTTGTGTGTAGGGGTATGTGTATGTGTGTGTAGGCATGTGTGTTTGTGTCTGTGCGCAGGCATGAGTGTGTGGGTAGTTGTGTGTAGGTGTGTGAGTGTTTGTGTTTGTTTGTGTATGTGTTTGTTTATGTGTGTGTAGGTGTATATATTTGTGTGTGCGCGCCTGTGTGTGTGTAGTTGTGTATGTATGCGCGTGTGTGTAGCATATGGATGCAACCAGGAGACGGTTTTCGCTATAGGAGCAGCATCGTGAGGAGCCGGTCGACGGTGATGCTGCAGAGGGTGCTGGCGGGAATATAAAATGATAGCACATCAAAACTGTCAAGTGAGAACAATAAGCAATCGTTATTGCTCAAAAAAATTTTTTTTCTAAAAAGTATTTTTTAGTTTTAGAATGCGTTGTCAGCTCAAAATTTTCGGAAACGGCAACCCAAAATTTTCGGAAATTTCGGATCACAAACAGCCCTGATATTTTTACACTGGGAGCTAAAAAGGTTTTCTACAACAGCGAGAAAACTACATTCATGAAATTTGTAGCGGTTTAGGAAACTTAAACTCAAAAATACTTGTTTTTCACAGGAATCTGCCAGAACCCCGTAAAACTCCTAAATAGTGCCCCGAAATATTCTGTGATGTTTCAGAATTTTCTTACACTATAAGACAATAATGAAGTAGAACACTGGCACATTTTTAGAGACAAGAATGATTTTATTCATACACCATATTTTAACATATTTAATCATAAAAATAAATACACCTTTTCTTAGACACTTGAAGACAATTGTCTCCAATAAGAGAAGCGTGCAGATAGTTACCATAAAATATTGTGAGCAAATTAACTGAACATGTGGGCCATGCACCAATTTTACATTAAGCTTCTCAATGATATTCCAATCTCATATCAGGGTATAATACAAGCTTTTTCATGAAAATTAATGGAATCAACAGAGCTTTGAGTGCATAAGCGTCCTTTTGAGGAATGTCTGTAAACCACATAACTTTCGTGTAAAAAGCATTTCTTTAAATTTTTAGAAAACTATATTTTCTGAATTTCTTAAAATGAGTGATTTTTATGAAAATTCAATCACTTTACAGTCATTTATGTAGCATGAATATTAAAATTTTTGAGCAAAAGCAGCATAATAAGTTTCTAATTCTATCATTGGTCTCTTTTTTTTTGTAAATTGAAAATCACAGTGCTGGTTTTACCGACTATTAGAATTTTCTAAGTCATGTATAATTTTTAAAATAGTTATTGTAAAAATAGAATTTTTGTTCCAATGTGTATTTGGTAAAATAATTTATAAGCTAATAAAAAGCTTTGATATATAGTTAGAGCAAGTTTTTTTTACATACAATATTCACAACTATTTTTACACAACAAGAAACAGTTTTATAAACAGATATATTCTACTGTTATTAACAAACAATGAATGATCACGCATCACAGTTTGAATATGGGTTTTCTGAAAAAAATGACTCCTAATTATCCTCAGACCACTTCTAGCAGTAAGAAAATCTTAGTTGTAAAGCTCGCTGAATGTACGAAGCGTTTATTAAATTCGCACCAAAAGTGATGCATTAAAATTTTTCCCACAGTAAAATGGATTTCGCTTAAAGATGGAGACTAATTGTTCGAGCAGCAGCTATAACTAAAGTTACACTGCTTAGGCTGACCTACAGCTTCTTCTAATAAACCAGGACCGTAACCAGAAAATAATTTTGGGGAGGGTTTTAAAACTTTCATGCGGAGCTTTGCGCTATTTGTGCTAATATTCAAGTCGTGGGGTTATCTATTATGAAAGTATTTTATGCAATTAATATACATATGAAAGACATTTGAGTTTTGAAACAATATTTTTTAGAAATTTTTAAATATAAACGAACATTTAAATGTCAAACCGAACTTTTCGGGAGGGGGGGGGGGTGAACCCTAAGAACCCTCCTCTTGTATATGGCCCTGTAATAAACGCATGTTATTGAAACTTGACATCTATGTTATAAGCATCAACAAGGGAAAACAAAGTATGCAATGATAAAATGCTAGTTCAAAGTTTTTACTGCCAGATGAGAGCTTCTTGGCTTTTTTACCAATTGCAATTTCATTGCCACATTGATAGAGTTAATCTTCGCACTAGTATTGAACCCGCAATGTAGCACTGTTTGAACCTTCAATTAAAGCTAATGGGCACATTGAACAAATTATATGGTAAAATAAAATTTTTTGTTCCTAGATTGCTGTTCCTTCATGCGCACCTTTTTCACCAGGAAAAATTTTAACTTTTGCTTTCGTTTTGCAAACTTCATTGCCCTGATGTCAACATAACATGTATACCAAATGTCAATGATTTGTGTCTTTTAGAAGGATATCTACGTATATATAAACAGAGTAACTTCAACTATAATCACTTTGCAACTTCCTGTCTGTCTTCAGAAAATCCTGAATGGTTTGTGGAACTTTTTATTGTGACAAACTAAGGAAGTTTGATAGTAGCAACGAATTTTTGCCCATTACAGGCCCAGTTTTTACCAAATGGCGGCAACAAAGCTATCCCACTTAAAGAGTACTTTAATTTATTTTTTTGATTGATATCTATAGTCCTGTAGTGTACGTGAAGCGAGTGAGTGATGAGTGTTGGGTCCATGGTGGATTTTGATCTGCGAACCTTTGGTATACGAGTTCAGTACTTTACCACTAAGCCAAAAGGACTTCAAGGCTCTGGGAGCAAAGTTAGATCATAATGCTCTTGTGCCGTACGCCACACTTTGGAAAAAGATGATGACATACTATTGCGCATTTCAAATAACAAATATTGGTCTCGGATAATTAGGAGAGAACTTTATTAGGATGTTCTGATTACATTGAGAAGCTTATAGATACACGCATTTGCAAAAGATTTAATTGAAAAAGTTCCTGCATTTAATTGAAGTAATCCATTTCGATTAAAATTTACATTCAAATACTTTATTTATTTGAAACATGTAATAAACTCAAAAGCAGTAGCTCTAATAGTTTTAAGAAAAAGAGACGACTTATTTCTTTCATTAGCTAATTATAGATGATCAATAGATATAAATCAACAGTGACATGTGTAAAAATTAAAACAAACAGCACGTAATCAATATTCAAAGTATAAACTGTTTACTTTGATGTCACGAGTTTTAGTTCTATATAATTAATTCTACAATACCAAAGATATGAATAGTGTGTTGGTTTAATGAAATAGTTTCGCTTGGGGGTTACTATGTGCGAAACAGAAAAAAAGAAGTAAATGATAATTTGATTTTATGCTATTCGTGGGTACTGAAAAATTTCTGGCCATTTGCGGTTGAATTTTCAGGAAATTCTGGCCTGACTTTTGCCAAATGTGAGAAAACACATTATAGTTTTAGCTCACTTTACGGTCATAGCCCACCTCACAATTGATGGCACTCGATAACACTAAAAAAATCAATCCTTTTATATACACGCATACCACTTACAAAATAGCAAACAAGCAACGATGCTTAACCAAGAAAACTTGTTTCGACAATGCTTGATTTTAGCATCCTTGGTTTCTTAGGTTTTCAATAGGTTTTGAAGCAGATTTGGCCGAAAATGAGTGCCAACAATCGTGAGGTGGTTTGTTACATTTATTCATCTAACTACACTGTTAAAAATTCTGGACATTTTTACGGTAAATATTACAGTAAAATGGAGTGTTTACAGTGCGGAAAAACTTTACAGCAAATTTTATTGGAAAAAGTAAGTGATTGCTGCGCCAATTTGTACAACACGTGACTTGCTGTGTGAAGCGTATACATCTCCATTCCCGCTCTTTCTTCGATTTCCATTCAGTATAGGGACCAGTGTGCCGCTTAGCAATCAAAGAGAAGGCAAGTTCGAATAATACTGCCTTTAATTGCGTTATTTTTATTCAACGCACACACAAATCTCAGAGTTCTCGTGTTATGTACCGTTCAATTTTACAGTAAAATAGGATTTTGCGGTAAAAATAGGTACTGTTAGTGCTACTAGTTAGTTTACTGTAAATATACAGGATTTTTACGGCACTATCCAGTACATTTTACTGTAAAATTTCATCAGAACTTTTAACAGTGTATGTAATATATTTGTTTTTAAATGGTAAAACAATACTACGCATTGAACAGGCATTCATTCAACAAGAAAATACAATCAACAACTTACGTATTATTCAGTGAAAAATGCACTAGGAAAAGTAATTTACGAATGCATGGAACATCAATATACAAAACTGAGAACAGTATCCTTGAGCGTGGTGATAAGCTTTGAGCATTTTGCATGTGTTTCGCTTCTTGCACACATACGCCAAAGCTGAACAACAGCATGTCTTTTACGAGCAACGGAAGAATATATATATATTTTAAATGTCTCGAAACGTATTGAATTGTTAGATTCGATAAATATTTCATTTATTTCTAAAAAGAATGATTATATGAATTAAGATTTATGTACATAGGAATATATGAGAAAGAAATTACAAAATGACACGAACCTTGGAATTAAAGAATCTGGTGAATTTTTACGCAAGCGGAGATGGACTATTTGATAATGATTCAAGCAAAGTTTTTACTATAGTAATAGCTTAATTTTATTTTCAATTTCTTTCACGCTTTTATCAGATGTGAAATACCATTTCTCTCTTTGATTATTGTTCGGACAAATAATCTTTTCTTGTAATTTAAACAAACTGGTTGTTTTTAACAAAAAATTTACTTTTTTTCTTTCGTTAATAAACGGTATCAGGTGGCCAGTAAGCCTATTAATTCCTTATTTTTGAAAATATTTTTTTTTTTAAAGATTAATACGGAAGTTTAGTCATATAAAAGAAAATAAATCACTGAGATTTGAGAAAAAGCAACGTTTTTTTTAAACACACGAACTATTGGTAAAATACTTTTCAAAAGTTTTGGCATTGAAATTACTGTATGTTGTTTAGCAATTAGTCCACATAAATCTCTTACGATTTTCTTTTCGTAATTTGTTTGGAAATAATTTTGTATTTTGTAAGAATTTACGAAAGTAATATACGTAGGCTGTTCAATAAGTAATAAGACTAATTTTACTGCCGCGAAACCACTCATCGGAAAGTTAACTCCTGTGGCATGAAAAATGTCTGTTGTCTGTAGTAACGAAACCTACCAATAGTTGACGCATACTAACTCATGGTCCTGACAGTATCACGTGATTGAATTGAAGCCTGTTGGCGGGCGCCTACAAGACACAGCCAGTTGTCAAAATGGAAGCGTCGTTGGAACGAAGTGTTGTGATTTAAGTTAGTTTTGTTTGCAAAAGTCAGTGTCGGAGATCTTTGATATGATACGTGAAGTTTTCAACCATTAAGCAATGTTTAGAGTCAGAACTTTTTGCTGGAATAAAGTTTTCAAGGCAGGCAGGCAAAGTATGGAAGATATTGAACGTGAGGGACAGCCTTCAACGTCTCTCACAGAGACTGATTAACGCTGCTGCTATTATTATAAAGGGGAACCTCAGAATTATTTTCTAATCAGTGAGTTCTGGCTGTTTCCTCAACTTATGAAACCATTACGAGGCAAACATTTTGAAAGCAACAAAGCATGTCTAAACTCTGCGGAGGCGATGTTGAAATAGCTCTTAACGTTTACAAGTTTTTAAGAAGTGGATAGAAATAAATACAATAAATGCATTTAGTCCCGCAGAAGTTTTAAGAAAACCATGTAAATTATGCCGATTAAAGTTATTCCGTATTTTTTATAAATTTAGTCTTACTACTTATTGAGCAGCCCTCGCAGCCCTCGTAATATGTTTTTGAAAACTTTCGTTCGATTTAATATATATATATATATATATATATATATATATATATATATATATATATATATATATATATATATATATATATATATATATATATATATATATATATATATATATATATATATATCGGGTAATGATTTAAAAATATGTCATGTAATAAAAGAAGTTTATTCACAGAAAATTTCAGGTACATTTAATTGTATTATTTTGTCCAACAGACACAGATTGGTTAATGTGTAAGTCATCATTAAATGCGACAAAATAATAAATAATTTACTTATACGAAAAATGAAAGGCTTTTCTGCACTCTTTTTTGTAAATAGCACAAAAAAAAATATGCCATCCAAAAATTGTGTCAATGCATTTTGCTAAATTTAAAATCGAAACAACAGCGAGTGTTTTTTTCATTTAAAATCCCTTTTTTATTCTTTTTTTCTTTAAAAGAATAGTGTTTCCTTAGCAATTCAATACGTTGTATACAATCATAAAAATACATGTATTTTATAAAGAGGTACATATCTACAGGTGAAAATTTTAGATTTTCTATTCTAAGAACATATTATATATTATTCAACAATATAAATGGCAACACTCATTTTTCTATAACTAAAACCGTAATAGTTTTTATAATCATTCATATAGATAAATTATAAATGTCAGGACATTTATACTGATGTTTCAAAATTTTTAGCAAAATATAGTAGTTTAGAGAGACAACAACAATAAAGAATTTGAGATATTTTTTCAATAGTTACTGTTTTCAAAATTTAATGGATATGAACATTGTGATAAATATTACGACTTTATCCATATTTTCTGAAAATTCAGCAGATCTCCAGACACTATATCACGTAAAAGAAAAGTAAACAGTAAAAGTTTCCCTATAAGTTCTAAAATCAAACTGTGCCATGAAGACTTTCGGAGACGCTCTAAATATTCAACACGGCAACTACTTTTTTTTAAACTTTAGGGCTAACTAACCGCTAACGTTCCGAAAAAGTTTAGAAATATAATCTGAAGTGTTCTACAGGCTAATATTAAAAAAATCTTTATAGCCTAAAATTCTGCCACCGTGCAATTCGCTCATAATTTGAAAACCATCTATTAAATGTGGATAAAAATGTCGTGACAATTTATTGGCAGATAGATTTATTTTCAAAGAACTCATCACTTAGAAAAATTACATAAATTTATTCTATTAATTTTACGCTAAGATTAGAAAACAATTTTAAGTGTTCAGGAAAATTTTTTAAGTTTCGGACAACACCATTTAACAAATTACAAATTTGTAACAGAGAAAAACATTGAAGCTCCGAGTAACAGTACAAATTTTGTCTGCAAAAGTTTACCAATTTTCTGATAGAAAATCACAAGTTTTGATTAATAATGTATTTTTATAACAATGTAAATGAATTAAATAATTGATTTTGCTCAAAATTTATTGATATTTTTCAAAAATTTTAATTAGTTGCAGTAAATTGTGTAGAAGATTCAGTTCTAAAATATGTATAAGAGTGCAAGCAAAACTAAGTTACTTCCTTTGTGATGTATTTACATAAAACTGCGTGAGTTGCTTTAGTAAATGTTGATTAATCGAAATAGTGCTTGTCTATAGTAAGGTGTGGTTGTCTTTCAGTGATAGACAGTATAGTTATGTTTTCATTTCTTTTCGTACTGTGAACAGTGGCGGATAAAGATACAGATTGGTGGTCGTCGCTCGCTAAGTGGCGGATAAAGATAGAGGTTCACGGTCGCCGCTCGCCAAGTGGCAGGGCCGATCCTAGCAGGTGTGCAGAGTGTGCGCCGCACAAGGGCGGCCAAAGCAAGGGGCGGCCGCAGGCCGCATCATATAGTTCTTATAATCAAACAAAATTCCTCAAGAATTTTTCACAAGATAACTTATAATAAGTAGAATAAATATGCTGATTTTTAAATGTTTAATAGTCAAAGTATGTGTCGATTTCCCGACAGCATAGCATAGTTTAAGAAAAATAGAAGGTCAAGGAACATTGTGGTTGGTGGTTCATTGTCCATTAATATCTGCTCTTAACACACATGCTTGATTTGGTTGCAACGTTTGTAACAGATCCGGTAATCAGGTATGGATACAAGGGAGGGGAAAGGCCCCCTTCTGAAGCATGAAATGGTGCCGTCTAGAAGGAGCACCGAGGGCGACCACTAATGTTTACCCCCTCCCCAAGCTTTTATAGATCTAAACAACGAAGACATATTTTATTTATTTAAAAAAAAAGCTATACTGATTAGATACTCTCGCAAGCATTTCAAAAACAAACTATGTAACTAACTCTGTGTTTAACAATCGTGGATGCGTGGAGATAAAGTGGAAAATTGCGACTCCCTTGAGAGTAACATATATGAATGACGAACTAAAATATTGTACTTTTTCCCCTTTACGACGATTTTTCTGATTAAAATCTTGAATGAACTGCCCGGTTTCAGATCAGGTAGGAGGACAGGCTCTATACTGCCGTGCTAAGCACAAAAGTCCTGCGCTTTTTATCAACGGTTTTTGAGTTACGAAATCCATTCGCAAACATTACTACCAAAGACAGTCTCAATTAGCGTCTTTAGAGAAGCCCCTAATTCCACCCCCTCTCACTTAACGTATTGAAAAACAAACTAAAATTGCGTTTTTCAAGCATCAGTTTCAAGAACTTTTGAGGAAAGACCCCGGATCTCCCTTTTCTCCAACGCAATCACTATACCTGAAAATTTCGTTTTTAGACAGTTCCGTGGAGCCACAGCTTCTTGCCTAAACTAGCCTGAAATTGACTTCAGTTTCAAAAACACAGTTCGTGAGGGCACACTGAACCCCCACCCGCTCTTATAAAACAATGCTTAAAATACGATTTTGGGATTTATATTTCTGAAGAATTCCGGAGGAGAACTGCCAGGCTTATGTACCTTTTTACGGTACTAGGGAATATCCATCAATCGTCGAGGTGAGGTGGACAAAAGTCTATAGATATATTTTTCAGGTATTAATGTTGAAAAATATCCGAAAGATTCGTAGAAGCTTCCCAGTTTTGTTAACGTCACGAAAGATAATATAAAATTGCGATTTTAGAAATATCCGCTTAAGAGCCCCAAAACCCTTCTTTTCCAAAAATAGCCTATAATGGATTTCAGTTCGAAAAATATTTTGGTTCGGAATATTTTCACGTTTCCCTTATTGTTTTCAAATCTAGCCAAAAACGGGTTTTTGAAAAAATAGTGCCAAGAAATTACCGGAGGATAGCCGCCAGATCCCCTACCGTCACCAAAGACGGCCTAAATTTGCGTTTTAAAATTATATCTCGAAATCTTTCGATGGGAGACGATTGAATCTCCCTCCCACTTGCAACGTCAACAAAGGTAACCCAAAATTGCGGGTTTAAAATTTCAGTTTCGGAGATTTTTCGGGAAAAAACGCCAATCCTTCCTAAGCTACGGTCTTAAAAAAATAGCTTCAAATTGATTTCAATTTTGAAAGAATTTTAGGAAAGAACTGCAACATTACTTTCACCTAAAGTCTCGAAAAAGTTCCTAAAATTGCGATATTTGACGTCAATATCGAAAATATCTCCATGCACCTTGAACATACTTGACTCTTTTGTCCTTGCAACCAAACCAACTAAAGATTAACTAAAAATATTTTTCATACGCCAATTTCGATAATTTTCTTGGAGCAAGCCTCCTCCCCTGAACTCCTGACACCTCGCCACACGATTCCCCTTCCTCCGTCCCTTCTCTGATGTCACCGAAGAAAGACCATAAAATGCGTTTTTACGACTAGTAAATTTTGGTATCTATTAATTTCTTCAAAGATATAAATTGCACCTAAGGAGTTTCTTACTAAAGGGTGTCCCAAAACCAAAAGCAAGATTTGAATTTGCCGCCATTTTTGCAATAAATGGTTGGCAACAATGAAAAAAGAACAATTTGACAGCTGAGAGTTTAGAGCAATCAAAAATGGAGCGTTATACGATACAATAACGCGCTTTCATTATTGAACAATTGTTTCAAAAATAATGAAAGTTGAGGTTGGTCAAGCAGTTACTGTTATTGGCGCTCGATATCGCAACACGGTAATGCACGGGTGGTTGTGGGCTTGTTGACATAGACCTTTGAATTCAAATAACCCCGCATAAGAGGAAATTTAAAAATGTTAAATCACACGATCTAGGGTGCCAATTCTGATCACCGAAATGTGAGAGTACGCGACCAGGAAATGCCTCATCCAGTAACTGAAATGTTTCACTCTCTCTAGCTGTATGGTACAATAACACCCTATTTTTACTAACCCTAAACTCTCAATTGTCAAATTGTTCTTTTTTTATGGCTGCCAACAATTTATGGAAAAAATGGTGGCAAATTCAAATCTTTTGTTAATTTTGGGACACCCTTTTATAAAAAATTTCTTCCTTTTTATACGATCATTCTTCTGCCCCCCCCCTTTTAAAATTCGAACTTGACATAGAAATTTAAAGAAAGATTTATACAGACGTTAAAGATCAGTCAAAATATGCAAATTACTCTTGAGGGCGGCACATTAGGTCTTTGCACACGGGCGGCCGACACCCTCGGATCGGCCCTGCCAAGTGGCAAATAAATGAAATAAGTGGCGACTAAAAATTTTAGTGCCATTAGCTACCAGGTCGCCACTTCTTCGATCTTGTGTGTCGTTATTGTCAATTAACGTTAACGCCATTAATCCTTACTCAAACTGATAATTTTAAGTTTCAGTAGCAATTTATAAGTTAATTTGTTGTTTAATTACTTTTTGTGGTTTACAAAAAAAAAAAAAGCAGTGGAAATCTCCTAATCTTGAGCAATTACAATTTCGCAAATGTTGCAACTGCGATGGGCTGCAAACGAAAGAGGGGTTCCGAAGGGGACCCAAAACACACTTGAAACAAAGTTTTACACAGTTTAGTTTAGCTGCAAACAGTAATATTGCACTGTGCATTTGTTTTTCCTGCATACCTTAAAATAAATAAATAAATAAAAGATTAATAGTGACAATAATTATTTGTAAATAATACTTGTTCCTCACATTTGCTTATTTTAAGCGCAATAGGTAAAAATAGGTGGTCCCAAAAATGTATTACGACTGGCCCCAAAATGTTTAAATCCACCACTGAGTATGAATGACGAATGTTAGAAGTTTTTTAAAAAAAGTATGCTATTTCTTCACCTTAAATCACCGATTATCACCGATAAAAAGATGAATAGCTGCTAACATTCATTTTGAGCGAAATATTATTTACAAGAACACATTTTATTAAAAGTCATACTTGTAGTTACAGATCAACAAATGTAGCGGCGGTGTGTTGAATGGTAATCATTTTGAACTCAACAGCTGAGGCTAAGAATATGTCAAGATACTTAAAATTACAAAACTTAAAAAAGCCTCAGAGGCAATCCAAAAAAATAATATATATAAAAAAGAGCTTATTGTAATTAGTTTTAGGTTTAGAAATATTTAGCTTGCGATGCTACAATAGTAGTGTTTTTTTTCATGTACTGGGGTGTTCTTTATTTTTTATTATAATTTAAAAACGGAATTTCATTTCGCATTTTCCCCTTTAATAACCAATAGCTGATATTCGCACGGTCTATAAATTTAAAACGAAAAAAAAAAATAATTTTGTAAATTACGTATTTTGTTTTGTCACATAAACAAGTAAAGAATATTATCTTTTTAAAGAACTGAACAATAAATGATTAAAAATAATGTTATTTCAGAAACTCCATTCATTTTTAAGTTTGAAATAATTCATTTTGACTTTGACCTTTTCGATATCAAATTATTATTTTCTGAAATTGATATTTTTAATCCTTCTCCATGAAAGAACATTCTAATGTATTTTTTCCTGTACAGAACACAAAGGTGAATAAGTGAAATTAGTATCTACGAATACATGATGATGAATTATTTGCATGAAAATGCGTCCAGGCTGCCCTTTTTTCCTTGAAAGGTGTAAAGGAAAAGCAACTCTTATCTCGTATATTTTTAGGACAGGATCAATAGTATTCTTTGAAGCAGTGCGAGTTAGTTGTATTTTGTGGTTTTGGCAGTAGGATGGCGTTATCCCTCCTTACGCGAACTCTGTTTCCATTCTAGACGAATCTGCAATCAAGACATAAAAAAGACTTCCTCTTTTAGTTTAACTGCAACAAAGAAATATTTCCGCGGCTTACTTGCCTGCCAGTTTGGTACTTTAGTGTTCATTTCTTTTCCAATCAACCAACGGAAACCGCTTTTATGGATTTTGGCAGCTGGACAAAGTTAAAAATCCATCGAACGAAAGCTTATTGAAATCGTGAGCAAAGGAAAATAAAAGATTTTCCGTCACTAATATAAGTACTTAGCGGACATATAGTTAATTGTCTACTCCTTGGACCATGGTTTAACATCGCCAGATAAGGCATGTTTGGCATCGTACCAAGACTTGTAAGCATCAGTCAGGACCTGTGTTTCTGGTTGATATTTTACCTAAATTGTTCACTTTTCTTCAGATCATGAATAACTCAAATGAGATTTCTGGACATGCGCGTGGGTGTTGCGCGGGTTTTGAATTTAATCCTCCTTCAACATGCACTAATATCAAATTTTGCAGTTCTGCTTCTGGTTTGCGAGAAATGATGTTTGCCAAAGTTTAGTGATCACATTTTCCTTTTCCGCCGATGTAAAAAATGCAAAGTATGTGACTTCCATATTTTATTTGTCATATGGAATGTCACTAGAAAATTTTGGTTTATAGTTTTCATCTTCACTGTTATTTTTGAAATTGAAAAATTGGTTACGTTCTTTCATTGAAATCATGTTTATAACTATCTCCCCTATTTAAAGGCAGAGTAGATGTAGGCTCGAAATTAATCAGGCACGAAAATTCTGTATTAATCAGGGGATGTTAATCTTTCCGCCTCAGGGCAGAAAGGTTAGCATCATAAATTGCTCACGTTTCACTCTAATCCAGAACAAGAACTGATAATTGCTTTGGGAATGAAATTCACATAAGACTTGGTAAGCGAAATTTTGGAGTAAATTTTGGTGGTTTTTGTTCATGGGAACTTACGAATTTGATCGGGAGTCCCTCATCCAGCTTTGTACGTTTATATCTGGTTAAAAAAAAGTGCAACTGTCTTTATGAGCTTAGAATCTGCTTTTCACAGTCGTAAATCTTTTATTTTTGATTTATCTGAATTGCATATTTTTGCTTATGTCTCTTAAAAGTTAACTTAGTAACTTTCGTTAACGTGGAAAAGCGACAGTTAAATGCTGGTTTGTAGATCGTTCTCTGAACACATACTATAATGATATATAGCACAAACCACAGAACAGTTTGTAAAAAAAAGAGAGTTGTGGCCAGTTGGTGGTTGCTGTTGCAAAAAAAGAGGGAATGAGCAGTTTGACTGGAGATCTAGGAGTTCGAAGGAATGGACTGCCCGGACTTATATCTCTCATATTTCTTTACAGAGACAAATGGAGAAGATCATGCCGAATATCTGAAATAGAAAGAGATATCATATACAGTTCCAATAAGGATTGACTGTGGGTTGGGAAAGCAAGAGGTAAGCAATAAGACAACACATCTTTAATGAAAACTATCCGTGTTTGTCACATATTTTAGGGAGTGGAAATGGAGTTTTGAGGGTGTGATAAAGTAATAAGTATTTTAGTGCATCTTCTGTTGGTTTTTTTTTTTTTTGTGACAACTCAATTAATACTCGCTGAAGGAGTTCTTTCGAATTCTGAAATATATATTTCGCAATCTTGATTATACATTTGAATCTTATCTGCTGTTATAAATTGGTGTAAATATTTATAGTTATAGTAGATTCCGCTTAATGGAATAGGTAATTTGCCACAAAAAACTATTCTAATAAGCGAGGTATTCCATTATCTGGGATAAAAATAGCACACACCAAAACTGTAGTACATTGGAATTTTATTACATTAAGCAGGATATTCTATTATCCGATATTCCATAAGCGGGCTCGACTGTATTTGCAACATAGAAATCGGATGTGATATGGTTGGAGTAATGTGCTGTTCACATACGATTCAGTCTGGAGCATGACACCTGCGTTTTCCGAGATTACAGAAAACAGAAACTCGAAATGACCTTACGTTCGTTTGGTCACAGTAGGTTAGGAATCACAGTATAGGACACGATACGTTAGAAATGGGATGTAACATGGTTGGAGTAAAGTGCTGTTCATCTACAATTCAGTCTGGAGCATCGCACCTGATGTTTTCTTGGAGTACAAAAAACAGAAACTCGAAACATCTTTCTGTCCGTTTGGTCACAGCATAGGATACAGTTTGTTCGAAATCACGGAATAACACACGGTACGTTAGAAACTGAATGTGACATGGCTGGAGCAAAGTGCTGTTCACTTATGATTCAGCCTGGAGAATGGCACCTGACATTTCTGGGATTACAGAAAACAGAAGCTTTTAAAGACCTTAACGTTCGTTTGGAACATAGTACAGGCGAAATGGATCATAGGATAGGGGAATGTGGGTCAAAGTGAAATAGCAAATCAAAATTGCATTTTTCACGACGAATAATTTGGAAATTTGTTTTGAGAATTTCATTGCATAGAAAGAGAAAGATGTATGTTTTATAATGGATTTGTATTGAAATGTTATTTTTAATTTATGGCAGTAAATTTGTAACTTTAAATAAAAGAGGAAAATTATCACTTTTCTTCATACTAAGGGCAAAATGATAATTAAATTTTTTTTCGTCTCAAATATTTTCTACTTCAAATTTGAATGAATAATTGAATGAATAGATAAAATATGTAATGAATGAATCAATTAGTAAATAAATCAACGAGTGATTAAATGAATGAATGAATACATTAGAAAATGATAAATAATATGTAATGAATAGATCAGTCAATAAATTTATTAAAGAATGTTTAAATAAATGAGTGAATAAATTAGTAAAGGATGAATAAATAAGTGAAATGAAGTACATAATGAATGAATAAATCAATTAGTATCTAAATAAATTAATAATTAAATAAATCAGATAAACTATTTCGCTTCGCCCCGCATACATTTAAAATTGTACTTTACATTTAACAACAAAACGTGCATAATATTTAAAAAATAAATGCTACATTGAATATCAGTAGGGCTAAATTTGAAATATTAATAACAAGAGTTTTATCATCTTTAAATTAAAAAATATTCTTTATATTCTCCAAACTATAACAATATCAATATCAAATTTTGAAAATGGTTTGCATTATCATGTGCCTTGATCTTCAAAGGTTACTATTTTTTCGTATCAGTCATCATGCTGAGTCAGATACATGTTTCATAATGCATTACATTGTTATATGTAATGTAGAATGAAACATATATTTGACTCTGTTAATATGTTAACAAGATAGGTGGCGTTGCAAACTGAAAATATTTTACCATTGCCTACGTGATCAGATTTAGCATGTTTGGGACACACTCCAACGAGTTACTGTACAGGAACAACACTTATTTTTACGACGCGAATCTTCAAAATTGAATTTTTTGAAGAGTGGGACTACTATTCCTCAAAGCCTTATCGACAGCTATAAAAAATATGCATGGAACAGTGTCAGATGTTCGAACGGATCACATGCTGTAATAAAAACCTTACATTATTTTTAGGAGCATTAGTTTTGGGTATTTATGTGTCAACAAATTATTGTCTCTTCATTCTGTGCAAAGAATGAAGATATACATCAAAGAATTGCAGTAGGTACTTGCATTTTTAGAAGTTTTTATTTTCTTTTTTTTATATTTTATAATGTATCTTCCATACTTTCATTTTTATTCTCTTCTCTTGAAGTTATTTTTTCAACCTTTTTTGATCACTTTAGCTGTTTATGTGTATAATTATTTTATGTACATTAAAAATAATTAGGGGTGAAAACTAATTGAGTTTTTTTTATTATTATTTTATTTACATTCTATGTGAATATTTTTATGAAGTTATGTGAAGGTACGAAAAACAACCCCTTTCACTACAAAACAAAGACAAAAAGTAAAAATATCCAAAAAAGTATAACGTTAAATTAAAAAAAAGATTTAAAAACTAAATATAACCTAAAGATTAGCTACGAAAAGTTATTCTTACCTCTAATGCTGCTATTCCACATCCAATGGCGATAAAGAGCATGCTTTGTTCCTTCAAAAACTCTTCGAGTTTGTATTTGCATCCCTGTAAGAATTGAAAGTTATACATGAATGTTTAGAAAAATAAATCGCTCATTTGGAAGAAGAGTGCCACAATACGAAGAAATACAATTCTAGTACTCTCTAGTACTTAATATTCGAACAAAAAATCTCATTATTTTCCAAGGAAGATAACGTACTTTGAAGACCTTTAAGCGAAAAAAAATTAAAAGTTTCGTATTGCGGCGTTCTTTTTTTCAAACGAGCGAAATATTGCAACATAATAAATGCTGTCCGAATACTCAGTGTTAAATATAAAGAGAGTAAATACTATGCAAAAGTTGAATTCCTTTTTTTTAAAAAAAATTATACAACCTCTGACAATTAAGTTTGGGGAATAGTCCTGTAACATTGATGAAATATTAACGAAAGTTACCTTACTCTCCTTCGAAACAATTACCTCTCATAGCTATGCACTGCTGAGATCTACTATATTTGTCCTAGAAACATTGCAAAAAATCTTCTTTTGAGATGGAGTTCAAAAGCCTCGTCACGTTTCGTTGGATGTCAGGAATATCGTCAAATCTATTTCATTTCAAAGCGAGTTTGGGTAGTGGGAATAGGAAGACGTCTGGAGGATTGAGATCTGGCGAGTATGGTGGATTCTCAAGTTGGTTACCCCTTTTTTTTCAGGAACCGTTTAAACAGATTATACAGGGTCTGCTCAATAAATATCGGGACTGATGCGTTGTATCCTCAACGGAGAGTTGGGGGGTGCTCCGGCCGGTTGGCTTCGGTAGAGGGATTCACCGCCCCTCAGGCACACTGTAATTCAGTCGCCTGCGGGCATGCGTTGAGACAGGAGGCGGATTTTTGTGACGTGGGATTTTTTTTTATGGTGTCATCACGCCAGCATGGAACGTTGCGAAATTTTACTTTAAACTGTGGAAATCCGCATCTGAGACCCTTGAGCTCATTAAAAAAGCTTATGGGAATGATGCCTTAAGCTGCACAAGAGTTTTTAAGTTTCGCAAAATGTTGAAAGAAGGCCGGGAGCTCGTCGAAGACGATCACCGCGTCGGACGCCCGACGACTGCTCCAACCGCTCAAGGTGGTCAAAGTGAAAACAGTTTTGGACTCTGGCAGGCGTTTAACCATCGCCCTTATTAGTGAGGAGACCGACCTTTCAGCCAGAACCGTCCACATCATTGTAACAAAGGATCTTGCGATGAGGAAAGTGAGCGCGAAGCTGGCACCGAAAGTCTTGAGCGAGGAACAAAAACTGGCAGGTGGAAATTTCGCAAGAAATTTTGGACAGCCCCGACTTGGCCCCTACAGCCCAGACCTGGCTTCGCCAGACTTATTCTTGTTTCCACAAAGAGGCGTAGGAACTTGGTGGAAGTAGGGGGAGCTGAGACACATTATGCCATAACCAGAAAATAATTTAAAGGGGGAGGCACTTAAATTTTTTCCCCATAAGATATTAGCTTCTCAAAGCTTTTCTCTCTCCATCTCTCTCTCTTTCCCAGCAAAATTTTCAATCATATTTAATAAATACATTGTATATGGAGATAATGAGGTGATAAAACTCTGGTTTTGAAAGGGGATCGATCAGCTCTCGAAGATGAGCGCGTATAAGGGAAAATTTCAAAATTATTGTTCTAAAAACGAGTTTTTAAGCGATTTTTGGAATGTTAAGAGAAAAAAAGGTTCGAATAAACTTCCCTGAAAATTTTTCGAAATTAATGTCGTAAAAGCGGATTATATACCATATTTGTTGACGTTAGTGAAACTAGTAATATGACTCGAGGGATTGTCCTCGATCGAATTTTCAAATAGATTTACATTTCCCTCTTAATATTTCGAATTTTAAGACCCAAAATCGCTATTGTAGACAATCTTCAATGATGTCAGGGGAAAAGGCTGTACTAGGGCTCTACTCTGGTAATTTTTCAAAGTTGTCCTAGGGAGCGTTCTTCAATGATGTTATCAGAAAAGGTTTAGAGGTTCCTTCTCCTTATTTTTTTCGAAATTATAATCTAAAAAATGCGACTGCGGATGATATTTGTCAGCGTTAGGGGCAGGTCCCGAATAACAAAATGTGAGACCCTAGGATTGCAATAATTTCATGGCTCCCTGAAGACTCTATTAGCACTGTCGGAATGCATTTTCGGGGCCCAGAACTATGTAAATTATTTATCATGTGCATTCACGAATCTCCTTCGGGGCACTCGAAATTGTGGCATGGTAAATTCGCTAGTGGCAGAATTAATAAAAATTCTCCTTTAAAAAAGTTCTTTTCTAAATAAAATGTCATTTTTTTTTGTATTATTACTTTTAAAAATACATGGAATTTTTTCGTATAGTTGTAAGGTTATGCATAATTATTTCAGTAATTTGGGGCCCCTTAGGCCTGGCCAATTAGGCCGAGGTCTAATTGTAATCAGGCCCTGGCAATCAGGCCCAGTAATCGTAATCAACCCCTGGTTAGGCGCCGAGCAATTTTTTGAAATTGAATTCCCAAAAAGGGAATATTATTTAATTTCCCATGTTGTTGGAGAAGAAGGTATTCAGGGACTCTCTTTCAGAAATTTTCAGGGAACCGAGTCCTGAAAACAAAATTTTAGGCGCTCGTCTGTAATAATTTTGAAGGAAAGGAAGGACTTCGGCAGCGTAGCATTTAGAAGACTCTCTTATTTTCTGAGAACTAGAAAAAGGGAAAAAGATGAAACAGAAGGGTGGAGAAACAGAACGTTGGAAATGTGTTAAAATGAAGTGTTCGTTATATATTTTATTGTTCAGAAAAATTTTAGTAAAAGTCTTTGAGAGAAACTATAAAATATTGTAGGAGTTTTTTTTAATAAATGAAAAATAATAAATGAAAAGTTACAATTTTGGCATGAAAGTATATCTGTATGTGACAAAAAAAATCGTAAATTAGGAAAGCAAAAAATTTCAAATAAATCTAACTTCGTAAAGTATTATGTTCAAATTTTTCATTTCAATGAATTCGCATTTTTTAAAACTGATTTTTACGTAGTAACTGTTGTTGTAATCATTGAAAGATTTTAGGAATATTATAATAGTGAAGATTTTTCACCGATTTTGATTTATGTGAATTTTTGTTCCTGAAATGTTCCTGTACCTTTAGTATTCTTTGAATGATATTTATCTTTGCAGTTTTATAACTTCATGAAAAAAATCTATCCCTGACGGTTTAAAATGATACAAAATAACGGGAACATTTTTTTAAAAACTTTTTACAGTGAGATAGTTCTAAAAATTGCATTTTTTATCACAGCAATGATTTGCGCCTACAAAAGTAATTTCTGAGTACGCCACCGATTTATGTTGTTTCTTTTGATAATATTTCCCATAAAAAATAAATAAAAAAATTTTTGAATAATATCTATTTCGAGCGCTACAGAGTCTCTATCTGGCAACAAATTACTTTCGGTTTCGATAGATTATCGAACAATGACATTTTTGCGATCTGATGGTGCCTTTTGATCGAAACATAGAATTTAAATCCGAAATATATGTACGTTCATGATCCCTCGAGAATTAGTTTAGGACTGTTTCTTGTTTTGTAACTACATAGACTTTTGGGAAGTATTTAAAGATTTTTCTTTGTTCGGGGCTTAACTTTTTATAAAGGAGTGAAAAATGATAAAAGAGAGAAATAAACGACGGAGTAAAAAAAAAAAATTAATTAATTTGTTTGTAAATGGGGATCCTCCCCTCCCCGAGTTTTTTTTTTATGTAGGTAATTGCAATGAATAAAGAACACGACCACTTGGTCTTTTAGTTTAACTTTCACGTTATATTTTGCAAGTTTATTTTAATCAACCAGTTTCAAAGGACTCCGCTGGAAATTCTTTACATTGCGCCTTAAGGAGTCAGATATCTTAAAGTAAGATAAGTTTCTGGAAAGTTGAAATCATTTGATTTAAACAAGTTGCTTACCTTAGTAACCTTTTTTATAGTTATGTCTGTAGCACCTTCCGTATTATTCATATTTAAATGCCAAACTGACTCACCTTCCTTTTTGTGATAACGTGACAAAAAAACGGCATGCGAAGCAAAAGTAATAAAAGTGTGAACTAAACTGCGATGCCGCTCCCGAAACACGAGCTCAAGGTGAGGAGCAAACCCTTATCGTACTGATTTTTGCAGGCCGCGGGGCAAAGCCCACTTTTCCACAGCCGGTAGGATAGCTTGTCTAAAATTCTTTTATTTTTCTTCCGGGAATCAAGAGGTGTGTAAACAGTGAAAGAAAGGGTGAAGGTGGACTCAAGTGCACAGACCACTCCCTCTGTCCCCTGCTTTTGTTGCTTATTAGGTGGAAATTCTTAGAAAAGGCAGATCACATTTTTGAAATCAGGTTTGAGGTAAACAATGTACGACAGAAAGCTGCTGTGCGAGAATTTTTCCGGGGGAGCTGAGCCGGTCTGAAATATTCCAGGGGGAGCTCAAGCTCCCCCAGCTCCCCCAACTCCGACGCCTATGTTTGCACGAATGAAAAGGGAGCTCAAAGGACATCGGTACAACTCCATTGAGGCGGTTCAATAGGTGACGACAAAGGTTCTCAACAGTATTCCGAAAACGGACTTCTAGCGGGCTTTTGACGAGTGACAGACGCGCCAAACTAAGTGTATCAGAGCAGGAGGAATGTATTTTGAAGATTATTAAGTAATTGTATTGATACCTGTAATAAATTTTGATTATTGGAACCAGTCCCGATACTTATTGAACATACCCTGTAAAATGAACTTTGTTCATTCATTTTTCTGTTCGCTGTTAAGAACCAATGCACTTCCCTTAGTATAACTAATCTTACATGGTACACAAATGAAGCTCAACTGGACAACGGTGGAGGTAGGTGGTCAACGCCTGACGCTACGCAGGTGCAGCGTTTCGTTTCGCCAGTGTTTCCAGCTCGACCTTTTCTGACTTCATTCAATGAACTTTATTGTCAGAGGTTGCATGCTAGCCAATGCAAGCAATGGAAGAATTTTATGTTCCTTCCTTATCCATTCTTCTTTCTTTCCGTTCTTCTTTCTTAACAATGCGTTTAACTTATTTAAAAACAAGTCTTCATCATTATTATTTTTTAATCTGAAAAAAATTGTTGTAGTCTTATCAACGATATGTTAGCTAATAAAACTCTGTTATCCGAAAAGAGAATTTATGTTGATGTATAACGAAGAAATCGGTATCATATAGTTCAGTAATGCTCAACCTTTGAACACTAGTGTGCCCCCTATCTATATGTGATCATGTGATCATATCTATATGTGATATGTGTTACTAAAGTGCGTTAGGTACAGAAGATCATTTAAAGCGATTCTCTTTGAGAAAACAGCTCCATTTTGCCGATTTTTGAAACCTCAGAAATGAAGATACAAGTGACATTGTGTTAGAAGCCCAACTAGGAAGAAAACAAAAAAAAATTTTTTTTTCACCGTTACAAATTTTCCATTTTTTCAATATCACTTTCCTACACTCTTTCCGACAGTCGAAAAATCAACTAGTTTACTTATCTGAAAAATGCGCATTATTTATCTGAATATCTTCACCGATTTTGCATCACTGCTACCACGGCCACATACGAAAAAATTCTTTTTTTTTTTTCAGTTATAAATTTTAAGTCTTCAACAACTACAACAGCAGTCGGACACATATTTGACTCGTAATGGTTTAACTCCTTTAATAGGAAATATCTTGAAAGGAAAAAAAAAGATTCGATATTTGCTACTAATAGTAGCACAAGATACTTGCTGTGAAATATATTCCTAACAAAACTATCTCAAAAACAAAAAACAAAAAAAAAAGTTAAAAAAAATATGAACAGTTTTATTACCTTGAAGTTAGACGACTATATTAAAAAAGTTATGGTTTTCAGATTCTTTATTCTAAGTATTTAAAACATTTAGTAGCAGTTAATAGGAAAAAGTCGAAATTGAGATTAAAGTTACTTTCCATTAATTTCAGATGAATCTAATGTTTAGAGCGTTTAACAAGTTTTAGAGGTAAAAATAAAATTAGTTAATAAAAAGTACTCCTCCAGATTTAGTGGTTAGCGTTGTTTACGATAAAGGAACGATTTATCGTTTCTAAGTCAGCCTAATTAAAATCAATGAACAATGTTTAAGAACGTTGTTTCTAATTTCTTCTGATTTTACAAACTGGGTCCAGCAATACTTGAGCTTAATGCTGTTGAGTAAATTCTACTTAAGAGAAAGACAGTAACTTACGCTTTGGTGTCTGAAACGAGCATTGGAGCCGTCGTCCCTCTGACACATGCTCTCATTGAGGGGCTGGGGGTTTAGATAGGCCCCCGGTTGACCCGCATTCCTAAGCACACAGCACGAGGGGCTCACGTTGCGCCCCGCGCCGCTCCCCCGCTTCCAGGCGCTATCCTCATAATCTGTAGGATCACGGATGCCACAGCATTGAAACTGCAAAGAAAAGATAGTTACCAATTAACCAAATGTCGTTATAAACCTCTGTAGTTTTTCAATTGAAAATAAAAAAAATATTGTAAATCTGCAAATGTAGCACAATTAACCAGAGATAATTTTGAGATTTTGGCAAGGTTCTTAGTGGTATTAAGAATGAGTTTACATTTTGGTTTGCGTTCTTCATTTCAATGCTCCCGATACGGGTTTAATACTTTGTCAGTTAATCGGGGTTGAAACAGGCACTTAATTCTTAAAGATCTTTCGAATAAGTGCAAAGTCTGTTTAGCGAGGTCACTTGGCTTAAGCAAATATCTGTAGACAGCACTCGCCCAAAGGTTACAGAATCAAAATTTTTCAATGCCAAATGTGCCATTTGAGATCAAAAACATTTAATTTTAACTCTTAATGGTATTTACCTGCGTTTATCTTCAGTTTCTCCCTTGTTAAGACAGTCTCATCTAGGGTCAGCTTAAAACATAAATCACAATTTCGAAGTTTGAACGGTATTTTCATATCAGAAACAGAGTTCAGGTTACCTTGGAAGGCAGATTAGTGGGAAACCAAAAAAATTCATCAGATCAGTACATGCAAAAGGAGAAATCCCAATTGCGCAATTTATTTAAACCCCAACTGTGCAACCACTTGAAATCCCACAAGACTAATTGCACTGGCAGTCAGAGGAAGATTGTCACTGGAAAAGTGAACATGTAATTTCATGAATAAAACAGTGATTTATCAAAAACTGAGTTATGTAGTCAATATCCCTCTTCTGACACCAATACGTAATGGTGACCCGGACGTGAAATGAGTGTTTCTCGTAAGCGTGATTTTTCAATTCGTTGGTACAATAGACGCTTTGGAGACAAATGAAGAAAAATGCGTAAAACCTTGCTAGTGGCAGGGAAACGAAACGAGCCAGGAATAGAGAGCGGTGACTTATTCCTTGCCTAATCACGTCGCCTGCTCATTCGCGACCGGACAACAAATATATCTTTTCTGGTTGACACAGGGTCAGACGTCAGTTTAATTCCAGATAATACCTACCAAAAACGAAATGCTTCACAACAAGCCCTTTTGGCAGAAAATTTTTCCAACATTAATGTTTACGGTCAGAAAAACTTATCCCTGAATCTGAAATTAAGACGAAACTTCTTATGGACTTTCCTGATTGCAGATGTAAGTTCATCTATTCTTCGATTTCCTCCATTTTTTAAATTGGTCCCAGATCTTCGCGATAAATACCCGAGAGATACGAAAACAAAATTGCAATCAGCAGGTCGAATTATAGATTCGAAACTACATTCGGTTCAAATTTCTCTTTTTGGGGATACAGAATCTCATAAACTATTGCGAGAATTTCCTGCTATTACTAAATTACCTAATTCAAATCAAATTGTAAAATACAAAACTGTTCACCACATAGTAACAAAGGGTCCTCCCGTAGTAGAAAAACCTCGAAGGTTAGCTCCAGATTGTCTTAAAATTGCTAAGTCCCTCTTCTGACACCACTGCAGATTTAACTACATACGATCAGGGGAAATGCACGGAGGGGGGGGGGGACACCTGTTGGCCTGAGCCCAAGCCTGAAGGGGGTCCAATATTTTTAAAACTAGGGGTGAAATATAGGGGTAAACAATATGGAGGGGTGCCCGAAAAAGTCATTTGTGATGGGCCCCAAAATTTCTGTGCACGCCCCTGCATACGATCAATACAATATTCAGAGTCAAAGCAAGTTTGAAGAGCATTCACACCGTGAATGGGTTTGAACAACGGATATATTCAACATTATATATGTAATATCGATTCATTTCGCTGAAGTCTCCAATTTTCTCCCTTCATAAAATTACATTTTCCTTTTTGTGAAACCATACACATATATGCAATATTGGTTTCTGGTGGTCCTTTTTTTGTAATATCTTGGATATAACACAGGATTCTTTCTCTTCCTTTTTTCCTTGTGGAAATGACTTTAAAATTTTGAATGTATTCCCCAGACTGTGATTTAAATAACAATAATTATTGAAGATTTTATAAGCTATTTTTAAAATTTCAGAAGCAGTAGCAATGTTAGCGGTCAGTCTTAAATAATCTACCGTCACTTATAATGCAGGTGATAATTAACTTTTTTGAGTACATTATTTCATCACATATTATGAGACTAGCTGCGTGCCCGGCGTTGCACGGGCTACCTAAAAAATGTAAGAGCAGTCCAGTTGATGCTTTTGTAGTACACTGACACTAGTTTCTAACGCGTTAAGGAATAAATAAATGCGCGTAAAGCAAGGTTTGCAAAACACCAGTAAAACATATTTTTGCCAAAACACCTCATCAACGTTAATAATCGTTATCAATGATACAAGTTATGAGTACATTTTCAGTCAGCACAAAAGGGGAAAATATATGCATTATCAACTATAATCTTTACTCACGTTAAACTGAATTACATCTGATAGACTATATCGGAAATATTTATGCACAATAACAATCCGCTTTTTACATAAAATAGTCTACTACCCGGCGTTGCCCGGGTGTTTATTAATGCAACATACCACTCAGATAAATATTTGGATGGATTCTATCCACATGGTCTTACAAGAATTACATCAATCCGTTTTCCAGGTACAAACCCTCAAAGAACTCAAATAACTTGTAAATCACTCATTTACTTTACGACGTGCACGGTCCTCCTCGAAAATGAAAGTTATGTCATGTGACGCGTATTTAACAATCAGGCTTGAACAAAAAAAAAAAAAACACAGCAAAATTTTGCTGCAGATTACGGCAAAATAATCGAAAAGTAAACAACTTAAACACCCTGATCACAGGAAAAGCCTTAAAACAAAAGCCTAATTTTATTTCTTTATATTCGAGAAAAAAAATTGCAACAGATGTTTCTTTTCAATGATTTTCTTCACGCTGTAAATTTTAATAAAAGCGTTCATCCGGAAAGTTGAGTTGAAGCACTGAATAATAATTTGAATGGAGGAAAGCCTTCGAAAAATATGGATTTTATTTTGAAATCTAAGAGTCATAATTAATAGTTTTTAATTGATATCTCCACTAATTATTATCGGAGGATTATGTTAAATAGCCAAACATGAAGACAGGAAGATGACGAATCCATCGATACCTGGTTCGATGGTCAGTTCACTGTCGTTCGGGAGAAGAAGCTTGGACATAGATAGATAGATAGATAGATACTCAGATTTTATATGTATAAGATAGCTGCGTGCCCGGCGTTGCACGGGCTACCTAAAAAATGTAAGAGCAGTCCAGTTGATGCTTTTGTAGTACACTGACACTAGTTTCTAACGCGTTAAGGAATAAATAAATGCGCGTAAAGCAAGGTTTAACTAAGGTTAGGTAACTAAAAATAAACTGCATGTAAATCACTCATTTACTTTACGACGTGCACGGTCCTCCTCGAAAATATAAGTTATGTCAAGTGACGCGAGTTCAATACTCAGACTTGAACCAAAAAAAAAATGGCCAGCGAAATTTTGCGGCAGATTGCGGAAAACTCCCAAAAAGTAAACATTTTAAATCCCCTGTGATTACAGGAAAAGCCTCAAAACAAAAACAAGAGTTTTACCTGTTCTTATTCGAGAAAAAAAAATGGCAACAGATCTTTCATCTCAATGATTTTCTTCACCGCTATACATTTTAATAAAAGCGTTGTTGCGGAAAGTTGAGATGAAGCACTGAATAATAATTTGAATGGAGGAAAGCCTTCGAAAAATAGGGATTTGATTTTGAAATCTAAGAGTCACAATTAATAGTTTTTAATTGATATCTCCGCTAATTATTATCAGAGGATTATGTTAAATAGCCAAACATGAAGACGGGAAGATTACGAATCCATCGATACCTGGTTCGATGGTCAGTTCACTGTCGTTCGGGAGAAGAAGCTTGGACATAGATAGATAGATAGATAGATAGATAGATAGATACTCAGATTTTATATGTATAAGATACTGTCAAAACTTGATTTGGATTTCCAGCTACTATAAAATTCATTTGCTAAATCCTAAGCTTTTTAAACTGGCCAATTTACGTGCTATTAGCATATTTTAACAGCATTTTAAAATGTTATTGGGCATGTTTAGACTCAAGCTCTGCAAAGCAAATCTTAGGTTAGAGTATTAATTCTCGCATGGAATGGATTTACATTTTTTCAAAATAAAAGTATATCACTTGAAAAATAAGCAAGCACAAGCCGTCAAAATCACTAAGAGGCTAGTAGAACTGTTTCTTACCTTTGTTTGGGCGAGGTCAAAAGCTTGGGTAATAGGTTGGTCGACGCCGTATTTCGTTTTCAGCGTATCCTTTAATTTGCCTTCCATTTCTGACACACCCTTTGAGAAAGAAAGCAATGATATGCTTGAATGCTTCTAGAATTCAAATTGAATAAAAGGTTTCACTACAGGCACAACTGACATGACAGAAGATGCTTTCTCAACGATTATGGAAGCATTCTTTAGTAAATCAAAACAAAAGAAATTATATGCAAAACAAACATAATAAAAGGTAACGAGCAAATAATAAAGCATATTTAATCTTATAGATTTAAACGAGCAATTCTTGTGGGTATGTATATATTTCGTATCTCGGAAACGGCTCTAGCGATTTGGATGAAATTTTGGATTTAATTGTAGTTTAGCATTCTAAGTTCATCTACATCAGCGTTTTTTCTGTAAAAACGCGATTTTTTTCAAAAAAGAGTTTTTTAATATAAAGTCTAATTGAGTTCAGCCTTGAAAAAAAACTGTGAATTGACACATAAAGCAGACGATTTGCAACCATAACAATGAAAATTTGTCCCTTCTCGTTTTAAAATTTTAAACTTGCTTAGGGTTGCCAGGCTTGGCTGATATTAGCCACTTTGGCTCATTTCAATCACACTTGGCTAAAAACAAATTCAAAAGCACTATGTAAGTCGAAGTAAGGCTTTTTTTTTTTTTTTTCAAGCAAAACTATTGCTTGACCATCTTATTTTATTTTATTTACTTATATTCTTTTTTACACTTCAAATAGTTTTATATGTTTTTTAAAATCCCGCATCTAAATTTTATTTCGAAAAAAAACATATGTCTAGAAGCAGTTTATATTTTGTTTTTATAATTGGTTGGAGTGTCTTGTGGATCATCAGTTTTTATGGATAGCATGCTATGTAGCATTTTCTGGCGTAAAGTGACCAACTACACTAAAAGTACTTATTCCAAATGAAAATCTAGATTGGGATAAAATCGTGAATTGCAACATAGTATGAAAGGAAATTTTGGGTTAAAAACTGATTTACCCACAGTAAAATTGGCTCCAAGTTCAAAGTCTTTTAATTAATGACAGGAAAATTGTACAGTGGAAACAAAATGTAGGGGAGGCCGGGGTAATAAGAGACAGGGGTAATAAGAAACGCAGTCAAAAAATCACAAATAAAAAATATTCTTAGAGAACTTTAAAAATACGTAATATAAAGAACCATATGTATACTTGACTACAATGCACTTATTTAAAAGTTTATAACATGTTTTTAATTTTTTTTTTCATGCAATGAAAAAAAATTTCACGTTGATCTTACCTTAAAATGTTGTAGGTGAAGTGTTTGGGAGTTATTAATGTGTTTGAACATGTAAACTTCTGACCAGTACTATTTTTTGAAATCTTGAAAGTCTCCTTTATTTACAGGTTGTAGGCCAGTCTCTTATTATCCCATTTTTATTTTTTTGTAGGAATAATAAGAGACAGGTGCCTCTTACTACCCAATACTAACAATTTTGTTTGTTTCAGGTAAAATACGACGGGTTTGATGGTTAGTCTAAGTTTCGCAAGCTCATAGAATAGTTTTTTTTTCAACATAGCCTAAATCTAAAATCAGCTATACTCATCATAGTAAACCATATTTAGATGTTATAAATGTATGATTTTATGTGTAGAATGTCTGTAAGTTACTAATAAATCACTACTACTTCATTAGAAAATAAATAGCTCAAGTTCATTTATACTTAGGGACTAGAAGAAACCTCTAATAATACATACTTTAAAGATACGTTTTGTACCTACTTTCGACTATACTTTAGAGAAGTTTTAAAATATTTTCTGGCCACTTAAAATTAGATTGATGTTTTTGATCGATCCTTAAGGTTATGTTCATTAATTAGAACTATCATTAAGTCTAATATTATGTTATTTAGGACCTAGAACTATAAGAAATGAATTTCAAACACATTTGTAAACATTAATTTTTGAGAAAAAAAATATTTTTTTTTAACAGATGAAAATATCAAAAATTAAAAAATATTGGCAGATTAAGAATTGCTTGCAGATGTCTCTCATTACTCCACAGGATTTTACCTTGCTATGTTTGAAGAGCCTTAGTTTCTTATTATCCCACATGTGGTTTTTAGAGACAAGAATTTATTGAAATTTTTGAACATTTTTTAAATCAAAATATTTAAGTTGAATAATCGCCTGAAAAATCAAGAGGAGTCCATTTAATGCACTTATATGAGATAATTGTTTCAAGTTTTTTGGAATATTAGTATACATTTTATTTTACTTCATTTTATTTTTGTCTCTTGTTACCCCTTTTATCTCTTATTACCCCAGGCTCCCCTAAGAGATAGTTTAAAGCAAAATGTTGATTTAATTGCATTCAGAATCTTTTTTGTTTGGTACTTTAGTGTTATAAGAAGGTAGCGGCGCATTTTCAATCATTTTTTTTTTTCATATTTATTGTCGCGATGTTTGGTCTTAGAAACTACTTTTTTGACAATACCGTGCGCTAAATATTTATACGCAACCAGCTCAGAACTTCCCTAGGTGGATGACTGTGGGGAAGAGGAGGCCAATATTCAGTAGTAGGCTTCTTATAGCTGAAATGATTATAATGCTGATGAAGTGTTTACATGTATATCTCTCGCGTCTTGGAAGCATCGAGAACTTTAATATTTTGTTAACGTGATGCTTTCCAAGTATGTTTAAAAAAGTATCGAACTTTAGAAAAATACGAGTCGACAAAAAATAATTCTTTTAAAGCCGAGCGAGGCTCGGTCGTCCAGGTACTTAAAAGTTAAAACCAGAAAACACAATTTTTTAAAAAATTGTGATAACACTTGAACACGAAGCGCGAAAAACTACTTAGACGTGAATTAAGGACGTATAACGGTTTAATAAAAGGTAAGGTCCGTAATGCCTTGTGATGAATCCAGAAATAACAAGTGTGTTACTAGTAATGTTTGTTACTGCTACTGGGTAACATTCTGTACAAAATGAAAGTCTATTGTACTTAAAATAAATTATTTCTAATTTTTCGATTTTTCCAAGCATTCACGCGTGAACCATGGTATAAACATGTTTTACCAGAGTTTAACAGTTTCCTTTTTTGAAAATCTTCTAGTGGAAACTCGAAAGTATCATTTTAAAACGAAATTGTTATTTTGAACATTGAACCATTGTTTCTTATTTACACGATATTGGAATAATTCCATAATGTACCATGTACTGTGATGTAATTTTAGTATAAAAACCTAAAACATCACTGCCTAAATATGAGATCTACGAGATTTTTCAAAACGTTAAACTACAAGGGTATCAAAGCAGCAAAAAATAAATGAAACTTAATAGGATAAAAATAGAGGTTACAACTTAAAAGCAATAAAAAGTCTTCGAGATATTTTTACGAAAAGTAGTGTGGTTCTTGGCATTTTAAACAAGAGTCAAAATGTGTAAAAAAAATAGTTTAACATGTTATAATATGGTATTCTTGTTCAAATATGTTGTCAAATAATATACGCAAAGGTAAGTAAGTGTAACATCCTACCTTGGCTGTAACATGCTTTAAGAATTAAATATACAGTCGACTCCCGCTACAACGCGATTCGACTTACGCGAAATGGCTATAACGCGAGTTTTTCACGAGCAATGAATTTTAGAGCTAAAGCGAATTTCTCGCTCACAACAAGAAAATATTTGAAATATTTGAAAGGAATCGTGGTGCTAAGTGTCTGATTTGTTATTGACTACTAAATATTGACTTCGTAAATGCACTTACATCCTTTTAGCATCACTGACTGCTCAAGTACTTACAAACCGCACTAGTCTAAACATCGCTTTGCCAAGGAAGATGGAAAAAAAAGCAAAAATTTGGGACAATTTAAGAAAAGGTAAAGATTCTTTATACGTTTGAACAACTAAAAAGTGGATCGGAGGTGGCACTACAATTAGGTATTAGTGAACCTTCCATAAGTGCAATTAAAATTCAAGAAAAGGCAAATCGTACAAGTTCAGAATTTAGTTTTAATATGAAGTTTGCAGAGTAGTGTCTAAGCAAAATGCAAACAGTATGAAATCGGAAGCTGCTCTTATATTGTGGATTATAGAGACCCTGAAAGAGGGGCGTAATCATAGACTGGAAACGTTATAAATGTAAATGTCAAGCTATTGTATTTAAAAATATATTAGAATAACGATCTGATTGCGCAGCATAACTTATCATCTTCAATTTTTAAGTTATAAATGTAACTTATTATTGTATCTACTGCACAGTACTATTTTAGTGCAGTGCTTTATAATTGCTACATACTGCACGACTTGTATCATTTTATTTTATGTCGACCCATTGATTATTGATTTTGTGCATCGTACCAGTATTCTATGTTGAATAATTCAGCGTTTTAAAAAATACAGCAAAATTCAGCTCTTTATATAAAAACCGGTAATATATAGTTAATAAATGGTTTAAAACAGTTTGAAAGGTGCTTAAAAATGTGTAAAATAATTGGATATGTTAATAAAAAATCATATACAATGCCTTTTTCCACAACGCGAAATTTCGACTTACGCGAGGAGTCTTGGAACGCATCCAAGTCGGGATACGACTGTACTTGAAAATAGGGAAACCTGTGTAAGTTTTGACCACTTGCGGTGCACTACTTTAGTGGTCAACTTAAACAAGGTGGTCAACTTATAGAGGTTGAATTATATGATATAAATCTAATTCTCTGCCTGAAAATAGCGGTCAACTTAGACAGGTGGTCAACTTTACAGGTTTTACTAATTCCAAACCTGAATTCCAATGGGAGAAAGCAACTATGAAAGAGAGAGATTTTTGCTCCATTCCCATTCTCATTGGAAAAAAAAAACACTTGTTCCTAAAGTTAAGGGTTATAATTCTTTATATTTTCAAGGGTTACAAACTTCTTTTCAAAAAATGTCAATATTTAAGATTGTCCAAACGCTATTTTACTGGATGGCTTGAAATGGAATGACCATAAATCTCGTCTTAAGAAGTTAAATGCAAAAAAAAAAAAAAAGAAAGGAAAAAGAAAACATGTTTGCAGGTTGAGTTTAGTATGACGATGCTAATTCATCTCACTTCTCATCGCATTGAAAATCATATCGTTAACCGATCAAGTTTCAATCAAACAAGTTCAACACGTTATGTTTAACTATAATACATCTAATTTTGCCTTGAAGAAATACTAACTCTTCATGCATTATTATTCTTCAAATCTTTCTTCTGAAAGGATTACTCCCGTAGAACATGTTTAATCAATTTGTTTACTTGATTCCTTAATTTTGTTTTGTTGTTTTTTTTCCTGTACTTTTTATACAGGGTATTCCGTTTTAACCTGCAATACCTCTATTTTCGCAACCGTTAGTCCTAGATGCATACTTCCAATTGCAAAAATGTTCTAAATCAGATGGCGAGTTAAAATGTTGAAAGTTTGAAGCAAAAATAAAAATGAGTCAAAAAATACAAGATATAACTTTTCATACGGGCCCCAGGTTCACTTACTTATAATTAGGGAAATTTTCTCTATTGAAAAATCATTCTATCAGGAAAAGTTTGACATTAGTACGACCAATATTCATCGAGCTATGAAACGGAGCGTTTTGCGACTTACACTACTTTTCACTCGCCCTCAGTAACGCCTTTTGGGAGTAAATATAGCTGTTAACAACAGTTTGAAATTATATGTGTGCGTATTGTGTGAGTTTTCAATTGTTCGAGGTTTTGTAGTGTGTTCTTGCGTATCATGGCATAACATTTGCATTTGTTTTGGAATAGCAATGAAAAATATAAATACTTAGTTTTTTCTTTTACTTCGACAACCTGACATTCCTCTGAAAGGGCGATAAGTTCCGATCTCATCTTTTGTATGTTCCCTTAAAACTTTAAACTCGAATATCTCCTTGAGATTTGATCGCACAAATGTCAAGTTTTTTGTATAAGTAATATTTTTCAATCGAGATTATTTCCCTTCATATTAGTTAAGGGACCTAATAACTAATCTAACTAATCTAACTAATAAGGGACCTAAGGGACCCGTATAAAAAGTTAAATTTTGTATTTTCTGACTCATTGCTATTTTTGCTTCAAATTTTCAATATCTTAACTCTGCATCTGATTTTGAACATTTTTTGTGATTGGAAGTATACATTTAAGACTAACGGTTGCGAAAATAAAGGTCTTGTAGGTTAAAACGAAACACCCTGTATATCTTGTTTGCATAAGTATTTGATAATTTGATCTCTTACACGATTTCTGTATGGCATTAGGATAATATCCAAAAGGCTGCTGCATTGGAAATAAAAAAAAAAACTTCCGCAGGACATAAGACTGCGAAAGAATAGGTTTCATAAATACAACTCAACTAACGTAACGCAGCAAATTCTCCATTATTTTCCATTCAATGAGATTAATCAAGCTCATTTGTAAAGATTAGTAGATTTTTTTATTTTAAAATAAAAAGAAATGCTTCTAAACTTACTTTGTCTTGGAAGATAATTGCAAGAACACCAACGGCAAGTTCAGACCCAAGAATTATGAAAAGGAATATGAAATACTGGAAAAAATAAGGAATTTCTATTTATATACATTGAAATGGTCAAATACAAAATGCTTTTTTTCTGAAGCTGTGAATTTAAAATGAACATTTGTGGCTAAAAGACCTTAATCGTTTCCACCTTTCATCCAAAAATATTTTCTCACATTCTTACCAAGTAATCACCATAATTTTGAATGTTTTCAAACATTTAAAATTATTGGTGTATCCGCTAAAATTTCTCATATAGCATCAATAATAGTCTCAAGACTAATACTTTTTTTTTAAATTCAAGATATCCCACAAAATATTTTGTCCCTCCTATTTTATCAAATCCGTTATAAGGTATAATTTCATGAAAAAATGGTTTTCAATTACATCAAGAGATGGCAATACATTTTCAATGAAAAGACTTTGATTAGTTATCTGCAGCCATTTGCTTTGCAGGTGAAAAGAAACAGTAATTATATAAGCAATTTCTTAAACTTGTATAAACAATTAAAGTTGCGTATTTTTATTCAATGTCAAGTTCGTTACCTTTTTTTTTAATGCTAAAATTACAAATTTAGTTCTTTCTTTTGCTTGAATATCATTTGTCAGTTAAATATTAAAGGATTTTGCTTCATTTCTTAATGCTATTAATTAACATGTAGCCTTCTGAAGATAGTTTGCTGTTACTGTCAAATCCGTTACTTTGCTACAAATAGCGGATTTGAGTTTCTCAAATTAAGTTCTTTTTATTGGAATTCAAGAAATCACCAAGTATTAAACAATCACACTCCTAATTAAAGAAAAACAAAACACAAACAGTGCAACTAAGTTTCAGAACTTTTTACGAACTCGTTTATCTAAAATCAATTTAATATGTTTTGTAACGGACTTGACAATTTTTGCACAGTTCGGCAAAAGAAAAAATGCTCAATTAATTTCATTTTTCAGAAACACCTAACATATACATGAACAATATTTTTACTTTAAATGTGAAATGGAAAGAGGAAGAAATATGACTTTCTTTTATTGTATGATTAATTGAAAATGATTCTGTAGCACTGGCAGGGGTAGAAGTGAGCGACTTGTCACATATAGGACATTTTCCGCAATAAATATAGGACAAATATAAGACACATTACATGAATAATTTTGCTATGAAAAAAGAAATAATACATATCATATATTATTTATTTATTCTTATCAATGATTTCGTTTTAAAAAATCCCTCAAATAAAATTATTCCTTACATCTGAAATGACTTTCCTGTAGTTGAAAGAATAATTTTTGAAAAAAAAAAAAAACAAAAAACAAAAAAAAAAAAAAAAAAAACAAAACAGCGTATTTTATAGACGAAATAGTTAAAAAAATTTGAACAAAGAAAATTTTTATTTTTTCTTCCTCACTCATGACCCAAGTACTAATTCCACTGCTCTTACATTTTACAACTAAACTGAACCCTTTACCACTTGTATTAAGAACAAACAGAGCTTGAGAAGGATCCTCCTGACGTTTTTCAGAGTCTTCTTTATGCTTGAATGTTTTAGCATGGTGCCTCAATTGTGAAAATCCACTATTGCTTATGGGCACTGAACAGTTGCAAAAATGGCAAAAAGCGGTAAAATCATCTTCTCCTTTAGTGCACCATGCACCAAAATTTGTAGAATCAATGTCCTCCTGGTTCAACAACAACAAAAAACAGGAATATAGGAAATATACGACATTTTTCAAAAATATAGGAAATATAGGACGATTTTGATGCTTTTCTTGAAAATATAGAAAATGTAGGACATATAGAACTACTTCGATCCCTGCAGTGGTGAACCTGACGTACTTCAAATTGCCTATTTCTGTAAAACCGTTTTCCCTGCTTCACTTTACGGCATGGTAGAGCCGCATTCCAGCGTATTTCACATATCTTATCACTGCACATTTTGGCAGATACTTAACTAGTTAAACTTAATAAGTCCCGAAATATTTACATTTATAATATGACAAACAGCAACGTACGTACATTGAACTTCCACATTTAAAATTAGCAATGGAGAATTTTATAAAACAATAAATTGGGATAGGTCAATTCCTCCGAGGGGATTAAATAAAATAAAACAACGTTACTTCAGAGATTAACCCATAGACTAATAATAAGAGTAGACCGAGCTATGGCAACCCTTTTACTGCTCATAAACCAAACCATGTGACTGGTGGATATCCTAGCAACAGCGGGCGTTAATCGTAGCAGACGATCAACGCCAGCGCGAAATAAAATAAATAGAATTGATGGAACACGGAAGAATGATCTTTTATGGAGTTCGATTTGTAAATTTGTTATTTTAAGTTGTAAATATTTTGTTAATATAGTGAGTTTTTCGTTTAGATAGTATTGTGCATTTTCTTTAGTCAATTTCAATAACTCTCTAAGCAATAAAAGATGCAAGCGACCAAGAAGAATCAGCAAACGGTAAGATTTTTAACTACAGTTTCAATTTAACACTTTCAGGGGCGGTGGTAGCGCTGTGAAACCACCAATTTATAAATTTTTTTCTCTTTTTTTCCGAATGTTTTGAATCAAGATCGCTCGAGTCCTCTTCTTTTGAGTTCAATGAACAAAATGAGATGGCAGAATAACAAAAAAATATTTTTTTCGTAGACTCAATTTCTTGTCCAAATCATCAAATTTTCAATTTTTCGTTTACCCCAAAATTGGAATTTTGTTTCAGATTGTAAAATTTTTAATTAGCGCTGAAAGAGTGAATCATTTTTCTTGATTTTTCCTGAGGTACTAAATCATATTGTTCTAAATGATTCAAATTCATTTTTACATATGTAAACATGTTTTTGTCCTTCCCCAGATGGGGGGTGTGAATTAATGGGGACACCACCCCCAGCGAAAAAAGTTACCAAAAAAAAATTTTTAATTGAAAAATCTATGTCTAGATGATCAAATAAACCTACTTGTGGTGTTTTTTCTTCATATTTCTCAAAAATTAATGATGCGCCCCTGAAAGGGTTAAGATACCGATTAGTACATTTTTGCGTTAACGCAAAACGTTTACGCCATTTCGTTCACGCCAACGCTGACAGCTCCAAATGAAATAAAAGTTACCGAAAACTGATCAAAAACTATTACTAATGTCAAAATAATGCATAACTAAAAGAAAAACAGTTCAATCTCTGCACCTGGAAGTTTTTTTTAATGAAAACACATTGTCTTAAAAAACATGTCGAATGCCAAACTATAGATAATGCTGCCATCTAGCAACCATGCTGCCAAAGTCTTCGCCAAGCCCTTCCACTAGTCACATGATACATCTATGAACCAATTTTCTTCATCAGCAAGAATGAGAAAGCTCGGTCTACTCTTATTATTAGTCTATGGATTAACCTTAACTGGATCACAAATGTGGAATAAATTGTGTTATGGATTAAAACAAATTGATGCAAAACAAATGTTGACGGATAAATTAACGAATTATTTTAAAATATCTGATTTTATTTGCAGTTAAAATATGATGAAATATTTTATTTTTCAATAGCATAGTTAAAAAATTTACAATTTATACCTATTATTTTAAGTTACTTTAATGTGTAGTTGTAAATAAACATTTAAGATTCTTAGCTGTAATCTAGCTCTCATTGTGATTATTTCCTTTTGCTTTTTTTTTGTTTTCTTAAGTGGTGTGCGAGCTTATCGGACTGTAATTACACTCTTTTTTCTTGCCTAATCTATCAAAGAATTTATGTTATTGGATTGAGGGAGGAGTCATACAATAAAATTAAGTAAAATTAAAAAAAATACATGAATAAAAAAAGAGAAATTAAATAAACCAATATTGAATGAATTTAAAAAATATTCAAAAATAACACGATAATAAAGTAAAATAATAAAGAGAAAGAGAGGGGGGGGGGGACGTAATATAGCAATTCTATGTAATTTAATGAGGCACAAAGTGAATAGTTAAGATAACTTACTGTTTTCTTAAATGAACAAATTGGAAATTTGTTTTGAAAATTGCAGTTCATAAAGAATAAAGTAATTTGTAACAAAAAAACTTGCATTCAAATATTATTTTCCCTCTTTGGCAGTAAACTTTACCCCTTCAAAAAAGAAAGAAAAAGAAAAAAAGGAACATTTTCATTTTGTCTCACGTTTGTGACAAAGTGAAAAGTAAAATGATTTTCAAATGAAATATTTTCTATTTGATTATTGAAAATATTTTTCATCAGAAGAATGAATGAATGAACGAATAAATAATGAAACTATAAATAAAAACATAAATAAAAATTTGTTTAATTAATGTATTAAAAAGTAAATGAGTGAATAAGATAATGGATGAATAAGTAAGCGAATTAATAAATCAAGTGATGTCAGTGAATCAACTAATAAATTGATACGTACATTATTTAATAAATAAATGAATAAGTGGTTGGAAAAACTAAATTTTTTCTTGTGCAAACTACAACTACGTTATAAAAAATGTAGTTAACTACAACTACGTTTTTCAAAATGTAGTAACTACAAACTACTTTTGAAATGTAGTCATTACTTTGCAACTTTGTAAAAAATAATAAATAAAAAGCATACACATACACACCGTTTGTGGGTTGAACAAAAAAATTCAGAAAGTAGTTTAGATTAATAAATTGCTCATTTGAACATGGAATGTTACTAAGAATTATTTATTCTTTCTTCCCTTTAATTAGCCAATTCGTCATTCCAAACATTTTTTACGATTTTTACGAATATTCGCTGCAAGAAAGGATTTAAACGTTGAACGAATTCAACCTTCAAACGTTTAATCCTTTCCCGACCAAGAATATTTAATT
This sequence comes from Uloborus diversus, assembly GCF_026930045.1. Lineage (NCBI taxonomy): Eukaryota > Metazoa > Arthropoda > Arachnida > Araneae > Uloboridae > Uloborus > Uloborus diversus. The sequence goes on from NC_072735.1 coordinate 109,001,036, forward strand.
CAAGAAGGTCAACTTGGCTACTTGAAATGTAAATAGATGAAGTCATGATTTGATTTTAATTATACACACACGTAACACATACGTAAAATTGGTTTAGATGATGAAAAACATTTCTTAAACAAACAAGAAAATCTTTAATTTTCATTATAAGAGTTAATTTTATAGGATCATATATTTTGTAGGAACTAATTAAATGGTTTTGAGCTTCAAATTAGGGGTCCAGATCTGGATACCATCTCCTTTCTTATGCCACTGATAAAATGAAATGAAAGCATTTTTCAATTTTACTCAATAACCTCAAAACATTACAGTATTTAATAATTGATTTTTATTATGTTAATACACCAACTTTCAATCAGTAGAAAAGAAAAAAAAAGAAATAGTAAAAATACCAAAAACGGTACTAGTATTTATGATCGAATATTAATAAATATCCAAAATATGAAATATAACTATAAATGCTTACTTTTCTTCAGTGTACAATTTTAAACTACAGTGAATCCGCACTACAACGAGATTCAATCTATGTGAAATGGCTATATGTAGCGAATTTTTCGCGAGTAACGAATTTTGGAGCTAACGCGAATTCTTCACCCTGCAACCCGAAAATTTTCGGAAGGGAATTGCGGAGCTTAAGTAACACCTCTTTTTTTGGGTACTGAATATTAGTTTCGTGAATGAACCTTCCCCTTTAGCATTATTGAAAGCGGAAGTTCCCTACACTGTACTAGTCGAAAAATCGCTTTTTCAATGTACAAATCCCCACTCCGCATCTTTTTCATTCTAAATATGAAGTTGATGATCCATAATTTCACATAAGTTTATCTGAAGTTTGAACATTTAAGGAAAAATAGAAAGTTTTTGACAACTAAAGAAATGCAAACATTTTCGATGTTTGTGCGTCAAAGTGCGTCAAATATAATTACTGTATCTAATCTATTGTACAGTACTATTGTAATGCTGCATTTTATTATTGCAACATACTAAAACGTATTGTACTGTTTCATTTTATACCATTCTCCTCCATCGATTTTGTGCATTCTAACCGTTTTTATTCAATAACACAGTTTTTTTTTTAATACAGTAAATTTTCAGTTCTCTATGTTTAAATGTAATAGGAAGTTAAGAAATGGTTTAAAACAGTTTAAGGGGTGTTTTTAAGTGTCTAAAATAACTGGTATGTTTATAAAAAATCGTATGGATACCCTTTTGACCCCCTTTATCCCACCCTCTGCCATAAAATACAAACGCGGTATTAAATTGGCAGTTAACAATTATTCTCTTCTTTTTAAGCCATTCTCTTTTCAAGGCGAATATTGGGGAAATGTAAATATTTCGATTCCAAAAAAATTGACTGCGTCAATAGATACAACGTTTGGCGTCAAAATAACATGTCTGAGGTCAGCTCGAATTTTTCAGTCTTAAAAATTTGATTGGTGCAAGTTTTATTTGCGTAAGACTTACACCAGTCAGATTCGTTTGAAACCTCGTTTCTTTTCTTTTTTTTAAACTTTATTTAAAAATAGCTTCAGAAATCGCTATAAACTACTTTTCTTTTGTATCGAACTACTCGCTACCCTACTTTTTTTTTAAAAGTAGTGCGCTACACTACAAACTGCTAAAAAATGTAGCTACTACAGTAGCATCGCTACTTCCAACCACTGGAATGAATAAGTAAGCGAAATAAAATTCTTCACGTTCCCCATGTGTACTTGACGAACTGTACATTCATTTGCATACCTTGATCTTTACAGCATTTTTTTGACTGGAACTGACTATATGTTGGAGAACACATTTAAAATATTGCTAGAAAGGCAACGCTTCAAGTTGTGAAAATATTTTACCATTTAACTTTGCTCCTCAATTTAACTTTACTAACTACGTAACTTTGACTTTATCTAACGAACTTTAACTAACTACTCTTAACTCCACTACTTAACCCACATTCCCCATTCATTCCTCAACCATGATTGTTTTTTCTCCTCACTGGTGGAACTCGGTACGCAGAAAATCTACCTCCACGCGATGTTCCATGGTAGTACGGCAAAATGATCAACAAGTCTGATATAAGTTCCAGCTCTCTCAAAGCTAAGCCCCACTACACACGAGGCAACTTAGTTGAATAAACTTACGAAAAAGTTGCCTGTAAATTAATTAACTGACGTTCTTCGTAGTCTTCACACGAGGCAACTTAGTGTAATCAATTTTTCTCTTTTCTTCTAATATGCTCTTTTCTTCTAATAATGAAAAGAGAAAAACTTTAACTTTCATTATAATAGTTAATTTTATAGGATCTTATATAATTATTCGAATTTTTTCGTGCGGCTGCTCCGCAAAGCTGTTTAAAACTGAGCCGATTTGTCTCAACTAGTTTACTTGTGCGAAGAGCAAAACTTTGGCGATATTCCGATGAGTTGAATTGACTAAAAAGATAATTAATACATCTGTGAATGGTTTACTACACTTTCTACTAAACTTCACTTTCACTACCGTTCGAAAGTTGATTCAACGTAGTTGCCTCAGGTGTAAAAGGTCTCAGAAACCTTTCTCAAGAATTAATATAGAACTAAAAGTAAACAATGGTTTACATTGACTCTGGAAGTACAGAATGGCCTAGGAACAACGCTGTTGGCTGTTGCTATCGAAAACACCTTCATCGAATCGATATCATTTTTAACTCCATTTGCCCCATAGAAGATATAGATTTGCTCTATCTATTTCAAACCTGCTCTTCTTCGAATTCCGATTTGGGAGCGATGCTGGATAGCTATAAGCGCCCTTGGTTGGCAGATTCACTGTCATCAACCATTCCTGTCTTTTTATGCTTTTTGTTTTGTATTTTCTTTGATGCACAGTTTGGTGTCTTGAATACTTGCCATTAGAAAAATAAAAAAATAATAATAAAAAAAGCTTGGTGGGAAAAAAAATTCAATCGAATTCAATTCAATTCATAAACAAAAGAGAACGTGCGTGAATGAGTAAGGGAGAATGCGCAGAAATGAGAGAGAGAGGGAGTATACCGCGACGAGCATGCACTTGTTCTCCTGCATGGCTCCGCAGCATCCGAAGAATCCGACGATGAAGACGAGTCCTCCGATGGCGATGAAGGCGAAGGCCAAGTACTGGATGTGCGCATACTGCTCGTCTGCCTGGAAGAGGCGGAATAGAGTCGACTTCTCCTCCTCGATGAGGATGAAGATGCCGAAGGCGATCAGGGCACATCCCGAGAGCTAGGGAGAAGGGGAGACACGTGAGAAACCCCGGTAGCACAACATGTCACGCCACTGCGAGTCGCAATGGTCTCGATAGAACCACTTGGGCACACATAGGGGTGGATACAGACCAACATTTTAAGGGAGATCATGTTAAAGATTTTGCATTGAGGTACGAATAATCTTTCGAGTGTAAATGAAAATCTTCGAATCGGCTAGAAATAAGGCGCAAACATAATCAATTTATTATCAAATTCATCAATTTTGAAAATTAGCTAATTAAAAATTGATTTGGAAATTAATCGATTAATTTCGATTTTATAAAAAAAAATCTATTTAAATCCTTTTCTTAAGCTTGACGGTTCCGTCGGCGTAAGAAAAACTCGTTTCTTTTCGAAAGCTCAAGCTGTGTGGCAGAATTTGAGAAAATACTGTCCATGGTTTGGGAGGGGTCACGACCCCCATGACCGTCCCCTTGTATCCGCGCCTGTACATACATGGATCCCCATGTGTGTAATTTTAGAGGTAAGGGGGGAGGGGAGTTAAGAATTATTTTAAGTTTTAAAGCTTTAGTTACAGGATTTTATTTTTCTACTTTCTACCTACTAAATTTCTTTTCCTTTTTACCTTATTTCAATGAGAATTTTTGGGATCTGTCGTCCTCATTACAACAGATATTTTTAGGTAACACTGCCCATATCTTAATGGGAATTTCAAGTCACTGTTGTTGGCATCTTGGAGACGTTTTCAAATAATTAGTGTCACTTAGGAACATAATACATGCAATCCCAATGTCAAAATAAATTTCCATTCTCATTCGAGGGCAAATTTATTAACTAAAATGCATTGTTGTGAAAGTAAATTCGATGTAAAATAAAATTATATTAAAAATTTTAAGTGAAGAGAACTTTAATTACAGAATTACAGTCATTTATTAATGCTCCTGTTGAGTTGTTTTGATACTTAGTACAAACTTTACCTTCAAATTGGCACTTTTAGTGTCTAGAGGGGACTTGAGACCCCTTCTGCATCTCGCCCATGCATACATGCATCACACAGACTTCCGTTACCTGTTATGATTAGGACTTAAATGGTTTGATCAGTCTCTGAGGAGTAATTTATTTATAATTTTGAAGGTTTGTATCAAGTATAAAAATATCGCTACCACGCAGGGTATAGTGAAAAAATTACGGTAAATAAGAAAAATAACAGTTTCAAAATGTCCAATAGGAATGTTACAAGGCAATATTACAGTTAACTTGAATGATAAACATGTCACAGATGAACAGTAGTTCAACCACACAGAATAGGAAGGAAATAAGTTTAAATGAAATTAAACATATTAGACTATTGATTTTTTGACAAACAATTTTTGAACAGTGATGAGACTTAATGTGAAAGTTTGAATTCAAATTTTCAGAAAAGAAGCAGATGCTATTACTAAAATTCACCACTTTTTTTAGATGAAGCATGACTGTAGTAAATTTCTTCGATATGTGGGGTGTCGTGATGTGAGAAAGCATCTAGTGCCACATCCACCTTTTATGAGCTTGCTCAAATTAATATTACAATACTGAATGGTCATTCTTTTTTAAAAACTAAGATGAGGCACATGAAAGGAAAGAAGGAACTCACCCAGAATATGAGGTTGAATGCTATGAGTACACCTTTAGCGCACTTGGCTCCACAACTCAGCGCCATTCTTCAGAACGGAGAATTCTGAAAGAGAAAGTCTTTTAAAAGGAAATACAGCTGAACTCTTTTAATACGACACCGGTTAACATGAAATCGCGGCTAAAACGATAATTTTGTTAGTAAAGATTTGCGTGCTTTTTAAATACACTACAAATTTCATTCATAACACTCGCATTAGAATGCAAGTTTCGGCTAAGACGAAAAAAAATTTCTTAGCTCTTCATTCAAAATTGTCATGATTGACTAGCAAAACTCTTTATTTTTTCAGAAATCATTAGCATTTTATGTGATTGTAGAAAGCCCAGCAGATGCAGCCAGAAAATATCGATATACGAATAGCACTATCGTTTTTCGCCAAAATTATGTGAATGGTGAAATTTCGTAGTTCTAAAAATAATTAAAACATAAAAGATTTGTTTCGCAAAACTGTTAAATTTTAAGAAGTAAGCAAAAATGTTCTCAATGTGATTAGACTACAAGCACAAGATGTGTGTATTAGCAATAATAAAATAGTTGGAATACTTTTTTAAATATGCTTTTATTTATTTTTTTATTTCCACTATTTTATTTATTCACGGATGTTACGAATAACGTTTAATACGAACAAACTTGTGAATTTTTGGCAGTTTGTATAAAAAAATTCAACTGTAATTTATTTCATGCAAAAATGCCTATCCCGCAATAATGGATTGAGAAAAGTACAAATTCGACTGGTGTTGCTTTTTTCAGGATTTTAAATGGTGTGTAATTGATGAAGATACACGAGAATTCTTTTATTACATTAGAGATTTTTTTTTAAAAATTGAAGTAAATGGAGAGCAAAATCAAAGTATTACTAATTTAAACTCATATATTGTCACGCAATATAAACTATGAAGCATGAAATGTGTTAGTGCTTTTTGACTATTCCGAAAGCGGGAGAGTATTATCTGAGAGTATATGTGTGTATTTACAATCTATAATGGACGGACTATCTGATTTTAATAAAAGCTTGTAAAAATGTTTCGATCGCATGGAACTAACACTTCATTTACAAGACTTATGGATTTAGTAAGCGTTGTGAAATATTAATTCGTTAGTTAAAATAAATTATTTACTATGAAAATTGTTTTGTAATTAAGAACGTTATTACTTTGTAAGTACAGTAAAACCTCTCCTAACGGACACCCCTTAAATGCAGACAATTTTTAATTCCCCGATTCCAAGGCAAATGACATTATTAAACCCCTATCCTGCGGACACCCCTCTAGCGCGGGCAAAATAAATCGTCCCCTTAGCATCCGCACATTTGAGGGGTTTTACTGTAATTTCAAATTATTTACTAAGTAGTAACATGAATGAGAACTCCATGAGTTAAAGTACATACTGAAAGAATTAGGTGTGAAAATGTCAACAAAAATGAATTACCGCAGAGAAATAAAGGAAGTTTACTAAAGAGCGTGAAATGATAGGCTATCAAAATAAATTTTAGTTTTGACTGTGTCACTGGCGGGATATTTCATATTATTCACCAAGTACTACCATTTTTGAAAATTCAACGAATGATAAATGTGCATAGTGAAAGAATAAGGCAAGGAATTATAAACTAAAATGATTTATCTCGAGCTTGATTTCAAAAGATTTGTTCTTATTGTTGTTGGACATCACTCAAAGACGAGGACGAGGCACCACGTAAGATTTTATAATCCCTGTCATGGGCACACACTTCCATGATTGCAACAGACATCTCTTAAATATTATGACATAGCATTATAAAACCGAAAGAAACATTTTTATGGCGAAAAATTGTACAAAGTTCTGAAATATGCAAGAAATAATTTTACCCAAACGCGGGGGAAAAGACTTTACCTGAACTTATAAAACGTGACACAATTTCCAAGCAATGACACGAGACGTCCACCTTTAGGTGATGTAAAATGTCAGGGTTCATGAAACTAATTATAGTATTTAGCATGAAATTGTTTCTTAGCTGAGTTTTCTTGGTACGCTAGCTAAGCACGTATAATGTATAATCGGACTTTAATGAGTTAAAGGAAAAACATTTTTCATATATATATATATATATATATATATATATATATATATATATATATATATATATATATATATATATATATATATATATATATATATATATATATATATATATATATATATATACAGGGGTGATTGTATTCCGGTATCTTCATCTTCGAAAATACCGGAACTCCTTTATTTTCAGAAAAACCCACTTTTGTAAAATTTTGGTCGATGTTTAATGAAACGTCGAAAGTCCAAATTGAAGACATTTCGTTTGGTATAAAAAATAGCTACCGTCATGTTTCATGTTTTGCAATCTCTATGGTAATTATTGAAGAACAGCTGTGGTGGGAGATGGAATAAAGGCTGGATGAGAAGAGGAAGGAGGGTTACTTGATATTTTTCCCCTTAATATTTTCTTTTCAAGATGGCTAGCATCTCTCTGTTGCATATCTTAATATGCAGATGATTTAACTAGGGGTGCCCATTCCCCCGACTGCGATGGCACCCCTCAATTTTACCAAGCCTCCTCTTCCGTCAAGAACTGCCACCCACTAATAAAAACACTTAAATTCTTCTAAATTAATTTCTCCAAAAGTTCCCCCCTCCCCTCCCCGACACAAACGCATGAAAATCCTTGCTATAGCTAGCTATATTATTAGAATAAATTGCTAAAATATTTATTCACCACGATGGCCTATGGCTTTTTCCTGTTGCAGAAGCTTATGTAATAGGCTTTGCAGTCCCGCCCCCTTAAAATGTTGAATTTAACGACCTATATGTATCGAAAATATCGATATATGGAGAGCGATATATCGTGGTATTAAAATTCGGATATCTCCCAGCCCTATTGCACAGTAATCATAATACATGCTGCCCCTTTTGCATGAAACTTATTAAATTCGGAAATCTTTATGCACTTTTAGTAAATGAATGTAATTAATGGTTAAGGATTCAGATACAATGGAGAAAAATAAAACATTCTTTGAAAATTTTTAAAAAATTAGAAAAATTAAACGAATTTAATTCCTTCTATGCACATGGACGTATTAAGTCCAATAAAAACTTCGAGTTATAGCCCCAACAAATAATTATGTATATAAATAATGTGTACATACACGTAATGTTTATATATGCTTATCAAAACACTTTTTCTCCTTGGAAAAAAAGTTCAGGTATTTTTTCATGGAGATACTCCTGATCATATCACCCCTGATATATATATATATATATATATAATATATATATATATATATATATATATATATATATATATATATATATATATATATATATATATATATATATATATATATATATATATATATATATATATATATATATATTAGCTTTTCTTTAAAAAGTAAATTCAGTAGTAGGATTATAAAAGACTAGTATGTTCATGTAAGCAACTAAGAATGATGTAAAAATGAAGATAAAAGCGACGTGTTGTCAATGTGTGCGGTCAGAACAAAGTTACTATAAGGGGTCGCCTACAAATGATTTCACTTTTAAGGAGGATGCTGCTTGTGATATTGTCAGTTTCTGACAATGGAGAGGGAGGGGGTAACAAAAAGTATGACATCACATTTTGGCTGAAATTGAAATATTTATAAAGCAATACGTTTACGTGACGTGTGACAGGAAAGGGAGGGAGCTATGGTGAAGTGTGACAATTTGTGACATGGGAAGGGTCAAACATGTTGAAAAAAAAAAGACATTCTTTATGGCAAGTCCCCAAAAATTACATACTTTAAAACTTAACTAAAAAATTAGTATTTACTTTTTTGCTTCTTCATAGATTATCATCCGTTATATCATAAATATTTAAAAATAACTCAAAGAAAAGAAAGTTTTACCAATCAAAAACTTCCAGATTCCGTCACCGAAGAAACTTTTTTAAGTACTTCAAAAATCTTCCATTTACTTCTTCTTTAATGCAAAACCACTTAAACTTCAGTGTTCTCCGTTAAAGAACTTAAGTGCTAGCTTTTATCACGTACAAATACTTCGCACAAAAAAAGAATACTTCTGCGTAAAAGATAAAAGAGCCAGGGTTCGCTTCTAGAACATAAGAAACTAGACAAACGATCACGCCATTTTTGTTAAAAAATGAGACTAAGAAAGAATTTATTTTTCTTCTATATTTTGGTTGGAATTTGTTACATTTCTTTTGAGAAAGCTACGTTGGCAAAATGGAGTAATAAAATTTTAAACAGTGCAGAAGAGCGGATAACACAAAAATGAGATGAAAATACTGCAGCGTAAAACATAAAAACAGCAACTAAATTATTTATTTTACATTTCAACTTTCTTCGTACAAAAAAGGAATCTGCCTTTTTTTGAAAATGAGTACTAACACATACATTATAGCACGAAATTTCATTTTATAAAAAAAAAGGAAATTTTCAACTTCTAACTTTTCAAAATTCAATTAAATTCTAGTTTTTTCGTATTTTTACGAAGTTGTAGCAAAAAGGCGTAAGAAAAAAGAAAATCATTGTCGTGATCTTAACTGACCGATTATGAAAGCAAAGACAACTCTCGGGAACCCTCATAATTAAATTGGATCTGGAATACCTTCAAAAGTTATAGCGTGATACATAATATATAAAGTTATCATCAAAAAATAAATTATCTATGCAGTAAAAAATGTGTACAATTTTATAATAATACAATAAATAAAAAAATAAAAAATTAAATAAAATATGTACAATAGAACCAAGATTATCCGAAGCCCTTTTAACCTAAACCTCGTTTAACCGAAGTTGTTTTTCTTAAATTTTGATTTTTTATAAACATTGCACCACTTCAAGGTGATCCCAAGCAACCTTCGTGCCTGTAGGAACCGAATTGTTTGCCAATTCCCCCCCCCCCCCCAACCAAATCCAGAAGTCAATTCATGAACTCTAAATAATTCTAGCTCTTAAAATGCTGTTAGAATTCAAAAGCGTTCGAATTTGAAACTAATTATAGCTGTGTCAATTGTTTCTTAATTACGCTTTCATGTTTAAAATTAAATTGTAAAAGTACAATTAACTTGCATCATTGATAACACAATAACGATTACAGTGTACTATACTATGTCTTATTTAATTTGCGTGCCCTGGCTTATGTATGTAAAAGTAAATAAGTAATAAGTAGTATATGAGATCGCCATTCTTAATCGCATCTAAGCTTCAACAACACGCTCATATGTAACTTAGCGAAAAAAACGCATCAATAAGATGCGTAAAGATTCATCGTTGCGAAGAAAAAGAGCTAGTTAAGGATTTTTTTGGAGGAATGCCTCTCTAATCCGAGCTAAAATACCTATAAATCCAATCGTAACTAACTTAAAAGCACCAAACAAAATCCTTCTTGCACAAAATGTCTGCTAATGGGGTGGTTTCCTTCAAAAGTACTTCTTTTAATCATTGAAATGGAGAGAATGAGAAAAAAAAAAAAAAACCATGGACCCAGAAAATACTTTTATTTTCCCAACAGTTTTTTTTAATTAATTTTTTAAAATGTCCGATTTTTCAAACAAGGCGTGGTCTTGATGACGTCACAAATGGTGCTCTTTGCCGCATCTTTCTACTACGTTTCCACGTTATGATAATCAAGCAGCGAATTAAATATTGCACTCTGCTCTTGCTATCAACCATATCGTTGCCAATACACGTGAGTAAAGATGCGAATAAAATATTTTGCACTGTGAATGGCAACACTGAACATTTCATCATTTGTGATATCATCAGCAGAAGCCGTGAAGAATGAAAGCGGTCCGATTTAAGTAATTTTTTAAAAATATTAAAAGTAAACAAATTTATCCAAAAATGGTCAGATCCTATGTTTTTAAAAATGCTCTTTCAGAAAAAAACACTTTTAAAATTTTGGAAACGACCCCATTCGAATAGAATCAAAACTTTTAATTTTCAAACATGTTTTCATCACCAAACTTTCGAAAAATGTTAACGCGGTTGTTTCCTTCAGTCAAACGTACTACTTTTAGTGACTGAAATTGATAGAATAAGCCAAAAAAAAAAAAGCATGGAGCCAGAAAAAAACGTTTACTTTCCCAACAGTTATTATTATTATTTTTTTAAATGTTTTTTACTTTACGATTTTGAAAATAAGGCGTGATCTTTAGGACGTCACAAGTGATAATCTTTGAACCGCTACTCCATTGCCGCGCTAAATGTTTACGCTTTGCTGTATACCGCGTTACCAGGTTATGATTATTTGCGCTGTGCGCTAATGGCATCAGTGAGTTGCATTTCATCATTTGTGATGTCATATGCAGAAGCGTAAAAAATGAATTTCAATCAGCTCACCGATTAAAATAATTGTTAAAAATATTAAACTTAGGCAAATTATTTGAAAAATGGTTAAATCCTATGTTTTTAAGCATGCCGTTTCAGAAAAAAAAATACTTTTAAAATTTCGGAAACAACCCCATTGTCTTTTCAAGTGATACCTTCGTTAATTAAAGTCCCATAAAGATGAGACAAAAATAAATGAGTTCATTGAAAATTTATTTATTTTTTTTTTTTTATACCTGGCTTTATCCGTAACTCATTGCCATTCTCAACGAAATAGGACACAAACGTATATACGTTTGCTTACTTCACGTGACTCGAAACTTAGTAATCACAAAGCGAATAAACCTACTTACAAGCTACGGCAATGTGCAATAAATAAAGTGTGGCTCAGCATTGTCGGCTCTCGATGGAAAAGTCAAAAATATCGGATCCGTAGGAAATATGAAGGGCAGTAAACACGACAATCAAATCACGACTTCAGCTATCTATTCCTTATCTGGAAGTTAGGCGAAAGAGTTCAAATAAAATGTATTTCTTATTGTATATAAACAAATCCACTTTACAACTTGTTTCGCCATCACTTGATTACAGCCATCCATACATCTCTTGTTTTCAGTAGCGGTTTTTAGGATGAGCCTAGCCCCCCCCCCCAAAAAAAAAGGGATAAAATTTAACTGCTTGATTTATTATTTGTTACTTGACTTCCCTATAGAATAAATTTTTTTTTACAGTTCTTTTTTTTAAGAACACAAAACCCATAAGACACATTTGAATGCAAGTATTTTTGTTTGCTATAGAAGTAAGTCAGTGGACAGGGCGGCAGAATACATTTAACACACTGGTTTCGATTTCAAGGGTGCATAATATCACGATTTGTCCATTAATTCTTCTTTGATGGAATCAATAATTAACATTTTAAAAAAATGTATAGACGCATCTAAAAGAGTCATTTCGATCCGGGAAACCATTTCCGAAGTAATAGATTTCTTTTTCAGCTTAAAAAAATGCAAAATGAAATAAATTGCATGTTAGTTTCTTGGCAAAACCATACACAGTTAAAACCAGGAGTGCCACAGGGGTAAAGAATTTCACCCAAGGGTGAAAAAACGGTGCCTCAGGGTGAAACAGAGGCTAGGAAGTGTCGTTAAGGTGCTTTTGGTTCCTCAGTGGGTGAACGACGTCAACAAAAGTGTTAAAAGACCATTCAATAGGAGAGCGACTCCTTGCGCATGCGCTCTGACTTATTGTCCAACGACAACTTCAGTTTGAATGGCGAACGAAGGAAGTTGCAACGAAATTTACTTTCACATTGAATGAAGAACAAAACTGAAAATTTCGTGGATTAATCTTCGAAATCTCACGTAAGTAAAGGCATTTGATCATATTGTAACTCTTAGAGCTTTCGAACATATTTAAAGTGATTAAAGTATGTTGACAACTGCTTATTGTTCCGTTTACCTTAGTAATTAATATCTTGCTATTTATATCCTGCAAAACTGTTACCTAAAACTATCTATCAGTACGATCTTGAACAACAACAAAAATATTAAAAATAAAAACGTTTAAATCAGCTGATAATTGAATTGCTAATCCCGGAATAAAAATGCATCGACGTAAGCAGCCTATATACCAATGTCTATTTCTTCTCAATGAAATAACTACGTAGTGGAAACGAACAGAGCAGCAAAGGCAGAGAAAAAAAAAAAAAAAAAAAAAACTGCGTGAAAAGAAATCTCTCTCACTCAGCGTTTGACTCATGAGTTTCACATCGTGTTTGGTTAAGGTATCTTTCTTAGGCGTTATTGCATGAAGCGAATGTAGTTATATCTACTCGTTTTTATTTTTAATCTAACGGAAAACTTGACATAGGAAAGAAGGGCTTTTAAATTAGCATTATCTTGTACGCATAAGGATACCCAAATATCGAATCTTATAATAAGTATTGATAAGTTAAACTCGATTAAAATTTTAAACGTTTATGAAACGCTTTTATTTTCCCATGATTCTAATCTAATGTTACCTAATATTTCTGGTTGTTCCGGCAAATGATTGATAAATACCTTCCCTGTTCATTTTCGGTAAGGATTATAGTAAAAATTGTCAACAACATATTAATTACTGAGCAATTCAAGTGTGAATATAAGAAAGTTAGTGCACGAACAAAGTCATGAACACTTCTAAACTATGTTCGAAAGTTGAAATGTGATCAAATGTCTTCGTATATATAAATCAAAATAAATAAAACATAATTGTATTCAAAAACGTACACAACACCGGTGGGGGGGGGGGGATCCCTATAGGAAGCAATAAAGGTGCCATTTTTCTCACCTAGGGTACCATCTTTCACCTACGGTGCACGTTGGGTGAAGGGAGCCAGTTTTTCACATTTGCTAAGGGTACAATTTCGGCTCTCTATCGGGTGTCACTGGTGAACAAGCGTTTCACCCCTGACAGGTGCCAAAAGCAACCTGTAGTTTTAACAGTGTAACGTTAATAATAACAGCATGTAGTATCAAAATGTTATCCCAACTGTTTTATGGCTGAAAAAACAAATCAGCAACTGCACTGAAATTCCCAAGGAAATAGTTTCTGAATTTTCAGTAAAACTTATATGTTTTGAAGCCATGATTTTCTTTATTACATACCATTTTATAATTGAAATCTAAATTAATTTAGAAAAACTCAAATGAGGTATGGGTTTATTTAAAAACCTTGCCATCGTGTTATAATCATAATCACGATGTTCCTAATTCAAACCACTCATTTTATAGCCTCTCGATGAAATTATACTATGTTTAGTATTTAATTGGCTTGAAATGTTAAAAATCTTTTATATCCACATTCAAAATACATTAGTGCATAATATTTATGTACTTAAAGGTAGATTAATTAGATTTAAGGGATCCTAAAAACATTTAAAAATTAGGTTATGAAAACTTGGTTATGAAATAGTACGCCTCCTACTATTTCATAACAAAAGGGGGGGGGGGGGCGCTATTCAACTTCCGGGCCCCTCCAAAAGTTATTTCTGTCTCCGCCCCTGCTTGTTTTCAACTGGTTTTGATTTTAACTCGTTCGAGGTCGAGCGTCAAAAATCCTGAACTGCATTGTGAGCAATCTTGATTGCTCAATAAATAAATAAGTAAGTATAAATAAATAAATAGTAAATGAATAAGTATAAATAAATAGATAATAAATGATAATACAAATGAATGATCCAAATAAATAACATTCTAATAATTTTTAATAACTTAATAATCATAAAAAAATGGACTAATTTTTACTTCGCTCTTACTCTTAATTTGCGTTTCTATACCTTTATTTTTTATGATGATTAAGGATCTTAAGTTCATTTCCCCCTACTAGTGCTCTATGATGTTTTCATTAATATCCGGCAAATGATTTCTTTCCTTGTGTTACACGTGGTTATTTTCACCATAAAGTAAATTTCATCTAGTAGCAAATGAAATTGAATGTCTGGAAATGATATTTCGAAATTGCGTCTCCGTTTAATCCAATATATTTCCCCGTTGTCTGCAACACTGACAAAATAATACAAAATGTTTGACTAGAGCAAGAATGTAGGAAATGAAACAGTTGAAAATTTACTCCCAGCATTCGGTTGCCTGGCAACATCATCGCTTTCTCAAATAACTGTTACTCCCAGGGCGAAACAGTAACATCAAGTTGCTACAGGTAGTAAACCGATGGAAATGTTGAAAACTCCTGACGGATTTTTTTCAAATATTTTTTTTTTCTTATGAAATATCTTTTAATTATTGATCCAAAGCCACTGGGGAAAAAAGAATTTCTACGTCGCAATATAGAATTAATGTTCCTGAAACCCTAAAAAGTAGTTTCGAAGTATTTTAAGAATAAAAATAACATGTTTGCGTGGAGACGAAGTGTAAATTTGTTAGAAAAAGAAAATAAATGCCACTCTGTAAGCAGTTTCACTTCAAAACTCTTGGTGTATTGATTGTTTATGAACTACGCGACTATCAATTCAGAGCGAACCATCTAAAAGTGAAGATGTATGGCAGGAATGGTTTGTGTTTCATCATGTTTTAAACATTATGATACAACTTAAAGCACTTACCATCCTGATTTTACGACATCCCTACTTTCATGCAAAATTTGTGTTTAGAAGAAGTGCAGACGGTTTTCCAATTTTAAAATAATACGAAAATGTTTGATTTAAACTAAACCGAGATCAAAATGAAGTTAGTCTAAATTTCATTTTTTCCATGATTTATGAGTTTTTTTTTAAATAAAAAGCTATTTCTTTAAGGTTTGAAATCTTTACTTAAAAAGAAAAAAAAAATGTTGCAATTTGATACATATATAGGATCTATAGGGTATATAGGGTAACTGTACCAGTAACAGACAAGGGTCCAGTAACAGAGAGTCATAAGTTTGAATTTGAATAATAAGAATTTTAGGGGGGTAAAACTGATGTTGCTGCGACCCATGAATACGGTGTAACCATCTAGTGTTATCAGAGTAAATTTTACGAGCCATTTGGTATTTATAAGGCAGTGGTGGAAGGGTATGAACAGCTGCTACGAGATCTGCCGATGTTTCATGTTCATTTGAATTCAGTAAGATTTTAGATCTAAAAATAAAGAACTTTTGCATATTTTGAAGAGAAAAGGGAAATTCTATCCATTACTCATCCTTTCCTCATCCTATCTGTTACTAGGTATCATCAGAATTTTCGGTGTCTGTTACTAGGGTCGGCCTTTTTTTCGAAATAGAGCAAATAAAAATAGAATGAACTAATTCAGAGGATCCAGAAGCAGCCAAACGTTAGATGAGATGTAGTTGCTTGAGAGAAAAATTGTTTTAAAAATGTCTAAATACATTAAAAGGCTCTGAAAATGGAGTTAACCTAGGAGCGATGTCTTAAGCATGTCTTTTACTGGTGCTGTTACCCTACTTCATAATTATTGTAAATAATTAGATTAAAAGCTAAATAATGTGTACACAAAAAAAGCAAACAAAAACAGGAGGAATTAGCTGAAATCAGACCACGAATTACTTCGCTATAGCAGGTTGGAGAATCATTGAGAATTTAAAACTGCACTAAGCAAATGTTCCAAAATGTCAAATGAAGCAACACAAGGGTCTCTGACACATTATTCTGAAGAGTTAACGAGTATAATGAAATACTTAAGATTCAATTTCGGTATTTATCCGTTCTAAGAGATAAAAGCGGTCAAAGTTAATTCCGTGGGTGTGGTCTTCATTAACACGCCCAAGATCTCGGTGCAATAGAAAGCAATGCGTGCACAAGACTGTTAAAGATTTTCTTGTCACAGACGTCTATTTCACTGACCACTATTAAAAAGATTGTGAAAATTTAATAAGTTAGGAATTCAATGATGGATGGGATTTCGTCTTAGTTTTAGTTTCATTTCTTTTACTTTTCTGGTGTAGAACGAATTTGACTATGGAAACTAGGCAATGTTTTTCTTATTGAATCATTCATCATTATCATGCTAAAATTAAGTAATATATTACATATTTATTGATTGAGAATAGTTAATAAAAGATAAATTCGATCTGACTGAGTTATACTGCTTTTAGAAAAACGAGCGACAAGATATTGAATAGATATTTTATATGCAATTTTCAACTTTCAATGCTTCATGCCACAAAATGGCTAATTACATGATATCCTTTTTGTATTTTTTTTTTTTTGCAGAATTCTTAATCTAATTGAAATTTGTAGAATTAAATAATGTCTCACTCAATTCTGAAGAAATATGAAGTATGTTTGAGAATTCAACGAAAAGGATCTGTACCTAAAATACTAGAAAAACAAGAGCCTCAATTTTTCACTTGGATGGAGTTTTTTAAAAAATTTTTTGGTGCGTTGTATGATATACGAGTGCAACATGACAAAATGAGTAAATTTTTTAATTAGTCAATTTAAATATTTTTAAGAGGAAAAAGAGTTTGGAAAAGTAAAGGTTGGCACTACACAAAGAAAGAGAAAAGCAATACATTCAACCAAATGAAGTCTTACAAGTATATTAATAGCACGTTAAATTTAATTTTGTTAAGGAATTTGATTAAGGCAGCACAAAAGTTTTTTTTTCTCTCGCTCCAAAAATAAACGAACCGTTGATTTTGAAAGTGGATAAAGTGGATTTCTGAAAAAAAGAAGAATAGTGGTAATGATAGATAGGATTTCGCATGATCTTTTTTTCTGTAACAATTTAGGCGTCCCACAAAAAATTGAATCCTTGAAAAAGAATATAAAACTACGCATAAAGGGAGAAAGTTCGTTTTTGTTTAAGCATCCAACAAAAACCAGATTTTCTCGGATATCTTTTCCTCCATAAGCTCACTTCTTTTGTATTGAAAAAGGAGTTTCTTATAACCCCAAGACACGTGTATACAGTTTTCCTGCTTGTTTGGACCTTTATAGATTTTTTTTTAATATTCTGTTACTTTTCAAGCACAAAAGTAGTTATTCAGAATCCATATATTTGGAAGATGAAAGCTTTGACTCTTCATTAATAAAACCGATTTTTGAAACTGTTTACCTTAAATATCTCTCAATAACAAAAAATCGACTAGACCCTTTTTCAAAACTAAACGGCTTATGTGTATAAATATGAGTGAGTATCTGAATGTGAATGACCTTCTCTTTCATTTATAAAATTTACTTTCAATCGAATTTGTTCAAGATTTGATTACCTAAACCAAAAAAGAGAAGAAAGAAAAATGTCTTTGTTGCACTGCTAACGGTATAAATATGCGTCAAGAAGTTTTTGCAATGTGTCTTGTTACAAATATTCTGAGAATCCTAACCTAAACAGACTCTTAATTTGTCTCATCATCATCTTAATGCTCTGTTGATGATGACAAGACAACAATTCTCCTTTTTTCCTCCGGTCTTAATCCTCACCACCAAATTTTCGTCCTCCCATGAACAACAAAAACAAGACCGAAGGACAATAAACTTAGAAAAATAGGCGCTCTGGAGGAATACCGCGCATGTGCTCTCTCGATAGCGGTCAAGGCCATCCTCAGCCTCTATCGATCCCGGGTGATGCGGGAGAGCAAGGGGCAGAGCGCATGGGCCGAGATGGATGCGCCCAGCATATCAGCGGAAACAATTAAGGCCATTAAAGTGCGAAAGATTAGACTTTTGGAAGTTTTTATTTGGACTGCAGACGTAATGAGAGTCATTGCTAGAGATATGAACAGGGTTAAAATGTTTCGCTCTTGTTTTTTCTTGTAAGGCTCGGTCGACTTTCCTTTTGTAAGACGGTAAGGTAATGATATGCAATGATGTATGATGACAGGAAGAAAGAACAATTTCTTGGAAATAAAATTTATGAGGAATAAAGTATTAAGTGTGGGTTGCTAAAGCTTGTTTTTCGTCAAGAGTTTATATCAAATATAGATTTTGGGTTCTTGGGATTTTGTTTGCAATTCTTGGGTTTTGGGTTTATGGATAAAAAATATACGCTTACTAAATATTTTAACGACAAAACATAATATTTTCACTAACATATACATTTTTCGCTAAGAAACCTAGAATACATATATAATAGATGTTTCTTTGTTTCACGTTTTTGCTCTATGACTATATAAAAAGATTGCGTAGGGAGAAAAAAAAAAAAAACATCTTAAGATATTTAGGGCACAGGGTGTCGTAAATCTTTCCTGCATATCTCTCTTGTACTATGCGTGCAATTGTATAAAGACAATAATAGACCTATTTTTAGCCTGCTTTAAAGTTAAAAAAAAGAATCAAAAACAGAAAGGAAGGTTTGATACAGCTTAAAAATATCACTTAAATAAAAAACGTCAGAAATAAATCAGGAAATTAAATTGATAATGAAAAATAAAAAATTGGAAGGTAGTTTTTTGAGATAGGAAAAATGTGCGTCTGTTGTTCTGTCTGCTCCACTAATAACTGTTGAGGTTCTAGTCCAACTCGAACAAACATTTTTTCTTTGGAAGATCTCGGCGAGAACAACTCATTTCCATTTTTATTTTTTGGTTTGAACAACTTTTCGCTTAATTTCAAACTTTCCTATCTAAAAAAAAACCAGCAATACTAAAAATTACCTTTTAATACATTAAGTCAGGATACTACGCTCCACCTAAAAAGGAACATTCTAAAAAACGCCAAGGCAACGATAACTAAATGATAATACCTCCTACTTTTCTTAAATCAGAGGCAGATGCTATGTAAAATCCATCACTGCTAACTAATGCGAGTTTAACTATTTACCATGAAAAAACAAGATTGCAGTTTTGGAGCACATTACTCTGACCTTCATACAATTAACGCCCTTCTGCAATGGATAATATTCCCACGTGAAATAACATCACAAAATATATTATGCGTGATAAAAGTGGTATGTTTTAACTAAATTAGTGCAAATCATTATATGAGCAACACAATAAAAAAATAAGTTATTTTGAAATTAGCAAAAGGAATAAGAAATTAAAATATTTTACATTAACGTTGTCATATGTACTTATGATATACCCTTTTTTGATTTTTCTACAACCATCGTACCGTTAATTGTACATCGCAAACGTTTCACGCAGACATCCGAAACTGTCTACACACAATTCATTTAGTCGACAGATGGCTTGGTAAAATCAAGCAATTGTTCATCGTTTGATAAAAGTTCAGGCTCAGCAACAGGACTTTCACTTGCAGATTATATACACCTTCGAGAAGTGATCATTTTGTAATTGCCATTTTCTTTGCTTTCTACTATCAAAATCTTAATTGCTGAAGTTTTTCAATTTCTTTTACTTTTCAAACTCAGGTGGAAAACTCATAACTTGCTCCTCCGTAAGACATTCTGTCTTGTCTCCAACAAGTGTGCAGGGATAATTTTTTGTACTGCTCATTTAGAATATATTCAGAAAGCAGTCAGGTTTATAAAAGGCTTTGGAAGAGACATTTACATGCTTGAGGATGATGTTTCACTCAATTTCGCTTTTAATACCGTCACTAAGTGAAGTTGCAGTAGCGTTTGCACAAAGTTTCAAAGTGACCGACCACAAATTACTTGTTGCAGTAACATCGTAGGGAAGTTGTATGAAACGTGTCATAAATGTCACATCAAAATCATAGTGTGACTGAAGTCAAACATTTCTGTCACACAATTCCACTGCTATGTGACTGTGACATTGAGACTCGCAGTGATGTCACTAACATTGCCGTGGCATGTTCTGCTATCAGGACTATGGAACTTTAAATGTCATGTAGTTAAAAAGAAAGGAAGAGAAAATGCTCCATTCTTAAAAAAAAATAAACGAGCAAAATGAATCCGCATTAACTTAATTTTTTTCCGGCACTCAATTTTTTTTTTTTTTTTTTTGCTTTGTTCATAAGGAAAGATTTATTTAAGAGCAGTGGTGAAGACTGTCACACCAAATTGATGGTCAAGATTAGCTGCATTTTTTCTTTGAGATTTGCAAGTCAAATTACCTTGCAACTCATTCAAGTATGACAGCCGGAAACATTCTGGAAAGTGACAACTGCTATTCTTCAGGGTTAGCGATGACAAATTTTGTACATCTTTGGAGGTGGAGAAAACCATTTGAAAAACGAATAATTTTGTTTGTTTTCGAAGGCTTTTTCAAAGTGATTGGCGGGTAATTAATATTCAAACATCCTCGTGTATAAGTGTGAAATCTCAACAGGTCTGGGACAGCTGGGAATGAGGAATTTTAACCTGCTTTGAGGACTTGTTTCACTACATTTATTTGGCAGCCGTACGATTTTGAGCTTTGAAGTACTGATTCGGATTTTAAGAAATTTTTTTTTAATTGAAAAGTTGTTAGCCACTGAATTTTAGTTCAGGTGTCACGGGCTGACTTAATTTGAGTTCCAAAGGCACAAATATTACGGATATAAGTATGAAATCAGTCTAATACTGTGCGACATTGTGTGGCTAGAAATAATTCTCGCAATAAAATTTAAAAAAAAAAAAATGGCTGAACAATATTTTTGGTCAGTTTTTAAAAGGTTGTCCTTAATACCGAGGACCAGGTGTTCTTAATATCGCCTACATAGAAAATGTTAGCAAATCAAATAATTTAAGAAATAAAGGGGCAGTGAGAAGCAAAGTGGTGCAAGTGATATTTTCAAGTTTTGAGTAAAACGCGTTTAAAGATAACATCCTAGGTAGACTTTCATTGTAATTTTTTTCTAAATCATGCTGTATAGCAGCAACTACCAAGGCTACTAATACCATCTCTTGCCCAAAGACAGAGGAGAAGTTCACCTAACATGTGTATTGGTTATCTCCAAATGTTTAATTTTGTCACTTTCATCCCTTTGTTTCTCACTGCCTCAAATATTATTTTATTGTACATGTATTTACATACGTTTTGAAAAACATGTAGTGAGCTAACAAGCTACAGTCTTAGAAAATACAAAACTTACGTCTCGTTCGAATTATTTTGTAGTATTTTTTTTATAAAACCAACAAAAATAATTCTTATATCTTTAACAAGATTCCACAATGTTTGTCACACGAATTAAATTCTTCACAAACGCCACATTGCGCGTCATGATCGTCATCGCTATTTTCCATTCACGCGTAGGGTGGCTCATCGTCATCAACCGAACGGGATGCTCTTTATCATGATTCATTTCTTTTTATAGTTTGATCAGCTAGTGGTTTGTTAAAAAGGGGCTTTTTTATTTATTTTTTGAAGTGAAATCTTCTTTAGGGACGTTGAGCATTTTTAAGGTGGGGAAAAACCATTTATGTCGCGACACCGAAAAACCGTCACCTCATCAACATATAGAATACAGCGCATGCGCGGCTTCTCTCTGCCCTTTTACGTGCGATTTTTTTGTTAAGATTGCAAGGCTCAGTGGTGAGATCGGCAACGCGTCAGTCTCAAGAACCGAACTCGTGAGTTCGATCCTCACCCTTATATAGTCTTTTTGAAATGAAAACTTGTTTAAGTGTGCTGGGTATTGTTGAGATGGGAAAAAACAATGTTTCTGATGTCGGTGAAACATTGTGTTTGCCGTTGCCACTCTGAAAATGGAAAGTTAATTGTAACGGTTGCGGTTTGCATTTCACCAGATAAGTCTTCAAGTGCAATAAAATAATTTCTATATGACAATTTATTTATTTATTCTAAAGACGCTTTTGCATTACTTCAAAATAAAAGTGGGAAGAGTTTTGATGATTTGCCAATGATTTTGAGTGGGGATTTCAACATCAACTTTGCAGATGCTAAAAATCGGAAGGCATACTTTGATAAAATCAAACTGATGATGAAGCTAATTTTCTTTGTAAATAATTGCGTATTTGAAAAAGCCTTTCTTCTCTCTCTCAGTCTTCCGAAGTCTCCGAGACGCTGTAAATCATTGAGAAGGTATTACTGCTCTATTTCTTTCTCTATTTTGCTCATCTTTAATATGTTTTCTGACTCCTGTGATCGACGCTTTCTCACTCGAGATGTACGTAAGGAGTGTACCACATACTCTACCCAACGTACTTATTTTAAATCTACACCACTAAACAGCAAAAAATTCATAATTTTCAAATAAAAAAGTGAACCGATTTTAAAAAAACAAGAGGATCTGAAAAGTAAAAAATAATTGGTCATACTTATATACGATTTCGAACCCAAACGGATAAATTAAATTTATTTTACAATTCCAGTACAAAAATCAACTAAACTAAATACTCAATTGCAAAATAAACACTGATTTTAATTACTATACGATGAGTTATTTTAATACCTAAATAATTATATACGATCTCTTTTAACAACCCTTTGAAGTCGGAACCTCCTATAAACTACTACCGTAACGTTGACAACCCACCAAATCCTGAGTTAAACACTACTTTAACAAAACGCGAGTTTTTAAAACTAAACCTACTCAGTAGGTAGTAGTTTATAGGAGGCCCAGATTTCAAATGGTTATTAAAAATTAAGAGATCGTATATAATTAGTTAGGTATTAAAATAACTCGTCGTACAGTAATTAAAATCAGTGTTTATTTTATAATTGGGTGTTTGGTTGATTTTTGTACTGGAATTGTAAAATAAATTTTATTTACACGTTTGGGTACGAAATCGTATGTAAGTATGACCAATTATTTGTTACTTTTTAGATCTTCTTGGTTTTTTGAAGTCGGTTCTTTTTTTATTTGAAAATAATTTATTTTTCTTTTTTTTTTCCCCTGAAGGGTTTTTTTTTTCTAACTGCTGACAACAGCTGCTAATCCAGCCCTGGAATTTCACTTAGAGCAGAGGTTCGAAAAACTTCAGACCT
This sequence comes from Uloborus diversus, assembly GCF_026930045.1. Classification (NCBI taxonomy): domain Eukaryota; kingdom Metazoa; phylum Arthropoda; class Arachnida; order Araneae; family Uloboridae; genus Uloborus; species Uloborus diversus. The sequence goes on from NC_072735.1 coordinate 109,024,557, forward strand.
CCGCGAACCCCCTTCGAAATAATTTTGAACTTCGCGGACTCTCTTCTCCCCGGCGGGAGCAAAAAAAAAAAAAAAAAATATATTCGACACACTTAAATATATTTTTTCTAGCATATTTTTACGCTTTTTTTTCTTTACATTTATTAATTCATCGTTCTGTATATTTTTCACAGCTCTTGTGTGGTTTTCATTTCTTACAATATTATTTTGAGTATTCATGGAAGTAAAATTCTATTTGAAATTCAATTAGGAATAAAAATGTTTTATTTGAAATATAGTATCCCAGCTGTAAAAATATGCATCAATGTTTGCAGTTTACTTAAAATATTTGAACTTCGCCATTGTACGAAAAATTAATATGTAGTGTGTTTACTCCCGAGAATTCCGACGGGGAGGGGGGGGGGGTGTTGCTGCTGCATCCTGCGTGTACTTAAGCAAGAACTTTTTAATTCCTCATAAATAAACTTTCTTTTTGTATTAAAATATCGTTACTCATCTTTAATCTCAATTATATTTAACGTTTTAGCTGGATAGCACCGCAGACCCCCTGGCATGGATTCGGACCACAGTTTGGGAAGCTCTGATTTAGAGGGTAACGAAAGGGTTGATGTTGGTTGATGCTAAAGCCTTGGGTTGTAGCTTAAAAATAGCTACACGCCCGACATCTCGTGGCTAAACTCCGCTTCTTTTCCTATGTTTCGTCTGTTATGGTGAAGTCGCGTGTTTTGCTTCTTGGTTGTGATTTTTTATTGACTCCATGTCTATCTACAGTCAAGAAGCAACACAATCAAGAAACAAAACACGCTACTTCATCATAACAGACATAGGAAGAAAGCGGCATTTAACCCCAAGATGGCGAACCTGTCGCTATACTTGATCTACGATCTAGGGTTCTAGTTGATATCACTGTGAACACACATGGACGATGTTGCTGAGGAGTTTGCAATGGGTGTTTAGGTCTTCGTTACTCCGTTTTTGTGTATCGCTTACTGGGGGATAACTAGAATTAGGGGAAGGGGAGCGAATTAGGAACAACCTAACAAGCAAACTAATATAACTAAGTCAATAGCCAATTACCCTTAGTTTTACATAGCGTTAGTGAAACGAGGCAATACTCTTAATTACTACTATCGAAATTGATAAAAAGTGGAGTATTTTTTTAAATCACTTCACCAGAAAATCCAAAAGAATTCGCAGTACAAAAATGAAACTCACTTGTGTCTTCGAAGTTTGACAGTTCCCACTGAGTCAACTTTGCAAGATTCATCGTCTGTGTGGCAACACTAGTCCTTAGGAAATTACGATGGGCGATATTAGGAACATGGAAGATATTAGAGTCCCCTACATTTCAAAACGTTCCCTAAATTGCATACAACTGATTGCGTAATTATACAGGATTGGATCCCTAACAGCAGAGTGACTAAAATGTGACCCGTATGCGAAGGTTTATAGCCTAAACTGTTATTTTTTTCTTAGCTTGTGAAATGGCTTCTCTTCTGGAGATAATATAAAATTTCGTTATAAATAAAATGTTTCACAAAATACTTTTTTTTCGTTTGCTTCTCAATAACTTTGACTTTGGGTGTCAACTATAAAATTTAATGAGCAATTTTATCAACAAAAAGAAAAAAAAGACTGAAATGAGTTAATCAACATTAAATCAACATTGAATTTAAATACAAACTTAAAAAATAAATGATGTGTTATGGAATGTAATGTTTTCTGTTAAAAATGTGAATATGAAACTGTTATTGATGCACACACAGCTTTTGAGTACCGGAAGTACAACCGGCGACAGTTTGTCTGACAGCTTTTTAAATCATTTTTGTAAAATAAGAAAATAAATAAAGAAAAACAATGTATTAGGGGCCCTTGGGATCCTTAAAGGTTAGGCAGAGGTCGGGATGGACTCCATCAGAAAAAAGTCACACCCTGAAAACAGTTCATCAATTTTGATTTTTTAAATGACATTTTAATCCTAAAATTAAAAACAGTGTACTCTTGATATTTATTTTCTGAATTAATTCCCAAGATTTAAACATGTACTCTGCCGTGTGCAGGTAAACGGCAGTATATACAGAAATGAGTTTTCGAGATATTTGAAGAAACGCCTTTCTGATTCAATACTAACAATCGGGAAATGTTGGAAATGGACGTCTTTTTCGCGCCTTTTTTTCAGCGGAAACCAAATAAGCGAGCTTGTACAGTAAAGATAACGTACAATAGATGACAAATATGCAATAAAATGAAAAATGAAAAATTTGCAGTTACTGCCTTTTACCTATTAAGCGGTGGAGCACTTATTTTAGGCAACGAGGAAATCATCGCATTAATGAAATTCTAGTAATGAATTTTGCAATCTCTCTCTTGTACATCTTCCTTTACAGAAATCAAAGACCATATTTTCGATGCTATAAACTCACTCAAAGACACAAAGAGGTCATGAACCAGAAATTTAACAACAGTCAGCAATAAGAGTTTGAGTATCAAAAAGCAAATGCTTGATAAGTTTGCGTGATTAGCAGAAGCTATTTTTTTCGTCCTGCAGCTTTTTATGTCCTTCTGTGGAAGTTGTACTGATAGGTCAAAGGACTATCCATATATAAAAGTCAATGTCCCCATTGTTCAGTGTAGAATGTACTGCATACCAGTTTTCCAGCTTTAAACATAAGTATATTGATTAGGAAAGTATAAATTTTTACGATAAACTTCTACGAATAAGGAAACAGAACGATATACGATAAAAACATTGAGATTGTTGATGTTGTTACAGTAATTTCCAATCTGTGGAGCTCACTTCATTAGGGAGATATACAATTATTGTATGAGGATGTGCAGTCGGATTTTCGTCAAATTTGGCACAGAGATCCTTTGTGGCTCAAGAATTCATGCAGGGGCTTAACCTAATACAAATCCATAGTGTTTACGACGGATCTTTGCCAAATGTGGCACTGAGGCCTTTCGATGCTCAGGAATTCTTATTAGAGGTTTTCGCAAGAAAATTCGTGAAACGGAATGTTTACGCCTAATAGTAACAACGAATTTATTTTCGGAATTATAAAAAAAAGAAAAAAAAAATCAAAGAGGACTACATTTAAATTTTGAGTCATAAAATTGCTCTTTCCTACCCGTTGACGAAAAATTTCACTTTTTTATGCAAGCCTGATTGCTGAACATGTGTCACATGATGCAACTTATACTGTTGATGTAGATCGTGCAAAGCCGAACAATGCACAGCTAGTATAATGTAACAACAACGAAGTTTTGGTGCATAAAGGGTACTTTATAAAATAAATATGTTGTTAAAAAGAAATCAATACCTTTGTGCGGAGAAGTAAATGGTCAACAACGTTTTGACGCACAAAGTTAGCAGATTACTGCATTCACGTGTTTCAAGGTTTCAGGGAACTTCTTTTTCAATGCAAATAGTGAGCTTTTGAATGAAAAGGCATCACAAATTGCAACACTAGGATAGTGTTTATTAAATAACAATTTATGAACATTGAGGGAGGCAGAACAAGTTTCGTATGGAAAAAAACTAGCGCAGATATTAAAAGTTAGGAAACCGTTGTTCTATCAGATACCTTCATTTCGTTTCAGACAAAAGCGTCTGATCAAGTAAAAGGATGGTAAACAACCTTTACTATGGGTGTATGGTCCCCTACCAACAATTTTATCCTACCCAACAAGTGGTTACCTCAGAGAAAATATTTCTCCAAAATAAGTATTTTTATTTGCCTCCTTTTTGTATTCATTAGTGAAATTGATTCGAATTGTATAAAATATGAAATGTAAGTATATGTCTCACTACTAGCTTCTGAAAATTTACTTTATGGAAGATTTTCGTTAGATAATCCAGTAAAAGTGAAGATATATTTTTTCGTTTTCGAAACATAAGGTGGGTACGCAAAATTACATAGTTACAACACAAGCTCGCAAATGTTTTTCTACAAAATAATTTAGTTTCGCTGCAATTTGTTTTTTTGGCTAAATAAAGTAGGGGAATGTGAGGTTAAGTGAAAGAGCAGGGCACAGTGAATTAGTAAAATGCAATGAAATCCCGTTGCAATGAACATCAATACAATGAAATTTTAGGGAAATAAATTTTCAGCCCCGAATTCGTAGTCATAAAATTGCTTGAATTCCATGAAGCGTAATTCCCGTTGTAACGAATGAAATTATCGATCTCTTGAAATGCGTTGTAATGGAATTTCCCTGTATTTTCAGTTTGCAATGCCACTTATCAAACAATATTTTAATTATGTTTTTTAACGTACAGTTGATTCCAGTTAAAACTTTAATTGCTCTAAAAATCAAGGTAAAAATTATGCAAGTCATTTTCAGAAAATAGTCGCTATATTGTAAAATTTTTTGGTTTCTTAAAAACAATTTTTTATGTTATGAAATGATAAAGCTTTTCAATTAACATTTTAAACGTCAATTGAGATACACCAGTGCAATAGGGGAATGTGGAGCAAAGTGAAATAGTTGAGATCACTTTACTATTTCACCTTTTTTCAAAATGAACAAACTGAAAATTTGCTTTGAAAATTACGGTACACATAGAAAGAATAATATGCAATAAAACTTGCATTCAAACATTGTTTTTTTTTTTCTTTTTTTCAGTAAATTTGTACTTGCAAAAAAAAAAGTGGAAAAATTTCTTTTTTTTTTTTCATGGGACAAAGTGAAACATAAAATATTTTTAAAATAAATTATTTTCTATTAAATATTTAAAAATAGTTTTGGCTAAATGAATGAGTAAATAAAAAAATGAATAAAGAAATGAATTGATGATGAAAGGAATAATTAAATAAAATAATCAATATATGAGAAAATATAAATGAGGGAATAAAATAATGAACGAATTAAAAAAAGTGAATTATTAAATGAAAGAATTTAAATAAATAAATTAATTAATGATTGCGTAAAAAATTTAATAAATGATTGAACAAGTAAATGAACTGAACTATTTCACTTTGCCCCATCCACTTTGCCCCGCATGCACCTGACTAACTGTACAAAACAGTTAAAATACAAATAAGCTTAATATTAAGGAAATAAATACTGCACTGAATATTAATAGGTTTCAATTAATATTTGAAATGTTAATAACAAGAACTTAACCATTTAATAATAAAAAAAAAATAATTTTTGACTTACAACAAAATATTTCAATATGAGTATCAATTTAAAAAAATTGCTTGTATTATCATATGCTTCAATTTTCAGAGGTAATTTTTTCTGGACTGCAATAGACCAAACATGTTACTACAAAATTAAAATGTTATTAGATTGGTGGCGCTAAAAGTAGAGTAAATATATCACCATTTCACTTTGCCCCGCTAGTTCACTTTACGAAACATTCCCCTACTTATTTAGTAAATATTAAGCCTGTTTTGATCTTATGATGGAGAAAATCTAATCTGGCAGCATTGTGAAGGCTAGGCAGATCCTGACTACAGCATTAAGACACTGCCAGGTTAGGTTTGCTCCAACGATGTTTGGTACAATTTGTCCAATACGCGAGGGGCAAAATGAATGCGGCAGAGCGAAGTACTTCATTTCATTTGTTTATCCATTCATTTATTAGCGCACATATATACTCATTTATTAACGGACTCATTTCAATTAGAGAATTTATTAAATTTAATTAATCATTCATTTATATTCTTATTCATTTACTTTGTTTTATTAATTAATTATTTATTCGTTTATTTCTTCATTATTGATTCATTTGTTCATTCATTCGTTTTTTCATTAATTAATTTTATGAAAGAAAATATTTAATTAGAAAAAATCTTACTTTTCAATTTGCTCCAGACATGGGGCATAGTGAAATTTTTGTGCTTTCAGACCCCGAAGTGGTTTTTTGGAGGGAAAAAGTAGGAAATAAGGAATCATAAATTTAAAAAGTAGGAAAAGTAGGAAAAAAATAACTTAAAAAAGTAGGAAAAAATAGGAAGAGACAGGACTACACACACGTCAAGAGGAAACAAATTTAGCGAGAATTTTATTTCTAATGTAAAATAAACTAATAGTATTTTTGATTTAAAACTGTCCCAAAAATAAACCAACAGTACTTTTGAAGTATCAAAGGAATTTAATGTAAGACCTAGCCGCAAAAACAAAACGAAAGAAACAAGCTGACAATCACCATTATGAAAAATAAACTAGTGGAAACAAAGATATAAATTACAAAAATATGAAAAAAAAGTCCAAACAAAGAAACACTTTTCAACAATACAGTAATAAAATTTTTAATGGTTAAAGAATAAAATGCAATATAGTAATCGCAAATAAATAAATAAATAAATAAATAAATATAAATAAAAATAAATAAATAAATAAAATTTATATTTTGGTACAATAAAACCATTTTTGTTAAAGATTTTGTTTTGTCAAAAACGAAAACATTCCTTCGAGAGCATCCATTTATCATTTGAAAATACTAACACTTTTAGCTCCTGTTGTCATAAACTATGATACAAAAAGCAAAGTAAATATTAAATTAGTTTTAGTTAAAAATAATCAGCAACTGACATGCATTTTTGCAAAAACAGGGGCAGATGTTTGAATTTGGAAAAAAAGAAATAGACTGAAAGTACAGAACTAAAATAAATTTGTTCTCAAATATGGGACATAAAATTTATAACAAAAGAATAAAACTAAATAAATGACGCAATAAGCAAACTGAAGGGCTTGTACTATGTTATGTATTTTTAGGATTCAACATAAATTTTTGTTTCGTGCACGTCATTTATGGGGGTCAGTGGTGTCAATTTCTCACCTCCCTGGCTTTGGAAAATTAATGCATAACTATACAAGAGTTTGTGCAGTTTTTGTTCTTTTCAGATAAAATTTGCATTCACAGTATACATCCTTCGCTAGCTACCCCCAGGGGAAAAATCAAAATGATTGGCCAGTTTTAATTTTAATCAAGCAATAAAAACGAATATTGTTTTATTGGTTCGATGATTTTTACCCCGCTTCTTGTTCCAACATTTTTGTCACGGAAAAAAACATGATGGGAAACATAACATTTTTATCAAAGACAAAGATCAGTTCTTAATGTTTCTCTTTGCATAAAAGGGAAAGCATGTAGTTTCTCTCAATCCTCACCATACAATAAAAATATTCAATCGGAAATTGTTTATGAAATAGAGAGTGAGGGGGGAGCACCTGGCATCAAATGCCTGCATATATCTCTTTCTATATACCCTCCCTTTGATAAGGCGTCCTGAGTACAATAACTTACAGTAGATACGTCGCATCGGTATAATTGCCGCACCCAGAAAAAGAGTAAGAGTCTGTCAAAAAAAATTAAAAAAAAATGTGCAGAATGCCGCATTGCCATGAGCGCATCAGCACATAAAAATGATGAGCAACACCTCGATATTTATGATACATCATAGTAGAAAATATCCATCACCAAAAGAAAAAAAAAATCAGTACATATTTGCTTGTGGCTCTATCCCCCAACTTTTAAAAAAGTGAAGAAATAAAAACGGAATCTCGCATTTAAATTGACTTTCGATTTTACTCCAAACATCGGGAACCAAAAATCGGAAACGTTTTGCCCATTTAGGTTTCGCAGTTTTTTTTTTTTTTTTTTTGTAAATACTCTTTGCAAAGGAAAAAAATGAAATGTTATAGATTTTATAATCATGTTTACGACTTAGAATGAACAATAATCATATTTATGTATGAAAAAAGTTAGTTTCCTCGATTATTTTTGAAGTGGTTCGTTTTTGCGAATTTCTGTTATCTGTAGCTTTTATTTTGTACTAACATCAATAAAATATGTACAGTGTACAGGTTTTTCATTTTTTACTTTTTTACGTTTCTTTTAAGGTTTTACATTGCCTTTCTGTTTAAATAGAGCTCCATTTCTCTTGTAATCAACTATACAAAAAATTGGCAAATAGGAAATTCGGCTTTTCCAGCACTTCTTGAACAGTCGGCTGTTTACTTTAATTAAAGCTTCTAATTGACGGGTAAATAATATATTTTTGCATCAGAATGTGCCAGTATTTATTTCTTTATTGTTTCGTTAAAACAGTAGAACTGAAGTCGGGGAGATAAAAAGAAAAGTCGATCATAAACGTATCAACAGCAAAAAAATCACTAACGAAAATTTAACTTTAAACACGCAAACGCCGCGTGTTTAAGCGTGTTCATTCCAGAAGTTACTGCAGTCAGTCAATGAAAAGCTCAGGATCTGCTTGTTTCTTTTGCTTTTCAAAATTGAAACATTCAGAAAATTACAGATGTGACATTGTAAAAATAAGAATCAATGCACAATTAGAAGTGCTATACTAAAGAAAGAAAAAGTAGGAAAAAAAAAGGAAAAAGTAGGAAAATAAGGAGAGAGCTCTAAAAAGTAGGAAAAAGTAGGAAAAATAGGAACTCTTCGGGGTCTGTGCTTTCTTTCTTTCTTTCTTTTTTTTTTTTTTGAGGTACAAATTTACTGACAAACTGACAAAAATGAAAAATGTCATTTTAATGCAAGTTTAACTTCTATGTCCTACCTACTGTGAATTACAAAACAAATTTCCAATTAGTTTATTTTGAAAAATGTAAGTTATGCCAACTATTTCACTTTGCCCCACACATTTTTTTTAACCAAAAATTAAATGGAAGCCAAGTTTTTTTTTTAATTTTCTATAGTGAAACATTTCTAAGCTTTTGTTGTAACTAAGTAAATTTTTCATTTTATGTTACGAAATGAAAAATAAACTTTTGACTTTTCTGGATTTTCTAACGAAAATGCGATGGAGTGAATTTTGTGAGGCTAGTAGTGAGATATTGTGCCTGGACGAAAGAAGTAATTATAAAAGAAAACGTAGCTAAATAACGAAAATTATGGCTTCTGGTCCAATCAGCAGCATGCAAACTGACTTACAACACTGTACTTAAACAACAGTTCAGATTAGTGGACAATTTTTGTCTGCTCTTAGTAGCCAATATATTTTAGTATTTCTTTGCCCAATTGATAAACTTTATAGAGGAACTAAAGATGATCCAAAATCCTGCGTAACTCAAATTAAAATTTTCGACTTCACCACTCATTTTAACCCATCCAAATCATGATTCGTTTTTATCGGAAATTGTTGAAGTAAGCTTATTAAAATAATTTTCTGCCACCTGAAGCGTTGTTCTGGAAAACGGAGAAATACTTTTATGATCATGATAGGCAAACAAAGTTTTAGGCTATCATGAATATTTCGAAATATTTCTTCAAAGCAATACATTCTGTACCAACGTCAGTATATTTTACCAACAGCAATAATTTGGAACATAAATAATGAAGGAAAAATCATGGAAGCTCTATTAAGAAGCACAGGTTCGAGCAATTATCAATAATTGAATTTATTTTTATTGAACGTTAGTCACATAAACCATTAAAAGAGCAATTTCTGATGACTGTTTCATGCAAGACAAAACCACATGACTTTTATTTCTAACCATTGGGCAAAACATTCAACACATAACTAAGAATTGTCCCAAAGGTTTCATTAAATGGCTACTCACGGAATACGGACCTTGAATGGCAATTGCTTCCGAATCTCAAATCGCGTGACTCGACACCCATTCCAAGGGAATAAAAACGGTTCGAACGCTTGAAAATGAGTCACAACATTGTTCGTTACTTCTGGTCACGTATGAGTAGCCATCGTACATATTTTATAAAGAGTCAACTGACATTTTTTATTCAATTTTTCCACCGTTAATCTGAGAATCCCTGCAGATTGGCAAACCTTGCGTATTTTAGAATCATGCATGTATGTAATGCCAGCCGCTGCGCATAAAATGCTAATTTTAATTTTAATAATTAACTGTTCTTGATGAAATGCGTACCTTTGTTTTCGGGATTGTGTAGTAAGTTATGAGCAATGATAGCTTTGAAGTTAATCTTTCAGCCTTGAAATAATTGGATTTTTGTGTAACGAACGTCAACAATAAAAATGATTTCATAGAACCGAGAAATTTGATATTCTTAAAATGTTTTTTGTCTTTTTTTTTGTTTCAGGAAAGAAAAAAAACCTAATTAATAGAAACAGAAATGCCTTTTTTCGTATAGGCGTAACATTGACGAAAATTAGAGATTGCTTGATTCAATCATAATGATGTAAGTTAAAAACGAAAGAAACCTGCACACGATTTTTTTATTGACACTAATGATTATTGATGCGTAACATTTTTAACAACAAACAGTATAATTATTATTATTTATTTTGTACTCTTCGCATTGATTAAAAAGTAAAAGCAAATAGCATATATGTTTTTAGTTTTTATGATTTTTTTTTTTTGGAAATTTTAGAAATACTAATAATTCTCTTGAAAGCAGGAACTATGTTTTTATTACTATCCCGCTAAAGTTAGATTCTTGTGTAAATCATGTCTTTTTCTTCTTTTCTTGCTGGTTAAACTTGGAAGTTTTTGTATTGGAGGAAATTTTCAGAAATTCATTTGTATTTTCTTTGTTTTTCCTCTTCTTGCATGCATAAACATGGATTTTTTTTAAAATATATTTTGTAAAAAAAAAAAAAAACCCGTTGGATTGCAATGAAATGTGCCTAGCAGTTTGCACGAGTAAATTTGATTTTTTTCTTTTATAATTCAATTGCTTTTATTTTTGCCTAATCTTTTTTTTTTTTTTTTTTTCAAAAAAGGCTTTACGTCTAAAAATGTATATTTTCCGTAATTTGGAGCTTAAGATTATTGAGAGAGTGATATGGTTACTTTTAGAGAATAAATGTTGACATGCAGGAAAGTAGGCTCGTTTAGTTCTGGATGAATTTCTCGTAATTATATGTGTATTTCCATACCGGTAGAAGAAGCAGCATTTTTATGAAAAATTTAAGTCACATTTTCATTTTAAATTTTATTAAATATTAGCTGCTGAAGAAATAACAGCTATAAATGATATGCATAAATATTAAATTATATTACCATATCAAATTACTTTTTGATTCTGTTCAAAGAGAAAATTTTACGAATTCTTAAACCAAATAAAATTTAGCAATGTTTCAAATGCACAGCGTTACAAATAGAAAATTGAAATGAAATAGAATAGATCAAGAAAATCAATTATTCCAATGAAAAATGAAGAAAAAAAAGTGCTCTAAGAAAATAATTGAACTAGCAGATGAAGTCACACGAGGATCTTTCGAGCAAAAAGTATTTTATTACAAGTTAAATATTTGATAATGGGAAAGAAAGAACAAAATTAATTGATAACTTCTTTAATCTTTTACACTTATTTTATATTTTTATTCTATTTTTGACTTGCTTTGACATTAAATAAATTAAGAGATGAATCAAAAATTAAGAAGGAAGAATAATAATTAAAAAAAAAAAGATCAAATGTAAAGCAAAAAATAAGCGAAGACTGAATGATAGTTTATTTTACCCCTATCCAATTTCATTTGGTATTGAAAAATAAAATAACGATCAACCTTCTCAACGTAATGAAGTAGGGGAAGATGAGGTACAACGAAATATTGTTTTTAAATGAATTAAATTACTCACAGAAAGTTGCAGTTTAGGGGTTATCCATAAATGATGTCACTTTTTCAGCATTTTTACCCCTCCCCCTCTTTTGTTGCAAAGTGTGACACTCCATTTTACCCCCTTTCCAACCCTTGTCACCTGTCACGCTATTTTTCATAAATGTATCCTCATAGAAAATACTTGGCATCACGTTTCTTGTTACCACACCCCTCCTCCTTGACATAAACTGCCACAATTTCATGCAACCCCCCTCAAAGTAAAACCAGGGTTCCCATGTGAAAATTCAAAAAAAAAAAAAAAAGGACTTCGTGAAATTAGCCAAAAAATGCCAATCTGTAAAAATCACCCTCCCTACAAAAAAAAAAAAAAAAAAAAAAAAAAAAAATTGGAAATCTTTGGGTGAGAATACATTTTCTCATATTGCTCACTACCGAACGGCACGACCTGAAGGGTCACAGATCTAAATGAAATTCTGAATTTAGGTCATATCAGTTCACACTAGATATGAACCCAGGTAAAGCGGTTTGCTTGCATAGGCCCTAGTTCGGCTGCAGCGAGTTTCCAAAGTTATTTCAGTCCAGAAGAGCAATTAGTTTTCCCTTTGAAATAAAACTTTTTTAACCCTTTTCTTGCATTTGCGTTGCAGTATGAGTCAATTAAATGCCTTCACAACGTAGAATAAATCCCCCTCCCCCTCGTTGTATTGACAAAAGACGCCGAATGTCTTGGGAGGGTAGATATTGTTCCAAAAATCCAAATTACAATGAAAACACCATGTTGCAATTCTGGAGTCCTGCAAATCAGTGAGGTTCGGGCGGCAAAAACTTGAGGGAGACGAACCTGGATAAACTTTTGGATTTCGGTCAATTCGTAATAGATATGAGCCCTGGTAAAATACAAAAAATACAGGTAAAATAGATTGAGTGCATAGGCTCTAGTTTGGCAAAAACGAGGGTCTAAATTTGCTTGTTTGACTTCGAAACTGAAATAGCGTTTTCTTTGGAATTTGAAAATTTGGCACAATATTTTCTCTCCTAACATCTGTCGCCTCTCCTAACATCTATCTTGTTAGTACAACGTAGGGGCGGTGAAATTTACTCTCTACTGTGAATGCATTGAGTTGAGAAATTACTGCAATGCAATATCAAGAAAACAGTTTTTAAAAAAAGGTTAATTTCAAAGGAAAAACCATTGCTTTTCTGGTGCCAAACTAGAAATTTTGGACCCCCATTACGGCCGAACTAGGGCTTATGAAGTCAAACTTCTTTACCTGTGCTCATATTTAATGGGAAATAACCTAAATCGAGAATTTCGTCCACATCCGTGACCATCAAGGTCGTGTCCTTTGGTAGTCAGCTTAATAAAATCTCGCGAGAGCATAGAGGAACAAAATTATAGAAAACAAAACAAAGAGCGAAATCTATGACGGTTGATCCCCCCCCCCTCCCCCTTAAAGCGCAACTTGTGGGAGACTTTCCATTTTACAGTTGTAAAATTTCTTCCCAATATTGAGAAGCTTGCTAGCGCTTTTGAATTTTTTCCATACAGGTGTCATCAAAAATAGCCAAATTGGCTAATAATAGCCATACCTGGAAATCCTGAGGCAGGGGGTGTTTGTCATCCAAAATTTCTAACATTTTCGAAACTTTTGGGTTGCCGTTTCCGAAAGTTTTGGCCTGGCAACATTCTAAAACCAAAAAATTATAGAAAAGAAAAAATCTTTAAAAATGTTTTTTTTTAATGATTTTTGTATGCATATTTGAAGAGTTTTTACGGAGCATGGAGAGGACGGGGGGGGAGGTCGAGCTTGCTTCCGAAAATTTTACACTTTCTTCAGAAAATTTCACTTGAGTCCACTTGCATCCCTGCCTGAGTGAGACATCGTTTGTGGACAGCCCTTTACGTAAAAATGTATGTCATGTAACTATACGTTGTAGTTACAGAAGTGATTTGAAACTTCAAACATCAATCAATCTGCAACATCAGTTGTAAAAGAGTATTGGTTTTTCTTCATTGAAAGAAAGTTTCTGTACTAAAAGCAATTTTGTTTCTCTCATCTTGTTGCAGTACAGTACGGTTTATACATCTCTCTATTATACGTCTTCTACATTTGTACGACGTTTTCATCAATTTACAATTCATTCCTCTCCATTTTAATGCAAAAAATCATCATTTAATCGCCGCAAAACATCGGTTATGCGTCATTTTCACTTGCCTAAAATTGTAAAAGTTCCTACTTGAATTATCTTTCTTGGTTTCTATAGAGAGGGAAAGTCCACACGCATGAAAGGTCAAACAAAGGGAAAGCTTTTTTTTTTGGTCATTATATTATTAATGCTATAATTAATGCATAAACGCAACCAGAAAGACAGGCGACTGTATTTTTTTTTTTTTTTTGTGTGAAACGCCTTTAGGTACATACATATTAATAGTGAAATAGTTACATCAATATTAAAGATATGTAAGGCATTTTTTGATTAAAGGTATGTTTCTTTAAAAAATCAATCAATGTTTCACGTTTACAGAATAATTCATGTTGATCGCATAAAAAACTGTATGTGAACCTTAAAGCTGTTATATTTGCACAAATTTGGACTAGTAGGGTTAAATTTGTAAAAATGAAAGTTCTTTGTTGATGCATCAATTTTACATCATTTTCATTTATACGTCGTTTCAGGTCAGTCCTTTGAAAGACGCGTGAACGAAGCTTTACTGCATTATATGTAGCAACTATTTTTTCTGCGCTGTCTTATCTTTGTGCTGGTGCCTTCATATTTCCAAAACAAAAATGAAAATAATTAACATTAGAAATTTGGAAATAATGTCTAACGAAGTAACTTCATTGAAGGGTACAGTGAAACACTTGCTGTCGGGGTACAATGAAGCACTTGCTGTCGGAGTACAATGAACATCATGTTGGTTGTCATCATGTTTCATCTCCAACACCAAAATGAAGATAATTAACATTAGAAGTTTGTAAATAATGTCTAATTTAGTAACTTCATTGTTGGGTACAATGAAATACTTGCAGTTGGGGAACAATTAAACACTTGCTGTCGGACAATGAAGTACTTGCTGTAGAACGAAACATCATGTTAGATTGTGTCCCTATGAAGTGCATTTACTTGAAGTAATGCACTTTCCTTACTTGATAAACATAATGTCCATGGTATCAAATAACACATAACTGGTTGTCACCAAAAAAAAATTAAAAAATTTTAATAAGAAATCAGCAATGACTGGTAATGTCTTTATCTAAACTTAGCAAGGACAGTTAATTGAAACGCCAGGAAATTGAAACTTATTTCTCTTCCTTCCCAGAATTGAAGAATTTGTATTCATATTTTTCGTAATTTAATTTAACTCTTGAGCACCTCACATGGCCCATTGTATTTCAATATATATTTAAACATTAATTTCATACTAAATCAAATTACATTTTCTCGTTAAAATGTTGCTCGTCTTTTATTATGTAGTTTTAGTTATGAGTCAACAGAATTGTGTTGAGCATTTGTTTTTTGCTGGCTGCCAAAATTTCAATCCAAGACAGATTCATTTCTTCTTAATAATTAAACGTTTAAGCTTACAAGTAACCAATATGTGGAAAACATATTTGATTCCAATTTATGTCTCTTCTTACTGAAATTGAAATTTTTTCTATCTTATTTATCGTAACTTTATTTGAAATGTTTAAGCACTTCCACGTACCAAAGCATTTTGATGAGTAGTTTCACATTAATTTTGTACTTAAATTATACTAAATTTTCACATAAAGATGCATTATGTAGCTATGCATCAGTCAAATTGTGTGAACACTTTTGCTAATAGCCAAACTATAAGCCAAATGCAATTTAATTTCTTTTTAAGTTAAGTTTTGTACTCGTTAGGAAATCTATTGAAAAACATGCTTGATTCTAGGGATTGCAATACCGGTATACCGAATACCGGTATTTCGAGCAATTTTTCAATTTCGCAATACCGGTATTTGCAAAAGAAAATACCGATATTTTCGGTATTAGTTGAAAATAATAAATAGTTTTAATTCAAGAATTTTCAATTTAACTTATTAAATATCTACTTATATTTTAAATGTACATTTATTTTCCCATGCTACAGAACCGAAATCAATCTACTGATGTAAAAATTTAGCTTCAAAAGCATCAACTAATAGAATATCATTAAACAAAAGTATTTTGTGCACCATGTATTTTTTTTTCATTTCCCTGATAGCTCATTTTCCCTTTTGGAAAAGTTAATTTCGAGTGTAATTTTGAATGCCCCCCCCCCCTTTGTCTGATGAAAAATTTATTCAAACCATCAACTGCAGGAACGCTTTATGATTTCTTTTCTTAAATGTTTGTCTCAACTGTACTAAATTTTGACAAAAACTTTTTTTGTTAGCATTACAAATGGTAATTTGTTGGCACCGGTATTGGTTTGTTGTGCTGTCTCGCTATTTGGCTTCATACTGGGCAAGATAATATTTAGAAATTATATATTGCCTTGAAAATTTGCATAGAGGAAAAACATAAATATGTTCCACGAATTCAAAGATATTTTCAGATTTTTACATAATTATAATTGCAAAGAATTTTGAAAAGAAAACTAAAACGAATAAGAGAAACCAATAAGATCACATTTGGTCAAATTATCGTAAATTTCAAACCAAAGTGCTAATAAAAAGTAAACAAAAACCCTCCTGTTGAAGAGAAAATGATGTTAATATTGGAAAGGGGAGAAATTTCAACTAGCTTTAAATTTAAAAAAATAATAGAAATACACACAATACGAAAGAAACACACACACAAAAGGGTTTAACCAAAAATGACATGCAACACACCGAATTTTTTTGAAGATAAAATACTTTTAGGCAATTAAATTAGAGGAGGTTTATCACGCATTGTTAACAGTACCACCAAACTGCGGAATTTAGAAAGAGTAGTTTCAACTGTAGGAAAGTTGAGCACTAAAATGAGTTCCAGGCTTAGAGACAATTCAATAGATGCATTATGTTTTGTACTAGTATTGATTTTTTATTATGACATTTGTTTATTTTATATTTGTTCACAAATTTGTTCTTAATAATACAATTTTTGTACAAAATTATGAAATGTGGCAACGAAACACTATGCTTTCAAGCAATTTTTGAGAAATTTTAAATACCGGTATTAGTACCGGTATTCCGGTATCACGTTTTAAAAATACCGAATACCGGTATTGAATTTTTTGATCTGATATTGCAATCCCTACTTGATTCTAATTTACTTCCCTCACTTCCTAAAATAGAAATGTGCTCTTATTTATCAAAATTTCATCTAAAACATTTATGCATTTTCCATGAATCATTATGCTTTGATATATATTTTCAAACTATTAGTTAACTCATATTATATTACAGTTAAATCAAATTACATTTTCAAATTAGAATAGTGTTTTATACATCAGTGCAATTGAGTTGGGTGTATTTTTGCTAATACCTGAACATTTAAACAAATGCAATATTATTTTTTTAAATTAAGGTTTTCACTCGCGAGGAACTAATACAGTAAAAACATACCTCATTCTAATTTACTTCCTTATTTCTCACAAACGAAATTTATGATCATTGGTCATTTTTCATCTGAAAATTTAAGCATTTCCCACAAGCCACAGCCTTTTGGTATATTTTCACATTAATATAAAATTATATTATATTTCCATATTAAATAATGTTCGATAGCTATGCGTCTCTCAAATGTTCTTTTACCTTTTCGTAGATATTTAAATTCTCAGTTAAATGCAATTTATCCTCATTTAAGTAAAATTTTACTCATTGACAAATAATATCGTGCTCTCAGAGCAACAGTAAGACATCTAATCCCAGAAATAACACTAAGCTATCCTACTGTTGCTCTGGGGCGACGATATGTTAAAAATCATACTTATTAGCATCCCTTATTTCCTGAAACTGCAATGTGTTCTTGTTTATCAATGTGTTGCTGAAAAATGTTCAAGCATTCCTCACGGACAAACATTATGCAAAAACGTTTGGGCAACAAGCTTTCACATAACTCACCTCTCTAAATCAATGTTTTCCTGAATGTAATCTACCCTGAAATCCTTCTCTCTCTCTTCGTTTTTCTTACATCTCGTCGCGTCCCCTGTTGCTCCCTCTTGGGCTTCCTTGGATTATTGGAGGCAAGCGGAAAACACGGAGCAAGTATTTCCACACATGCGCATCGCTAAAAATCCAATCGTGTTTTGAGTCTGGGCGCCCCGTGCTCCTAACTGTAACCGTTCGGGAGCGCCTGGAACGCATGCGCCATTAGGGGGAAGGGATCTGAAGTTTATATCGATTGAATGTTGTTGCTGTGTGGTACGAGGGGTTTCGGCATTGTGCCGTCTTTGCCCCTCTCCAGCATATTTCTGTTATTAAACGCAAATTCTCTCTTGTTTGTAAATATTGTGATCGGGTTGGGGAATAATACTTCATAGAGGATTGCGTAGAATTAAGTATTTTCAGACAATCGGACAATTTTCAGATCGAATGTGTGATCAGGAATGTTAGGAGAAAGCGGAGATAGAGTTTCAGAGTAATGGAATGGAATCTGTTTCAAATTAAACATGTATTTCACTAAAAAAACAGTGGCGGTTTTCAAGATGGTAGCTAATAAAATCTTACTGATTGCTGCACACGTTCAAATAACTAGAACGTAATAAAAATAATGTGTTACAAAAGATAATATTGTAATTCAGTATATCAGATTAACAGTTTAAGGCCCATAATCTTATTATGGGTTTTTTGTTCGTAAAACTATTAAATTGGCGAGGTAAATAACATGTATGTCAAGTTTTGCGAAAATAAGTGCAGTAGATTTTGTACAAATGGATGGGACATGCGTATCTAGATGGTTATAAGAGATGCAAAGCTAGAGCTACAACAAAATTCAATAAATTTAAAACTCAAATCTAAATTTGTGTGTTCGGTGTAAATTCAGAATCCACTAGACCGATTTAATTGAAATTTTCAGCTTGTCTAGGTTAGTTCTGGAATGGTTTACAGACCGTTTCGAATAGAATTCGATGAAAAGTTCTTTTTTTTTTAATTCGAAATTTAATTTTTTGACCCGAAAATGAATGTTTTTACTCGAAATAACTGTCATATTGTCTCAAACTTGGTTTCATTCGAAAGAGTGGAAAAATATTTCCAGAAAATTTTAGAAGAAAGAACGAAAGCTATTAATTAACGAGAAAAAAGGTATAAGCATTTTAAGTAAGGGGATTTTTTTTTTTTTTTCGTTCAAATGTGAAGAATTGTTTTTAGAAAATCGGAATCAGAGGCTTACTTTAAGTAAGCTAAATGATTAAGCTTGTGAATAAATCAAAAATTAAAAATGAATAGAATTTATTTCGCAACGGAATTCCCCCCCCCCCCACACGGTTTAGTTCTTGTGTTCTTTTGTTTCGATTTGTTTCTTTTTTCCTCAACCTTTTCAATAATGTATTTTATTTTGTAACAATCCTAACCTTTTTGTTTTATTAACATGAATTAAATTGAAATATTTTAAATGTTAAATACAGTCGGCTGCTCTTACTTTCTTAGTTTTTACTGAATTATGTTCAATAAATTATTATTTACGGAACATAATTATAAATTATTATTATTTATTTATCGCACAGTAAGCGCTATTGCAACGTTCTTTTATAAATGTTGAATTTCGGAAAAAATGTATTGTAACGGATTCGGTGCGACTTCCACTTTCTTGAAATGAAGACACAGTTCTTGATAAAAACACAGGAAATTTATTTACACTATGTACAGGAAAGATCTTCAACAACTGCTAAATTATTCATCAGCAATTAAGCAATTATCACACAACACCGTAAACTCAACGTTTACACACGTATTTACTTCCAAATACGAAAACAACACAGCGAAATGCCTCGCTATAAACAGAGCAAAAGCTCTCCTCAGTTCGAAATCTGAATCGAAACTAACTGTTTATCCATCGCTAACGGCTTATATACACCGAAAAGAATTTTCTACAACATTCTTACCTCTTCGCGAAATGCGTAGACCGTTATCAAATTTTGATCAATGAAAAGGAAAAAAGAATAGGGGTTGTATACTTTAGCCATATGTTAAGGGGTTGTATATTCATTACGGGAAACTATTTACAGGTTACGTTACTACAATAATTACTATTTACAGAATTTGTAACATTGCCCCCTTCCTAAGGACTGCACGTCCCGGGCAGTACAATCCCCAGAAAGGGTGCCAAACTTCTATCACAAGTTTACAAATATACACATTAATTAATAACTAACAGATACAGAAAACACAATAATAACAAGAAATATTACTAAACATTAAAAGCAAAAATTAATTATCTACAACTTTTATGTTATCAACCATGGTTGTTTACATAATACTCATGAACTATGGCCATAGTATGGGGCTAACCGATCATAATGTACAACCCTAAATTTTGCATTAGGTGATTTTTGGATCCTCACTACGACGTCATTTAGTCGGTTAACGACTTTGTAGGGTCCATCCCAATGCGACTGCAATTTGGGTGAAAGACCTTTCCGTCGGATGGGATTCCATAACCAAACCTTGTCGCCTTCGTTGAATTCATGTCCAGTAGACCTTGTGTCGTATCGGGTCTTCATCTTCTCCGCCGCGATGTTGATTCGCTCTCGTGCGAAGTTATGAACGTCTTCCAACCGGGCCTGGAGATCCTGGATGTACTCCTCAGGCGATGAAGGCGCATCCGGAGGACGACCGAAGACGAGATCACAAGGTAGCCGAAGCTCTCGTCCGAAGAGCATCTGAGATGGGGCAAATCCGGTAGTCTCGTGGACAGCACTGCGGTAGGCCAGCAGGAACAAAGGTAGCTTCTTGTCCCAATCCTGTTGATTTCTGGATACCATAAGTGAGAGATTATTCAGGATTGTGCGGTTAAATCTCTCCACCATGCCGTCCGATTGTGGGTGTAGTGGTGTTGTCCTAGTTTTCTCAATTCCGAAAATTTGACATAGGCCCTTAAACACAGCAGAGATGAAATTCCTCCCTTGATCGGAATGAATCTGCAAAGGTGTTCCGTATCTCGAGATCCAATGTTGGACTAGAGTCTCTGCTACGGTGGTAGCCTCTTGATCTGGAATGGGATATGCTTCCGGCCATTTGGTGAAGTAGTCGATGGAAACAAGAATGTATTTGTTCCCATCAGCAGTTCTTGGTAGAGGACCCAGGATGTCGATCCCAATTCGTTCGAAAGGAGCTCCAACGTTGTACAGATGTAGCTTCCCTCTGCTTCTTTTCTTCGGTCCTTTACGAGCAGCACAGGCGTCACAAGAATGGCACCACTTCTCCACGTCATCCTTCGCCTTGCTCCAGAAGAAGCGTTCCCGAACTTTATTGAGAGTTTTCAAGACACCAAAATGTCCTCCAGTCGCACTACTATGTATTTCTTTCAGAACATCTGAAATCCTGGATCGAGGAAGTAGTAACTGCCACCTAGATGTCTTGCCGTCGTCAGATTCCCATTTCCGGTGTAGCACGCCGTTCCGTAAATGGAGTGAGTTCCATAAAGCCCAGTATCTTTTTGTTGCAGGACTGAAGATGGAAACGTCCTGCCAGCTAGGGCGTCGACTGTCACTTTCCATGAACTCTAAAATTGGTTTTATGTCGGGGTCTTCAAGTTGATCTTTTCGAACTTGGTCATCACTCCATGGATCAGGTTCTGATGATGTTGGAGTCACTGTCACCTGATAGGCGGTAGGGCTAGTCGTTCCATACTGTTTCTCGATTCGGGAACAATAGTGGCAGTTCTCAGGACAAGGTCTCCTTGATAAAGCGTCAGCATTACCGTGAGATAACCCTTTTCGATGCTTGATCTCCATGTCATATTCCTGGAGCCGCTGTATCCATCTGGCTATCTGACCTTCCGGATTTTTGAAGTTCAAAAGCCAAGTTAATGAGGCATGATCTGTCCGAAGCAGAAATTTTCGGCCGTAGAGGTAATGATGGAAGTGTTCTACAGCTTTCACTATGGCCAGTAACTCCTTTCTGGTGACGCAGTAATTTCGCTCCGACTTTGATAAGCATTTGCTCCAATAAGCGATGACATGTTCATTTCCGTCAATTTCTTGGGATAAAACAGCTCCGATGCCCTCGTTGCTCGCATCAGTGTCCAGGATGAAGGATTTTTCAGGCTGAGGATAGGCGAGGATAGGCGTTGATGTTAAAGCCTCCTTCAGTCGTAGAAATGCATCTTCGCATTCTTTGGACCATTCAAACTTTTGCTTGCTCTCCGTCAGCTTATGCAAAGGTCGTGCAATGTTGGAAAAACCCTTCACAAACTTCCTATAGTACGAGCAGAGCCCCAGGAAACTTCGCAGCTGATGGATGTTTTCGGGACGACTCCAACTCTTGACCGCAGATACCTTCTCTGGATCGGTTTGCACACCCTCAGAAGAGATGATGTGACCAAGATAGTTCACTTCCCGGCGGAACAAATTACATTTGGACGGACTTAACTTCAGATTGGCTTCCTTAAGCTTTTGCAGCACCTTCCTAAGATTTGCCAGATGTTCTTCGAAGCTGCGTCCCACGATGATGATATCGTCTAAGTAGACCAGACAGGATTCGTAAGAGAGTCCTCTTAACACTGTCTCCATAAGACGCTCGAACGTAGCTGGTGCATTGCAGAGGCCGAAGGGCATCACTTTAAACTGCCATAAGCCTTGTCCAGTTGTAAACGCTGTCTTCTCTCGGTCCTCAGGGTGTATCTCAACCTGCCAGTAGCCGCTCTTCAAGTCCAGGGTCGAAAACCACTTGTGTCCGGAAAGAGTGTCCAAGGTATCGTCTATCCGTGGAAGAGGGTAACTGTCTTTCTTGGTGATTTCATTCAGCCGCCGGTAATCGACACAAAATCTGGTGGAGCCATCTTTCTTTCGGACCAAGACGATGGGAGACGCCCAAGGACTGGATGAAGGTTCGATTACATCATTCTCCTTCATCTCTTTCAGGAGGGTTTCAACTTCTTCCTTCTTGGCGAACGGTAGTCGTCTTGGATGCTGTTTAATAGGGGGGTGTTCTCCAGTGTAGATCCTATGCTGCGTTAAATTCGTCCGGCCCACATCCTCCGATGTAGATGAAAACAGATGCTTGAAGTCGTCCACCAATTGTTCCGCAGCAGTTCTTTGATCCTTCGATAAGGGTGCACTCCCAATTAACTTCGATGTCAAGGACTCAGAAGACACAGTCTCGGGGGAATTGATTCTTCTAATGATGCAGTTTACGGGAGTACAAGTTGCTAACACTTCGCCTTTCCGGATATTCCTTGGCCTTTCACTCACGTTGGCGACTCTCACAGGAATTACATCCTTAGAAAGGTCCACAAGCGTAGATGCTACCAGCACTCCTTTTAGGCTATTGCTTAGGTTAGGGTATTCAATGAGTCCAAATCGAAAACTATTGCTTTCTTCAAGGGAGCCAGGTATTAATGATTCTGACCTTGAGGGAATCGATAAATCGGTTTGGGCTATTATTTGATGAGCGGATTTTACATCACTTTCTGCAGGGAAAACGGCTATGTCTTCTCTCATCGAGTGCAGCTCATTAGTCTTGAAGTCGAGAGTGAAGTCATATTTCTTCAAAAAGTCCAATCCGAGAATGAAGGGGTCCGTGATATTAGCGACGAATGCCGTATGATGGTAGGTGGCATTCCCAAACACTATTTCCAAGTCCACTTTACCGTCAATCTCGATCTTGTCACCTGTCACAGTCTGGAGACTTACGCGTGGCGATGTCCACAGCAGTTTCAATCCAAATTCACGAGCCACATCTGTCCTAATGATTGTCACATTGGCTCCAGTGTCGACAATCAGTCTGCAGGGGTTCCCATTTACATGTGCGTAAATGAAAAGTCCATCACTGCCACTACTAGAAGAGGAAATCTGCAGAGCTCTAGTGGTGGTGATTTCCTTCCCTCGCGTAGCTTGGCGAGCCGGACAACTCCTTCGCAGGTGTCCTTCACTACCGCATTTCCAGCACTTAAGTGATTGTCCATTATGGTCCTTGGGAGCCGAATTCCTTTTGAGGATTCCTGCAATTTCTTTTATTTGCTTTTCCAGATCAGCAAAACGTGACGAAACCGGATCAGGCTCATCAGTTTTCACGCCGCGGATTGAATGGCGATCCTTGCGGGTTGCTTGCTGGGCGGCCTCCAACTTCATCGCATACACAACAGCAGAACTCAGGTCTTTGACATCCGCCATCCGTAGAGCTTTCTGGATTTCCGGATCTCGAACCCCGTCGATGTAGTAGTTGAGTGCCAGGTTGTCTCGAACATCCGCAGGACAGTCACAAAAAGCAAGATGAGACAATCTCTCGACGTCCGCCGCTAGCTCTTGCAGGGTTTCCCCGGTTTTCTGGAAACGGGATTTCAACTGGAGTCGGCTGAAATCTTTCTGGCACTTCTCACCGAAGCGAAGCTCCAACGCAGATGTGAGGGCGGCGAAATCCAGGCGCTGGCTGTCCGGAAGGGTCTGGAGAATGTCCGCTGCGTCACCTCTCAGGGATGCTGCAAGATGACAGGCCTTGGTAGCAGAGTCCCATCCGTTCGCTTCCGCCACTATCATGAACTGAGTTTTGTAAACCTGCCACGAAGTTTTCCCATCAAATGTGGCAAGTTTAATGGACGGTCGAGCAACCGATGTGGGAGCGCCAAACTGTACAGAGCTGCTTTCCGCGGTCGCCAGTCTCCTTTCCACGTCCTTAAAGATCTCTTCTTTAAGTAGAGTAAATTTCTTGTCTTCTTCTTCCAACTTATTTTCCACATTGGCGATACGCTCTTCCACAGTATCAAATTTTTCTTCCAGAGCCTCAACTTTATCTCCCATTGCGGTTAGTTGATTCTCCATCATGGTTTTCATCGACGTTAGGTCCCTTTTTATTTCATCTTGACTTGTAGTAATTTTAGCAGTTAAATCACTATTTAACTGTTCTTGGTTAGTCGCCAATTCATTTTTCAATTGTTCTTGGTTAGTCGCCAATTCATTTTTCAATTGTTCTTGGTTAGTCGCCAATTCATTTTTTAATTGTTCTTGGTTAGTCGCCATATCATTTTTTAATTGTTCTTGATTAGCCGCCAAACTTTCGGTCAAGTCACTTTTCACGGCATTAATTGCTGCCAGAAGTTGTTTTAATTGGTCATCCATTGCGCGAGTAATCACCATAAAAACAAAGTCTATAAATTCAAACAGTCTTTATGAAAAAAAAATGTCCAAAGTCACACTCACTCCAAGAAAGTCCAGAAGAAGCCCCACGTTGGGCGCCAAATTGTAACGGATTCGGTGCGACTTCCACTTTCTTGAAATGAAGACACAGTTCTTGATAAAAACACAGGAAATTTATTTACACTATGTACAGGAAAGATCTTCAACAACTGCTAAATTATTCATCAGCAATTAAGCAATTATCACACAACACCGTAAACTCAACGTTTACACACGTATTTACTTCCAAATACGAAAACAACACAGCGAAATGCCTCGCTATAAACAGAGCAAAAGCTCTCCTCAGTTCGAAATCTGAATCGAAACTAACTGTTTATCCATCGCTAACGGCTTATATACACCGAAAAGAATTTTCTACAACATTCTTACCTCTTCGCGAAATGCGTAGACCGTTATCAAATTTTGATCAATGAAAAGGAAAAAAGAATAGGGGTTGTATACTTTAGCCATATGTTAAGGGGTTGTATATTCATTACGGGAAACTATTTACAGGTTACGTTACTACAATAATTACTATTTACAGAATTTGTAACAGTATCAATTTGCTTTTTAAGGAAAGAAAACTTCCTTCCTGTTTCATATGTTTTTGTAAAGCCTATGTTTGTTTTATTTTGCGTAGGTTTCTGAACGCAACAAAATTTTTCTTTTTTCTTTTTCATTTGCCTTACATTTATAGTTGCATCCAGTGGCGTAGCTAGGGTGGGGCGCAGGGGACGGTCCGCCCCGGGCGGCACTTTTAGAGGGGCGGCAAATTAACCCTTTTGATGTGAAAAAAACACATATTTTTCAAACAAGTAAATTATGGTTTTAATCTGTTTCTGCAGGCAAAAAGAAAATCTTCGAATTGTAAGACTTTTTTGTTACTAACACTACCACATTAAAATTACTTTTATACAAAACGTTTTGCTTTCTTTCAAAAACTTTCAAAAGTCTTTTTTGATAGCATATCAGTACAATTCCTTGTTTTTTTCTGAGGGGGCGTGACAAGAGTAAGAAAGGGAAGGAGAGATGAAGAATGGTACACGAACAATTTATTGCTCATCACAGGGGTGGTTTTATATCTTTCATAGTTTGCTTTGATTTCTCATTCATTACAAGAGTTCTCTATTTCAAAAGAAGTAAAAAGGATTTCTGTTTTTTCGCATTTGAGAGTAGAAAATATATCCGATAACTTTCGATCACAAGTTAGTCTACTCCTTATGGAAGGCAAGCAAATTTCATTTTTCATCATTTGGTTTGGACCCTCAACTTGGCCAAACATAGTCTAAAATTGCGTTTAGCGTATTCAGTTTTAATTAATTCCAGTTAGAAACCTCTCTCACCTCCACTCTGTAGTCAAAAGGCGGGAAAGATAGCTCCAAATGTTTTTAGCAAGGGAGAGCTCTCGAATATTTCATCTCTTTTCCTGATATCACAGAAGATAGCTTAGAAATACGGTTTTAGACCTCAATGTTTAAAAATTTTTGTGTAGAACCCCGAACCCTCTCTTTTGCTCTAACGTAGCGAGCATATCAGCTAAAAAGTACATATTTAGGCCTTAAAATTTCTTGGAGAAAACTCCCTACCCTCTCTTCTAAAGTCTCAACATATAGCCTGAAATAACGTTTTTAAAGCTTCGATACTTCAATCAATTTGTGAAAACAGCATTTAAACCTTGATTACCCTTCATCTCTTAACGTGATCAAAGGTAGCTTAAAATACCATTTCAGGACTTCAGTTTCGTAATTTTTCCGGGAGAGAAACCTTTTTAAGTGCCCCCCCCCTATCTAGCGTCTCCAAAGATTAGAACTGCGTTTTGGAAACTTCAATTCCGAAAAACTTCCGAGGAAGGAAAGCCGAACTCCTCAGAACTTTTCCTAACGTCCCCAAAGACAGCCCAAAATTCTGCTTTTGAAATTAGGGGGTGAGAGAGCTCACTAATCCTTCTTTCGTAAAGCTAGCCTAAAATTGCAGCTTTAAGAAAATTTTGGGAGGGAAACCTTCCTCTGCCCCCCTTTTGCTCCTAACATTATCAATGTCAAACAAAGCCAAAAGTCGGGCGTCAATTACGGAAATTTTCCACGAGAGAGCCGTCTAGGTTCACAACATTTTTGGTGTCATTAAGGAACCCTTTAACGTCACTAAAGATAGCCTAGAACTGCGTTTTTGAGACTTTGGTGCTGAACAATTTTCAAAGAAAGAAGCCAAACCTTCCCCATTCCTGTAAATCACCAAAGATACTTCAGTACGAAACCTCAACACCCCTCTCTCCTCTAACGACTACAACTGCATTAGAATACACATGCAATGCGTTGCAAAACATAGGCTAAAATTGCATATTTTAGAGCTGAAAATTTTCGATTTTCTTAACCTCACCACCCACAGAGTATTTTAAAATTTTGATTAAAATGAAATGCAGATTGATTTATAGTTGCATTTTAAAACTTTGATTTCGGAACATTTCCTTGCGGTGCCCGCCGATTCCCTAACGTCAATAAAGAAACACTAAAAGAAGCTTTAGCTTTGAAAAAAATCGGGAGCAAACCCAACTCTACCTTTCCCTTCATTTTACTAAAAATTGCCTAAAATTGCGTTTTTTCCCATAAATTTAGCAATATTCTCCAAGTGTGCTCCCAACTCTTCTGTTTTTTTTCTTTTGTAAGTATGTAGAAATGGCGTCTTTTTTTCCTATAAATCTTTAGTTTTAATTAAAAAAACCCTTGACAGTTTAATGTATTAGCTATTTTACAACGAAAGGGCGGCAAGTTGAAGAAACGCCCGGGGCGGCAAACACTGTAGCTACGCCACTGGTTGCATCGGAACTAAAATTGAAAAATCTTGAATTATGCGATATAGATTTATTACTACTGATTCAATTTACAATGGCAATATTTTTTGTGAATAGTGAAAACATTTTAATTCCAGCTAATTCCAGGAAAAATTTTTTTTGTTAGATTCATCATTAATTAAATACATTTATATCAAGTACTTCTTAATAACCGAACTCTTTTGATGAAGTTAAATCGGTAAAAAAAACAAATGTTTTTGAAAGTCATAAGTCTTAAAGTTAAAGAAACTTACAATGGTAGTAAAATCACGGAAGTAATGCGACAGAAGTGACATCATGTATTGAATGGCATTTGACAACATCTTAGTGATTTTTCCCCAAATTTGAAGCCAAAAACTACATAATTCAGCGACAAGCGGAAACGAATACAGTGCAGTTAAAACGGTTAGCGCTCGGTCTTGGACGAATCCAATTCAAAACCAGTTGAAAACTAGAAAAACATGTGTTTCTATAATCCAGCGTTTGTGAAACACGTTTTTTTTTCTTGAAGCGGCGTTTTTGGCTTGCAATGGGAAATAAATTTTAGTTGAAAGCTGGCGTCAAACTCCCAGATGAATTGTGGAAGTCTTGATTTGCTTACAACTTTTCTGCCTTTCACACTTCCTACGAATTCCATGTTTTTTAACACTTCCACCGTGCACCAACAATATTGAGCCTAGAGGTGGGCAATGTCGTTCTTTTTAGTGATCCGTTCATCAAAGGATCGTTCCTTCTTTTGATCCGTTCATTTGTACGACTTCATTCATTTAAAAAAGTCGCAAGTGATTTCTCTGAACGACATACTCACTTACATTCAATATGTTTCATTAGATCAGTAATATTCTTTGGAGGAAAGACAACTAAAATAATCTAAAGGTAAGAAAATATGGCTATGAAAAATTAATAACAAAAACGCTATTCAGGTTTAGATGCATAAAACAATTACGCAGAGGAACAAAATAATTCCCCAAATATTTTTTCTTTTGTGCCTAGAGTTTGGGAACTGATTTTAGATACGTTTGAGGCACTGAATCAAAATATGAAATTATTTTTCTCTAGCAGCTCTACTTTTTCAGATAAGTTCTGCCGTTTTACCCAAAATGTGCAGTTTTAACTCCATTTTGCACATTTGTAAATCAAGTATAGGCTACTGAAACAAAAATTACTTCCAGCATATTTTCCCTATTATCAGTCTTCAGTCCAATTACGTTCGGGAAAATTCACTACATGGAGTAAATAGCTCGCAAGTATAGTTTTTTTGCATATATTCGCGTTGAGTGATCTGAGACAATTTGGATCTTTGTATATAATATTTTCAGGACTCGATTAATATAAAGAGTGACCCTAATCAAACTTTTTTGGGGGTCCTCTACAGTCAAGTCTTATAAACATAAACATTAATGGAGAACCAGCAATGATGGTTTCAGGGGTGTTGAGATTTTGAACCTCTCATTCAAAATATTTGTTGGGAGGCAGAGCATGCCACATTTGTAAAAAAAATATAAATAAATAAAGGAGAGTAGCTTAATTTTCTTTTCTTTTCTAAAATAATAGACTACTACAATTTTAGTCTTTTTTGAGCTCTTAAAAATCGGGGACCCTTGGTCAACAGCCTAATTGGTCTCTTTGGTAATTGAGTTCTGAATATTTGCACAATACAATAGGAATAAAAATTCCATGTTTTGTATTTTATTTGATCTATGGATGTAACTTAAACCCTTGTCACAAAGATTTCAATGTTATATTTTATAAATGTGAACTCCTGGGCCAAAACTGATGTCATATTTGAACTCAGTGCACCAAAATTATACGAAAGAAGTTCCTTATACCCGGGCACCAAAATGACTCTTCCTCTGTGTTATAGTTCATTTTATTGGATTATTTCTCAGTTGCCAATGGTAAAATATGTTTTCCATTTAAAAAAATCGCAGATTCCATTTCAGCGTGTAAAAAAGTCGGTTATTAAGTTTTTTTTTGAACTATAACAATGTATATATACATGGATCATTATTCTCCAGCAATGTGGAATTTTGCATCCTGGATTTTTAACTTTTTGAACTTTTTAGGAAGGATGCAGTTTGGCATTTTTTAGAAAGACAATATATGTATCTTGGTTGAACTACAATAGTTCATTGAACATGTACATTTATTTTGCAGATTTTGATGATTTAGTTTGTAAAAATGAGAAAAATTGTCATTACCATCCCATGTTAAAAATCATGTAGAAATTCCATAAAATAATTTTTTTTAGTAGTTTTAAGGTTTACAATTAAGTACTAGTAATTGCCTGACTGAAAACAATACAAATATATCATTTTAAGTCTTTCAATAAATAAATTTAAAAAAAATTAGATTCTTCTTTTTCTCTTTTAATGTACTGAATACATTATTTCATTTATTTTTACTCGTTAAACTTAAGTCTTATAACCTAAAGTAAATATACTTTCTAAAATACTAATAGAAATAACTATTTAAAATATATTTAATTAATAATTGGAGCATTAATAGTTTGAGGATAAGCAATTTTATAGCAAGGATGGTAATGACCATGGAAGGATTTTGATGACATATACATGTTTAAAGTAACTTTAAGCAAACATACAGTAAAATTAGCGTCAAAATGCTATGTTTTGTCAAAACAGAATTTTATGACGTCATTATTTATGTATTTATATTTCATTAAATACAGATGCTGCGAGTTTCTTTACCGAATTATGTTCCTCTTTTGCTAAACAAAAATATCTACAAGAAATGAGTATAGGAGGATCTTTAATAATGTATAACATCTCTTCTATGGCTATCTGGGGCTTGTCCTCTTCTGCGGACCAACAAAATTACTTTTTGTTTTTGATCTGGACATAGGGTAAAGACCCCAGTAATTGGCACTTTTAGAGTTTGTCCTTAAATTTACCTCTGTTTTCAGTACTTAGAAAAAAAAAATACTCTCTTGCAAATATTTTTGTATCAAAGAGTGCACATCTGTGCATCTATTTGGTTCACTAAAATCAAAAATATTTGAATCGATACTTTTATAAAAAAAATATGCATATAAAAAGTTACCAAAATCACCAGTAATTGGCACCTGATACCCCAGTGTATGACACCTTGTGATCCAGTAATTGGCACATGTTAATAGAACTGGAAAATCACTTTTTTTTACCTTTAAATTACATACAAATTTTATCAGCATAAGAAACATGAGTAATGTTAATGTAAAGTAGATAATCTTTACTAATAATAAAGCAGAAAGTCTCTCTGTCGGGATCTCTGTCTGTCAGGATCACTGTCTGTCAGGATCTCTGTCTGTCAGGATCTCTGTCTGTCCGGATCTCTGTGACGCGCATAGCGCCTAGATCGTTTGGCCGATTTTCATGAAATTTTGCACAGAATTAGTTTATAGCATGGGGTGTGCACCTCGAACCGATTTTTCAAAAATTCGATGTAGTTCTTTTTCTATTCCAATTTTAGGAACAAAATTATCATAAGATGGACGAGTAAATTACGAAATTATCATAACGTGGAACCGTAACATGGGCAGAATTCAATTGGCGAGATACGAAATTATCATAACGTGAAACCGTAACATGGGTACAAGCCGATTGGAGAGCAAATTCGCCACACAGGCGAACCAAAAGACCTTTTAATTTTTCTATTACGGGCAAAGCCGTGCGGGGTACTACTAGTTTTATATAAATTAATGCTAAATGACTCTTCTTCATGTTGGAAAAGTATTTTAGAGAAATAAAAACATAAATTTAAAATGTTCCATGGAAAAGATATTGAAATTAATGCTGTTTCATCCTTCGGTTTACAGTTTTGATTTTACGAATGCTACCAAGGTACCAAGTTAGGTTTACTCCAAATATAGTTAAAAACTCATATAGGATACTTTTTTGCATAAGTTTTCCTCTTTTTTATTTATCAAATGCAACAAGTCGGTTTTCTTTCTCTTGGAAAAACTACCCGCTGCAGGCGGCATTGAGATACTGTAGGTGTCGAACGGGGGTTAGCGAGCGAATCGAGCAAAGGACGAAGCCTCCAGTATAAAATTAATTACTGACTAACTTTCATTTGGATTTTTTTCTGGTAAAAGTCACTGGTGATGATTTTGATGCTTTTTTTGACAATTACTGTACAAAAGCTACCGATTTCAATTTCCGCTTTATCATATTCGTAATCTACGCAAAAACCTCACTCAGCTTTATCGCGGAAATGACGCTATTTCCCCAGTACTTGGCACACATGCCAATTTTTGGGGACTAGCAAAATTGAAGCACCAGTAAATGGCACCCACACTGTCAAAAATGAAACGCTCAATTTTGACGGTTCGGCAATCCTCGAGCACTATTTCGTTATTTTCGACGATCCTTTTGTCACCGAATCACGTGATATTTGACGAAACCAGAAATCTCAAATTTTTCACGAAATTATTTCGTCCCGATTTCGTCACATTGCAGTGCATTCTGGGAGTTTTCATTTCAATCTTATATTTGCTCATTAAATTATCTTACCTCAATTATTCTAAAGAATTCATAAAAAAGGTTAGTATTTATTGAAATTTGTATTTGCAGTGTGCTTTCTTTTATGTATTGTTACATTTTTTGTTTAGTGTTGTGTTTATAGTTGTATTTAAAACACATTAAAATTGAAAACGAACGGTTCGATTAGGTTTAGAATTCTGGGTGTGTTAACTTTGAGTCACCTCCACGTTAGGCTTAGCTAGCGTTGTTTTTTTTTTATCTGTAAAAGAAAATGTTGGTTCGTTGACATTTGTTTTCAAAAGCGTACTTCCTTTATTTCGTTAAAAAAATTACAAACATGACTAAAAAGATTGTACGAATTTAAACTTACAAAAAAAAAAAAAAACCCTCCACCGTAGCTTAACTAACACAGATGATTAATACAGCGCTTTTATAAAAGGCATAGAACTTTGAAGCTTTTAATTTCAGAATGGAATATATGACATGGTTATGAGTTTTCATTCTTTTCCATGAATTTTACAAAAATAATTCTGTTAAACGAAGTGTATTTTTTAGTTTAATGATTCAAATTAGTTTCATTCTGCATTTTTATTTTCTTAAACAAATACTATATACCAATCCCCCAATATGCTTACCAGCTTACCGCACGTTGTTTATATAATCTCTTTCCCTGCGGCAGATGTTTCTAGCAATAAGTGCTTATGTTCATTATTTGTGCAGCCTTTTTTTTTACTTGCATAAAACATGAAGTAAAGTAAATATCAATTTGATAAAATCATTTTAAGATAGAGAAAATATTAATTTCCATAAAGAACTCTATCTTTGTGCTTGATATTTCAGCAGAATATTTTCAATATTTTCTCAATTTTTCCGCAAATTAAAATAAATTATTGAAGTGAAGTTTTAATGTTTAACCTCGATTTAAAAAGAAAAAAAGAAAAGATAGTATAGCATGTTTGAAAGTTGTAATAACAATAATAAGCATTTTTTGTTGTTTATTTTCCCACTTTATGCACTAAATTTATAAGTTTTTCTATGTCAATTTGTGTTACATGATTTGTCATAATTATGAATTTTTCCGTTATACATAGTTTCTACAGCAAAAATAAATGCAGCATTAATTTTATTGCCATATTTGCCGCCTCAAGATAGTGTCAACAAAAAGTGAGAAATCCCGGTCTGCATTAAATCAGACTAAGATGCATTTTATAGATGAGCTTCCAATAAATCTAAATCTTTTAGTTGGAGTTGTGATTTTGCTGGATATAAAGTAAAATGTCTGAAAATTTAACCGAACTTCAATTGAAAAATTGAAAGGATAATGAAAATATATGAAAAATTAAAAGGATAATGAAAATATATGATAAGCTTTATATATGTAACAAGATTTGCTCACCACACTAGTCCCTATTTTCATTATATACCTTTGAAATAAAATCCATTGATATCAGTTAATTAGTTCTCAAGACACAAACAAACAAGAAAATGCACTTTTTTTATTGATTTCCCCTATCTTTGGCAGCTCTTCTCCCTTGGCGTTTTTTTATTTACTGCGTGAAAATTGCATATTTTAAGAATCAAATATGCTTAGTTAAAAGGTGATACTCCCTTCGTCTCCGTCCCAAACTAGTAAATAGAGCTACGTTTTTGAATATTTTTGTACTAGTGATCGATTCTGATGATTTTATGATTTTGTTCGAATATTTTTTAAAGATTTCAAGGTACTATACTATCAATTAACAACTTTACTTGGCAAGCATTCCCTCTTAAAATCATTACCAGCTGAGTTAAAAAAATCCGAAGTACACACGCCCTTAAGCTACGCCCCATTTTGTAAGTACTCTACCCCCAGTATTGCAAAAAAATCAGTTTTTTTTTCTACTAAATCCGTTTCCATCAGCTAGAAGGTAGCTTTATGTGATTACTAGTTAATTTATGAAATGGAGCGTGGCTTCGAGTGTTGGAGCCTGGGTTTTTTGACTCTAATTTGGTAGTGGTTTGAGGAGGTAAAGCTCGGTAAGTAAATGTTGTTTATTGATAACATAGCACAATAAAATCCCTGAAAAAAGTGCAAATAAAATCATAATCACCAGTTTCAGTACTACTTAATTCATAACTACTTTATTGGAACTAATTTGGGTGGGTGGGGGGGGGGGGAGTACTTCAGAAAACATTCATGAAGAAAATGGAACACGAAAATCGGAAAAAAAACGGTGTATTTTGGCTATTGGTTAAAATCAAAAATAAATTTAAAAAAAAAAAATCACAGACCAACAATTTTCGCACTTTTGATTTTTTTGTAGCTCAAAAACATGAAAATTTACGACTTGATGTGCAAAAGAATTAACTCGTTTAATGGCTAAATAATGCTGATTCTCGATACATTGAAGAAACTCTAATTCTAGAATATTATTCAGAAATTAATTTCAGAAACTAACTGAGAGTCTATCTGCCTAAATAAAAATTTTGTTCATCCGCTGTAAAAAAAACTCATTCTCGAAATCTGCTTGAAAAAAAGCTGTCAGCATCGAAATAATCATATATTTTGAAAAATATGAAAATTAAATCAGATGCTTTTCAAAGTCACAAACGAATCGTAGCTTTTTAACTTAAGAAAAAAAAACTCAGATTTTGAAAGAAATCGTGAAAACATGTTTTATTTCAGAAATAAACTGCTGAATTTAATCGTAAAACTTTCCTCGAAATAGAAAAAAGATACATGTGCATGAGGGCATACACCCATGGACTTAACCTTTTCTTATTATGTATATATTCTCTTTTTAAAACTTTTTTAGGGTGGATCCAACATCACGGAGATAATCGGAACAAGGACAGACGAAGACTTTTCATAATTATAACAATATTCTAAATGTTCGTATATTATACATTGATTTCATGTTACACATGTTTGGAAATAAAAATAAAAACTTAGGGGTAAAAAGCAAAGGTATATTTTTATACTTATTTAACAAACATTACACTAAATTAATTTTACCAAAAGATTTATTTCACATCTGCATTTTTTTAAGATTTATATTTTCAAATACCTTTTGCAATTTTGGCAGGGAATTGTTTTCAAAGTATGAAGTATGAAATGCATGCAATAATAAAGCTCCTGTGTTAAACATAAATTTGGCCAAATAAACATTCTACATACAAGCAAAATTAATAAAACAAATAATTAATTGGAAAAAGAAAAATGTAAGCTTTTTCTTAAGATTATCTAATTTTATTTTCTGTATCTAATTTTAGAACAAATATGTACTAACTTAAAGTTGTCCATTTTATTGTACTTTTTCTTTGAAATTTGAGGTATGAGTTGGATAAAAATGTTTTTTTTTTTTCTGGAATTTTTTAATGCGATGCAATGAAGAAGAAACTTCTCAGCAATTTTCTCCCAAGCATATATCGATCTAACTGTGCATAAAAGTGGCACTTTCATATTCCCAGTAGGGGCAGGGCGATGTAGGAATTTCTACATCCTGATGCATCGCCATCCTTACATCGCGATGTAGCGATGTAGCTCAAACAGTTTGAAATATTCTTCCCGCTTTAGGGGCACCCCCCCCCTCCCCAATTAGGGGAGTTTTCCTTACAAAAATCCAGGCTTTTGTCAGATCTTTTTCTAATTTGGCACATAGTTTCTTTAATCACATGGCGTAGTACCCCATATGAATACTACCCCATGGGAAACTATCCTATGTGGATTTCCAGCATCAAAAGATATTTGGGCCGAATCTGGAAAAGATCCGACGAAAACTGGATTTTTATAATGAAAACTCCTATGGGGTTAGCCACACATAGCGGGACGAAAACTACACTATGAAAATTCCGAAACATCAAAAGACAAATGTACCAAATTTGGAACATCTCAGACAAAAATTGGGTTCTTATAAGACCCCCCCCCCACACACACACGTGGTTTCCCACTCCATAGTGGGACGAAAACGGGAATTCCCGAGCGTCAAAGGACATCTGTGACAATTTTGGAAAAAACATGATAAAACTGGTTTTTTGTAAGAAAACTCCTCATTTGGTAGTTGTCCCCCATAGCGGGGCGAAAACTACCCTATGAGAATTCCTGAGCATCAATGAACGAACCTCTATGCCAAATTTTGGAAAGATCCGACAAAAAATGAATTTTTTTCAATGAAAACCCCCATTGGGGTTGCCCCCCCCCACCCATACATTGACGAAAGCTAACCTCCGTGAATTCCTGAGCATCAAAGAACCTCTATGGCAAATTTAGAAAAGATCAGACAAAAAAAAAATTTTATATAAGGAGAACCCCCAATGCGGGGTTGCTCCCCCCCCCATCATGGAGAATTGAAAACTACCATGTGTGAATTCCCGAGCATCAGAGGACCTCTGTTCCAAATTTGGAAAAGATATGATCAAAACTGTTTTTTTATAAGAACCAATCCCGTATGGGGGTTGACCCCCATAGCGGAAAGAAAACCACCCTATGAGAATTCCTGAGCATCAAATAACAAAACTCTGCCAAATTCGGAAAGATCCAACAAAAACTGGATTTTTTGTACGAAAACTACCATAGGGGTTACCCCCCCCCCCCCATAGAAGGCCGAAAACTACCCTGCGTGAATCCCCGTGCATCAAAGAGCCTATGTGTCAAATTTTGGAAAGATCCGACAGAAATTGGATTTTTTCAAGGAACGCCCCCCCCCCCCTCCCCTTATAAAGTGATGAAAACTACCTTGCGTGATTCTTAAGCATCTAAGAACCTCTGTGGAAAATTTAAAAAAGATCGGACAGAAACTATTTTTTTAATACGGAGAACCCCCAATGCGGGGTTGTCTGTCCCCCCCCCGCCCCCCCCCCCCCCCCCCGCCCACATAGAGGGACATAAACGACCTTGTGTGAATTCCCGAGCCTCCAATAACGAACCTCTGTGCCAAATTTGGAAAATATCCGACAAAAATTAGATTTTTTAAAGGAAAACCCCCATTATGGGGGGTTTCACTAGATACCATGGGGAGTTTAATCTGCAATGATTTGTTTTACCTTTTTTAAGAAGTTGTTTGTTTGCAATTTTACATAAATAAAAATTAGCTTGACATATTTTATGTGCTTCTTTTTTTCAAAAATTACTTGTCTTTTTTTTGATGGGGGGGGGGCTGCAGGCCCGTTGTTTCAGTTTTTTCCCAAATATGACAAAGAGTCTGTACTGAATAAAAATTTTACAGAAAACGAACTAAAACAACGGCCGATGTTCAAAAATCAAGACGGAGGGGGAGGGGGGTCAATTGACCCCTCACCCCGTAAATGACGGGCCTGTAAAAGTGACTATGCGCAATAAAGTGGGAAACTATGGTGGTAAGATTCTGAAGGTAGGATTTGATCACACGCACACAAATCTTATAAAATACAGTCGAACCTCGTTATAACGAACTTAAAGGGACCATTAAAATCGATTATTATAAAAACAATAAACAATAAGACGAGGATTGCAAAAAAGTTCATTTCAGCAGTTATTTGTTTTAAGCGTGTTCGAATTAACGAGGTTCGACTGTATTCTCAAATATAAAAAAAAAAAACTAATGTGCTCAAAGGAAAAAAAAAAGGAAATAAATTTTCTTAAAAATTTACGAAATTAACGTCCTCATATATGACAAAATTAATTTGACAAAACTATGCTCTTAAAACTACGAAAATGATTGTTAATTTGACGAAACTAGAATGAAGAAATATTTCGTTACATTTGACGAAATTCGCATCCTCAAACCACTAACAAAAGCAGTTTCTTCAATTTGACGAAATGTTCGCTCGGAGCATATCCCTGGAAGTGGTTTCGTCAAAAACGAAGAAAATTTCGTCAAATTTGAAAGTCCATTT
The DNA here is from genome assembly GCF_026930045.1 of Uloborus diversus. NCBI lineage: Eukaryota > Metazoa > Arthropoda > Arachnida > Araneae > Uloboridae > Uloborus > Uloborus diversus. Next base: position 109,062,501 of record NC_072735.1, read on the forward strand.
CTGAGAGTGCATCATTATTTTAAAATTCCAAATAGGGACGAAAATATACTTCTACATAATTAAAGTAACACCTTTCAACTAAACAAAACTTTTGACAACGAAAATTTAAAATATATTTTAAGTCAGATTTTAATGGATTTATGTGCATGCTTCCCTTAAGCCAGAGAAAAAGCTTTTGCAACAAAAATGGCTGATTTGACACAAGCCACAATTGTTTCTCTTTCCTACGTACTGCTGCCATTTAGTAACATGAATTGAAGTTATAATCTTTAAAATTAATGTACATTCAGTTGGTATATAGCCTTCTATTTAAAAAAAATTGGATACGAGCCTTTTTTAGGACATTTTTGTTGGAAGTGCCAATCACTGGTGCCGTGCCAATTACTGGGGGTGTTACCCTACAGTGGATTCTCAGACTATTACTTTGGTTTGAATCAACAACACCTGCACATTAAGGGCTGAATTAATTATCATCCTAAGACACATTACATTTAAAACCAATAAATTTAAAATAAAATGTAATTTACAAAATGATAGTTAATTGGGAACCATAGACCATTAAAAATAACAGCAACCCACTGCCCAACAGGTACTTATACATTACAGATAATTTTCAAAAAGTAAGTTTAAGAAAATTATGCATTTAAAATATTAAAAACAATTCAATGTATTGAATTTGAAGGTAAAAATGTATATAATTAAAAAAACAGAGCAAATAATTTTATTCTATCCTCAGTCTGTCATTACCATCCAAATCTTTAAATGCTTTGTGCTGGATGGTAATGACATGGATGGTAATGACATTTCACTTTATTTTACCTGACATGAACTTAACTGTAGCTACCATTCTAAAAATTTTGCACATTTTGATCAAAGGTTCATCTAATGTAAGCAAATAAAAAACAAAAATACATTATAATATTTAAAATAACTATCAATGGGTATGGATGGTAATGACAGCAATAAAATTTTTCTACTTAATTTGATGTCTATACATCTAAGCTGCAAGACGCATGAAGATTTCTACACAGTAAATATTTGCTTTTCAAACAAACTTAAGGTGGCTGCTACTAAAGCTGAATACTGTTCTGGTTAACAGTGCCTCAAAGTAGTCATGAAAGAGTATAAAAACTGTTGGATGGTAATGATGCAAAATGTCAGGGACAAATTAAAACTGTTCCTCAAAAATTTCTAAATTGCAATCAAACAAAAAAGAAACTTTGTTTTGAATTTGATTATGTGAGACAGTTATGAAAAATATTTTTCAAGATATTTTTTAGTTTTATTTGCAGTATAGTTAGATCATAAAAGACAAACATTGAGTCTAGAGACAGCTTTGACTTTTTAGTTTATTTTTTTAGTCTCAACAAAAATAGGTATTGCCTATCACTGTTAAATCCATGTTATTTTGTTTGGTAGAAGGTGACAAATAAATGGTATTAAAAAAAATAATTTAAAACGATTTATGAGGTTGCAGCAAACATGGGACGGAAAATTTCACATTTCTAGAGAATGACCCACGTATGATATTACCAATAGAACATGTATAACGAAGAAAAGATTGCAACAAATACATCGGTAGCTCAGCCAGAGTGCCGGATAACTTAATTTAAAAAGAAAAAAAAAAGACTCACCTAAGTGTTAGGGAGCTTCAAAATTATTCCACAGTACCGATGAGGACAGAAAATAATAATAACTAGCTGCGTGCTCGGCGTTGCACGAGCTACTTAAAAAATGAAAGAGATGTCCAATTGATGTTTTTGTATTACTCTGACATAAGTTTCTAAAGAGCTAAGGAGTAAATAAATACGCGTAATGCAAGGTTTGCAAAACACCAGTAGAGCATATTTTTGGCAAAAATCTCTTTAACGTTAACCATAGTTATCAATGATACAAGTTATGAGTATTTTCAATTAGCACAAGAGATGAAAATTATATGCATTATCAACTATAATCTGTGCTCACGTTAAAATAAATTACATCTGATAGACTATATCTGAAATATTTATGTACAATTACAATCAGCTTTTTACATAAAATGACATACACTTTTTGGTTGATTACGTAAAACTAAAGCACCAAGACTAAATAAATACCAATAAGCATTAATTTAATACCAAGTCATCAGATTCCAATTTAGCTTTAGTTAAAATCCTTAAAAACAATATTTTTTGTTCAACTCTGTTTCACTTGAAGAAATCCAAACAAACTTAGTTTAACAGTTCTTTTAATGATACAAACAATAGTTAAAAAAAGAAACATGAAGTAAAAGAAGAGTTATTACAATTCGAAAACTCACCCATGTGACGGGAAAAAGTCCAACAAAATAAACATAATTAGTCGCACATACTAAATGTACCAAAATATGAGACCGGTGAATGATAAACTTACACTACAATCAATAAACATAGCTGAAGAAACAACTTTCATATGCTGAAAAGAGTTAAGAACGTTGAATGTAAAAAATAAAAAAAGGACAGACGATAAAATAAAGGCTATGTCTGAATAGAGCAACCAATTTTAAACTAATTTAAAATGAAATTCTAGATGGAAACGCTGTTTTAAGATTTGGACAGCAGCCAAAAAAATCTCTTTTAAAACAATTATTAGAATTTTACTTGCTCACCCATATGCAAAATGGCAACAGGAAAGAAATAAAAATTCCTGAATAACGTTATGTTAATTAACGTTTTAATTAATATCTCCGCTAATTAAAGTCGCACAATTACGAGATTGGTCCCATTGTTTTGTTTGGAAAATTTCGAATTGATTGGTATTTCGTTTGACTCTTGATTCGCAGCGGTTCTCGAGAAGATCGATCTTCAGACAGACAGACAGACGGACGCGAACAGATTTTAATATTATAGTGGATAATAATTTGAATTCTGACACTTTGAATTCAAAATATGTTTTTCGCGATCACAAGTTGCAACAGGACCCTACTCACTGAGGTTATTGTTTTTAGAAACGGCTTCTGGGTCGCCCAAGCCTACCTCTTATCCAGCGTGTTTACGTGTGTATAGGTGTGTGTGTGTGTTGTGTGTGTGTGTGTTGTGTGTGTGTGTGTGTGTGGGTGTGTGCGTGTGCGTGTGTGTAGGAGCATGTTTGTGTATGTGTGTTTATAGTGCGGGTGCATTGGTAGGTACAGTGGTAGAGGAGTAGGGGCTGGTGGTGCTGGCAGATTCCCCGGTCCAATCTGAAAAAGGAACCACAACGTCAAGAACGGCCTAATAAAAACAATAAGCAATCGTGATTACTCAAAAACGCAACACTTTTTTAAAGGAAAAAAAAATAAATAGCCATAATTATTTTTAAAATCTCTGGATATTAATTGTAAAATAAGCGACTGGGAAGTCGCCGAGCAAGTTGAAAATAAAGCCAAATCAATATAGATGGTAATTGATAGGAATGTTATAAAAGACAAAAGGAGCAGCAGAAAAGTGATAAAAAGCATTTTTAGAAATAGTTTTGGCGACAGAAAGCGTGAGAAGGATTTTATCAGTTGTGTGGAACGGGACAAGTGGAATGTCCAAACATTTTGTTAGTAGCCCAAACAAGTTGCACAAAACATTACTAATGGATACATTTTAAAATTGCAAATGAACTGCAACGGTTAAAGAAAAACGATAAATAAAAGGCAGAAAGTAAAAAGATTCAAAATAAATATATTGTACTGTACTAAGAAAATTGAGACTTAAAAATTTAAAGATGAATGTTTTTTTTTAATTTTTTTAATGCGATTTTATCACAAGTGCATCAATACAATGTTCCAAACTGCTCACCGTTTAAAAGAACGGGCTTTCATTTTTTAAGTGAACGAAGAAATCCGTTAATTTTAAAGATTCGTTCTTTTTGACTCCTACGTTCATGAACGACACATCTCTAATTGAGCCACACTTTACATGCAAACATTTTTTTTTCTGTTGCATTTTTCTCGCATGAAATTCCGCTGTTGACGCAAAATGGGCTAATCAACTGGTAGTCATAGGTAGAAAATGTTCAAATCGATTGAAAATGTAGAATTTTTGAGAAACAAAATTTATTTAAGTGTAGTAGAAGTTATCTGTAAGCAGGAGCGCCGACTTTGGGGATGCTGCGATCCTCGAGCAACCCGTAAAATATTTATGGTGGCACCTCCCACTACCAGTAAGTATTCGAAAGCAGAAAATACGATAAAGGAGGAAATCTATTTTCTAAATAAATTAGATCTCCAAACTAGAGATCTGCTAAAGTTCACTGTCACAGAAAGTTGCTTCCCCTCCCCCCCCCCCTTGAGCATTTTCTTTCTTTAGTCCCGTTGAGGCAAAAATATGTCGCCTTTAATGAAATTTACCCTCACTCATTCATCATTGAATACTTTTTTTCTCGCATTGATATGCTATATTTGTATTGTATCTATTTTTTCCTACATATGCTAACAAGCTCGAAGGTCACTTCATTTTATAACAATCCGGGATTTCCCAAAAAATGTTAATTCCCAAATACTATATTACTTCTTCGCTAGATAATTCGTAACTTATTTGACAGGTGTAATTCATTGCTCTTTCGCAATCAAGATCTTTTTAAGCGAGATAGAACGTCAAGGCATCCATCCAAGAATTCAAAAAATAAAATGTATTTCAGTTATTTTTTAAACTTTTTCTTCAAAGTTCAATTTTTCAGATTCTTCTCATGGTTTATATAATTTACGTCGACGGTTTCAGTTTTTATTTTAACACGGATTTAAACATATTCAACGCAAGGTTTTATTATTATTATTATTATTATTATTATTATTATTATTATTATTCAAAAATACTAATCTTAGTACTTAATTTTAACAACTTTCGTTTTTTCTCATTTAAAAAAATTTGGTAAGCAGTTAGTAACAATTTGTTTTTGTTTGATTTTGTACATTTATTTATTTATTTTTTTACATTTAGGTAAGCATAACAAAAAAAAAAAAAAACTGAACTGTTAGGTTTTGATCACTTATGAAGATTCAAACTAATATTTTCTCTGGCACAAAATTGCATCAATTCAATTTTCTTGCACTTGCGGAGTTTTTCTCTCGTGAAAAAATAATTTCGGTCAAGTATTTCTCTTTAAAAAACTGAAGCACATTTTCTTCAAAGTTACATTATGAATGTTTGCCTTTGATCGGATGCCCCTTGCTCTTGCACTTTGTGTTTGAGCACCCCCACTGATTTTCAAAACCCGGCGTCTCTGTCTGTAAATATAAAGACAAACCAAATGGCCTTCAAACTTTCTACCATGAGCAAGGCCGTGCAAGTACCGCTGATATGTCAATATAAATTATTATTAATGGCAAATTCTGGGTTCAAAACCTATAATAGGAAAAAAACAGCAACAAACATAAGAAATGTAAATTTACGTTATGTTTTCAAATTCCAGGGGGGAGGCTATTGATCCCTCCCTCTCCCCCGATCACCTAAATGACTGGCCTGAGTTAGTATTTGAATAATAATATTCTTTATTAGTGTGCGAAAATTAAAGTTGAAATTTGTTCATGTTTAATGAGCAATGTTTTGTGAAACAAATAATTTGGTTAGCATTTAGAAAAGCTCAATAAAGAATGAAATCAACTCCTTCTTAAAACGATTTAAAATGTACAAATTTGATCTAAACTCTAGCTGATAGCATAAAATGAATCTAAAAAAACAAAAATGGAAATTTTAAACAACAGTGTTTTTCCGTAAATGATGAAAATGCTTGTGGGGTTACTTTAAAGATGAGAAAGAGTGAATAAGAATCTACAAAGATCAGACCAAGTTGAACAAAAGATTAAAAAGAACGCATTATCATGACGGGAAAAGATTATTTAAAATTATTTACGTGACCTATTAAAAATTTCATTGAAACTAAAATATACAGGGTGACCAGTAAATAACGCGTTGAAAAGAAATCTCAATTTTTCGAAAACTGTTAGGCGTATCAAGTCCAAACTTGGCGGTTAGATTCAGTGCGTTGGCGGATTTTTTTTTTTTTTTTTTTTTTTTTTTTGCGCAATGTTATTGAGTTGGCTCTTGTTGTTTATTTTTCAGTGAAAATGTCGAGATATAGCGTTTTTGCGAGCTTTTTCATGGTTTGAATGTATTATTTGAACAACAACTGCCCAACTGTGACTCAAAGGAAGTTTTCAACTGATTTTAAGCTTAAGAAAACGAACAGACTCGCTTCTGAACGATGTGTGGAAATTTTGGGAAATCAGTTCGTTCCAGAAATTTAAATTGAGCTGAATTTCGAAAGCACGTGGTTCATGCAAGACGGCGCACCACCTCATCGTACCAATGAAGTGCTTAATCTGCTTGAAGAGCACTTTAATGAGCGAATTTTGGCAAAATCGAAAAATGATGGAATTAATTCGGCATCCTATTCTCCTGACTTAAACCCCTGCGATTCATTTTTGTGGAGTTATATCAAAGGCAAATTTTACAATGGAAACCCCAAGAGCATCGAAGTCCTGAAAACTGCAATTCAGACTGTTATTGAAAGCACTTCGTCACTTCATTGAGTGATGCAGAGTTTCGCTATTTGTTTGCACCATATCATACCTGGGAATGAAAGACACATCAAACATGTATCAAACAAATTCCCATGCATTGTACTTTGTTTTAAAATTGAAATAAATTTTCTTGAATCAGTAGTTTTCGAAAAATTATTTTTTAACATCAGTGCGTTAATTACTGTTCTCCCTGTATAAGGCACAATGAAAAAATTACAAAAAGCAAGCAATATTACTAGTCTTCCCCCCCCCCCATGAACATGTCTATAAAACTAAAATATTCACACAATGGAACACGATACTGTTGCTCTCCATGAGCAAAGAGCGCGAGTGAATTTATATTGTATCAATGAACAAATAAAATTCAGCTATCCGTACCTGTTAAATTTCAGGCTACTTACTTTATCTGAAATGGAATTTATATTCATCCTGATCTATCATGCAAATTTTGCACTCTTTTTCCAAGAGGATTTTTGAATACGTATTTCATATGAATTTTGTGGAATATGTACTTATTAATGATGTGCCGGATCGTTAAAAAAGTAGATCCGCGGATACGGATACGGATCCGGATCATTAGTGTCAGGATCCGCGGATACGGATACGGATGCAGATATCTTTTTTTTTTCAACCCAATTCAACTATCCAAGTGTAAAATTTGTTACGGAAGGTATTCCCGTCAGAATAATGGCAGTTTCTTCAAAAAATGTCAACTGCGGCAGAAATATAATCAAGACTATGATTTACTCTTTAAAGAAACCTCCGTTAAAATTGAGGGAGAGTTGGAAGGAATGGGTCAGCGCTGCATTAATGCTTAGATGGAATGTAAAAAATTATTTTTTGCTTACTCGGTAGATGTAGGATACAGGAGCAAGAGTGTAAAGCTGCTACTGGGCAGGCTAGAAATAATTTTTCCATTTTATTTCAGCATAAATGCAGCGCTGACCCATCCCACCGAACTTCACTGACCGACGAAATACAGAGCCGGGAACACCTTTACAAACAGTAAATAGAGAATTTAGTCTTAAAGGATTCCGAGAAAAACGAAAATGAAGAATAACAGAAAACCCAAATCAATAACAAAAACTAATATTAAATTAAAAATTCAAAAAACAAAACATGTCCCTGAGAGCCGACCTCATATTACGATGAATTTCGCGGCTCAGAACACACATTTGTTAACAAATATGAACTGACAGCAGGTAAAAATTTAAAATCATTGAGCTTTTTCTCCTTATCTTCCGACTATGAAACCGCTCCCAATGACGCGTATAAAGGCTCAGAATTGCATTTAAAATTTACTTAACAAGATTATAGCTCCTACTATATATAAGTTGGAAGTTTCAAATAAATATCAAACGCAGAAAACTTCGTTCTTTCAATGAGGGCCAACATTTTTAACTTACGGGTAAATTTTTACTACTATAATTGAAAAAAGTTTTAAAAAATCGGTTTTTAATTAATATCTCCGATAATTAAAGTTCTACAAAACAAGGCCAAGCTAAGAACACTTTCGATCAAGTCACCTTTTGAACGAAAAATGAACTATCAAAATAGGTTCATCTGTTTAGGAGCTACGATGCCACAAAAAGACACACTGATACACACTTGTGAAACTTATTTCCCCTTCCGTTTTGCAAGAGGGGCGGGGGGGGGGTACAAACTGGCTTCTGAAATAATACCTTATAATTTAAATAGGGAATAAACCTAATTTAAACGGAATTTAAGAGTTTTTTATTCAAATATTTAAAAAAGTCAAAAAAGTAACGGATACGGATACAGATCTTTATTTTCCCTCGGATATCCGCGGATACAGATACGGATACGGATATCCGGAACATCACTAGTACTTATATATAGAAAAAATGCTTTATTCCATTATGTTAATGGTATTTTTCGAACATTCAAAAATCATTAATATTGAAAAACTCGGAACTTTTTGCCTGAAAAACCAATAGCACTTAAACATTAATTATGGAGACAGTGAACATAGTTTTCTTGCTTCATGAAATAGAAAAGAATATTATTCTAATTCATACATAATGATTCTCGGTACTTAACATTGACAAAGGTAATGAATTTATTGATTGTACCAGTACGTTGAGAGCTTTAATTTCAGCACAGAAGAAGAGCTCTAAGTTTTATTTTTTACAAGCAATTATCGAGGTGTAATTTGTTGAATTTCATTTTAAATATTTTTTCTTCTTTTTCTCAAAAAAATAAATAAGTAAGTAAAAATGGCAGTGATCAAAATTACAATAAATTTTCATGGAAAAGGATTTAATTTCAGCACAATCAACTTAAAATTAGATTTGTTGAGGGTTGTGTAAAATTTGCTCTTACTTTATTTATTAACTAGTGGAACCCGCACGGCTTTGCCCGCAGTAGAAAATTAAAAGGTCATTTGGTTCGTTTATATATTTACAAATAATGGATGATGAATTTCCCGCAAATTGGCTATGTTAAATGGCTCGCTCATGTTACATTTCCACGTCATGATAATTACGTAATTTTTCTCTCCCACGTTATGATAATTTACTGGGTAAAATGTTCTGAAAATTTGAATAGAAAAAGAACAAAATCGAATTTTTGAAAAATCGCTTCGAGGTGTACACCCCAATACTACAAACAGGGGTGCCCATCCCCCCAAGCTCAATGGCGCAAAATCCCATCAAAAATTTTTCCTAAATCTCTTGTTTTCAAATTAGGTTAAACATAACACTTTTTAGAGTCACCAATTTCCTGTTAAATTCACATAATTTTCTGAATTAATCAAAATATTATCTGAAAAAACTTCAAGAATTAGAGTTGCTTGAGCAAAATAAAGTTACAACAAATACGAAAACGAACTGCTTATATTTACGACTGCAAATTCAAGTACAAGCAATCAATAAACTAGGTTCTCGCTAAATTTTACCGCTTGCTCGGAACTTTTTTGAACGTTGCGGCTACCAGATTCGTTCTATTTGCTGCCTGTCTGTCTCAGCGAAATTTTTAAGTTACGTAAAAATCGCAGTTAAGATAATGATAATATTAAATTTCCCAGAGCCGTCGTGAGAGCAAAAAACTAAGAGGGAAGGTATGTTTCAGCAAGTGCTCTCATCCCACCTTTTCCCCTAATGTATTTTAAAATAGAGAGATAGAGTAGATTTTCAGTTTTTGCTTTGGGAGAGTATTTACTAGATCTAAGCGATAAGAACCCGGTCAATAAGTTTTATATAAACTCAGAAACAAAAATTTCTTGGGGTTTTCGCCCCCCCCCGATAATTTTTAAAATTGCAGTTTCAAACGATCTTCGATAATGTTTAGGGTGAGGAGAGGCTTGGTTGCTCTTTGGCAGAAATTTTTCAAAACTGAAGCTCTTAGAAATGCATTTGCAGATTGCTTCGATCATGTCAGGAAAAGAGAGTTCAGTGGCTGTGGCCTTGAATGTTTTCAAAATTGTAGTTCTAAAAATGCAGTTTTAGACCATCGTTAGTAATGTTAGAGAGAGGAAAGTTTTAGTGTCCTTCTCGCGGCAAATTTTAGAAATTGAAACACCAAAAAATGCAGTTTTAGACAATGTTTGGTAATGTAACCGGGGTGGGGGAAGGGGAATCTTTCTGAAATTCTAGATCTAAAAACGCTGTTTTAAACGATATTTGGTAATGTTAGGCAGAGGCGCTTGTTGACCCTCCCGCGACAATTTTGCGAAATTGAGGCCTTTAAAAAACGCAACTGTGGATCGTTTTCGGTTATATTTGAAAAATTTTCGAAATTAAAGTATTGAAAACGTGATTGTAGGCAATCTTTGGCAATGTTAAATGGCAGTCAATGTTTCAAAACTGAAGCTCCTAAAACGCAAGTTTCGCCGACCTTTTATGACGTAAGGAGGGGGAGTTGTCGGACGCTCTCCCACGAAACTTGATTCTAACACGTAGTTTCTGACGGTTATCAGTAATGTTCGTTTCGAAGGTCCTTTGCTGCAATTTTTTGAAATCAAAACTCCAATAGCACTGTTTTAGACAATCCTAAGTAAGGATAGGGAGAAGGGAATTCATGAGTCGTTCCTTGGAACTATTTTGAAATTGTAGTTCTATAAACGCAGTTTTAGACGATCATTGGTAATGTTAAGCAGAATTGAAGTTCCATGGCTCTTCCGCAGCAGTTGTTCGAAATCGGAACTTCAAAAACGCAATTGTAGATTGTCTTCAATGTTCAGTCGTTTTAGGGGGTTGGGGGGACTTTTTGAGCTTTTATATGCTAAAAACGCAATTGAATGCCATCTTGTGGCAGTTTATCGAAATTGATGCTATAAAAATGCAATTTTAGCCGACCTTCGATGATGTTGTGAACCGGGGGGGGGGGGGGGGGGGGGATTCTCGGAAGATTTTCTCCGGACATGTTTCAGAATTTAAGCCCTAGAAACGAATTTGACGACTATTTTTTAAGATGTTTGCGAGAACGGCGGGAAGCAGGAGGGGAGGTTGGGGACCTTCATCAGAAAATGTTTCGAGCTTGTATCTTTAAAATGGCAGTTTTAGACGATCTTTCGGAAGATTAATGATATGAGAGAAGATTATTGAGATGAGAGGTTCATTTGCCGTCCACAAGGAGTTTGGCGAAATTGAGCTTCCAGAAAATCTATTATAGATGAATTACAATAATGGGATTGAAGAAAGAAATTCACAGCTCTGCTTCAGAAATTGTTTTGAAATCGAGCCTTAAAAACAAAATTTATGACGGTCATTAATGATGATAAGGGAATCTTCTTCTGAACGCTTTTCGAAATTGAAGTCCTAAACACGCATTCATGTAACCACCAAAAATCAGTCATACACACATATACAGAACTTGATATTTCCGGAAATGGTCAAAATGATTCATCTATTGAGCACAACAAATTCGAGAACGTCATGAATACTACACGTCTGAGTTACATATAGAAGAAAGTAAAAATGGTTTGTGAAAAATAGTTAAGATATTAGGGTAACTACTCCAGTAATTGGCAGGTCATCAGTAATTGGCACTTCCAACAAAAATGTCCTAAAATAAGATTTGTACCCAATTTTTTAAAAGTAGAAGGCTATATATCAACTGAATATACATTTACTTTAAAGATTACAACTTCAATTCATGTTACTAGATGGTAACAATGCATGGGCCAGAGAAACAATTGTGGCTTGTGTCAAATCAGCCATTTTTGTTGCAAAATCTTCTTTTGTGGCTTAAGGGAAGCATGCACATCAATCCATTATAACCCGGCTTAAAATATATTTTAAATTTTGATTTTCAAAAGCTTTGTTTAGTAGAAAGGTGTTACTTTGAGTGGGTAGAAGTATATTTTTTATCCCTTTTTGTATTTTTGAAGTAATGTTGGATGCCATTTAGTGGTGCTTCTGTTTTGCCAGTCACCAGTAATTGGCATATCTGCCTATAGTCACTAATGTGTTGTGCAATATGTCACTAATTTCATTTCTGATACTTTTGCAGCAACAATATAATATGGGTTCTACTATTGATTTGAATCCTACAGAATACACTGTTGATTTTTTAGGAGAAAAAATAAAAAACAAATATGTTTGGCTATCAGTAAAGTATTGCGACTGTAGAGAATCGTTTCATTTTTTTTTTTTGGCCCCTTAGATTCATCAGGTTAATGTTCCTTTTTCTGTGGTTCCTTTTTCTGTGCCTTTTTCTGTGGTGTGGGCTATATATAATTCGTAAAATAAAAACTGTATACCGACTAATGAAACAACAATAACCTCGATATTTTTTTCCATGTAACAATCCAAATTTATTTTTATGTCTCTAAAATACTTTTTCAACGTTAAGATGTGTGATTCAACATCTATATATGTAAAATTAACCATTTTAAATTAACATTAATTATGTTTCTTATGATGATGAAATTTTTATGTAGTCTAAAAGTGAAAAATAAAGTGATTTTCCAGTTATATTAACATGTGCCAATTACTAGATCTCAAGGTGTCATACACTGGGGTATCAGGTGCCAATTACTGGTGATTTTGGTAACTTTTTATACACATATTTTTATAAAAATATCAATTCAAATATTTTTGTTTTTAGTGAACTAAACAGATACACAGATGTGCATTCTTTGATACAAAAATATTTGCAAGTGAATATTTTTTTTCTAAGTAATGATAAGAGAGGTAAGTTTGAGGACAAACTCTCAAAGTACCAGTTACTGGGGTCGTTACCCTAAAAGATGAAACTACTCTACTTCCATCAGTGGAGTCAAACATTGTTAAAAATTTGGTGATCAAAAAATCATAGTAAATTGAAAAAAAAGAAAAAAAAACTTAAATGATACAAAGTAAATGATATGAAAAATTCTACACAAGCTCAAACTTGTTTTTTAAAGAAGATATATTAATGTTGGCCAGGCAACGGTTAAAATAAATATATTTTTTAAACTTTAAGATGAATTCTTATTGATTTTTTTTCAGGTTAATGAATAAGTGAAAGGATGGAGCATAATGATCAAGATTCTTACAAAAAAAAATACTTTATCAGTTTTTAACCCCCTCTTTTTTATCGCTGTCACACGTGTTCATGGTACAAATCTGTACTAGTTCCAGAAAAATTCATGATAAATTAAAATGAAATTTAAACCTTTTGACCATTTTTTGCAACAGATTATTTGATGCCATCCTGTCTTTATTGAAAAATTTCTTTTTCAATGCTACTAAATTTTGGAAGGAGTGCGTAAAAAAAGTATAATTCATAATTCTTGCATCTTACTATTTCTTAATGAATAAATTTAAATATTTTTGTTTCCTCCAAAAATTTCGTTTACAAAAAAAAAAAAAAAAAATCGCACCCAAAATTTTTGATGGCGCAACTTGTGCCATAATCCCCCCCCCCCCTTCCTGTGGGCACCAGTGGCTACAAACTAATTTTGTGTCAAATTTCATGAAAATCGGCCGAACGGTTTAGGCGCTGTGCACGTCACAGAGATCCAGACAGAGATCCCGATATCCAGACAGAGAGAATTCGAGCTTTATTATTAGTAAAGATTTATTTTTTATCTTGTCGGCCCAGCTTAAACAAATGTCAGCGGTTCAAATGCTAGCAACTTGATTTAGCAAGTTATTCACTATTAAGAAAAACTGAATGTAATAAACACATAATTAATAGCATTAAAAATAATTCATTAAAAGTAATTATTTTTAACTGAAAAGGGTAAACTTACCGAAATTAAATGAATAAACAAGAAAGCAAAAAAGTACTAACAATTAAATTATGGATTATGTTATGTTTAATGAAGTAATTCAGTGAAATTTACTACAGGGTGTTTCGAAATGAATAGCGGGGTTTTAACATGTTATAATATTTATTACACCAAACTTACAGCCACAAGTGATATATCAAATGAAAGAGAAACTCAAACAGTTTTTTGCATAATAGCCCACAAGTGTTCAATGTGAGCACCATTCGTCACTCGGCACACGTCAAGACGATATGCGAGTTCTTCCCAAACTTTGATGAGTGTCTCATTAGTAATTGCTGCAACAGCTGCTTCAATCCTGTTCCTTAATTCGGGAAGGTCGGCTGGCAGTGGAGGCACATACACACGGTCCTTAATAACCCACCAAAGATAGAAATCACACGGCGTTAGGTCGGGTGACAGTGGAGGCCATGAGAAACAAGCCCTGTCATTAGGCCCCTTACTGCCAATCCAGCGGTCGGGTACAGTTAGGTTAAGCCAATCGCGTACCTCATTATGCCAGTGAGGCGACGCACCATCTTGCTGAAAAATGAAGTTTTCTGGTTCATTTTGTGTCAGTTGAGAAAAGAGCCATAGCTGTAAAGTATCCAGATAAGAAGGCGGATTGCAGCAGAAACATTTCACGCGCATGTGCACTGATGCCAACAAACAAAACTGTTTGAGTTTCTCTTTCATTTGATATATCACTTGTGGCTGTAGGTTTGGTGTAATAAATATTATAACATGTTAAAACCCCGCTATTCATTTTGAAACACCCTGTACTTACGATGCAAGTAAATTTTTGATTTTAGTTCTCACAACGTTATTCCTAGAAGAAACTAAAACAGCTATATAGTATCTTCACAGTCCTTTGAGTATTTTTCTGAAGTTCTTTTACTTAACTAAAGTTAAATCACAACATCTAGTCGAGTTACAAACTGTTTAAGCTCGTGTATAGGGATTACAATACCGGACCAAAAATGCAATACCGGTATTCGGTATTTTTTGACGTGATACCGGAATGCCTTATTAATACCGGTATTAGAAATATCCTTAAAAAAACCATTGAAAAACATAATGGTTCGTTGCCTTATTTTATTATTTTATGCAAAAAATGCATTATTTACTTATTGTGAACAAATGTGAGAGGAAGGAACAAATATCAGAAAAAAATCAGTAAAAGCGATGAACATAATTCATCTATTCAATTGTCACTAAACTTGGAACTCAGTTTAGTGAAAAAATTTCCTGCAGTTGAAAATATTCCTTCTAAATTCACGCAAGACGAGGGTACTATTAATAATGCGCGATACTCCTCCTGTAGCTGCATGAAAGTCCTTCATCTTCAAATAATCCGGTCTTAATCTTGTTGGTTTTGAAAAAAATCATTTGTGTGTGTGTGTGGATGTTTCTTTTGTATTTTGGGTAGTTTTTTTTTTTGTATCGTTATAATATTTATAGCTTAACCAGTTACAACTATTTTATATAAATAGTTAATGTTCTTCAAGCGACAATTCTTTTCCAATAACAACTTAATCTTGAACGATTTCTTCCTGTTCAGAATATATTTGTGTTTGCTTTTTATTAATTTTTTGGTTTGAAATTTGCAATGAATTTGATCTTAGGTTTTTTTTTCTTCGTTTTCGTTTTTTACGGAATTCTTTACAATTATGTAAATTTCTGAAAATATGTTCCAACTGATTATGCATTACCTTTTTGCAGCTCAAGGTATTATAAATATTATCTTGCTGAGTATAAAGCTGAAGAACGAGACAGAACAGCACGCTAATACCAGTGACAACAAATTACTGTTTACTCGTATTGTATCAACGAAAAATGTTTTAATCAAAATTCAGTACAATTGAGACAAATCCATTTTTAAAATATCATAAAGAATTGCTGCAACTGATGGTAGGAATAAATTGTTTATAGCACAAACACATTCGTAATTACACTTAAAATTAGTTTTCACGAGAGGGCAAGCCAAGGAAATGGAGAAAATAAAAACGTGGTTCAAATAAACTCACAAAAGTGCGATTCATCACACCATCCGGTTATAAAAATATCCTTTTGTAATCTTTCCGCTACTTTTATTCATTGAAGTATTATGAAAATTCAAAAGGTTCAAGAACTTCTTGGTTTTGGTTCTTATTTTAACAAATTTATGAGAAAATGTTCTTTAATAAAGAAACTTATTTAATAAATTTAATAAAAAAACTTATTTTACCGTTATCTGTACAAGCAAACATTTACCACTACTCAAATAATTCATTATTTTTTAAAGTAATTCTTTCACTAGTATGACTAACTTCATTAGTAGAATTTCCTGATGGGAATTTTGATTGCTAATTGTTATGCAGTAGAATATCAAGAAAAAAAAACCGAGCTAATTGGGGCCACTGGCAGTTTGGATTTTCAAATTGTTCGGATTTTCAAAATTATAACTAAGACAATACCGTTTTAGAAAATAGTATGCCATTCAAAAAAATAAAATGGTTATAGAATATGTATGAAGATAACATACAATACAGTTCCGAACGCTGCAATATGTAATCACATTTGTTCTCAATTTTAAGAGAAATGAACTCATTGTTTACTGAATATAAAGGATTTTTTTTTTAAACTCCACGGGAGTGCGTTCGTTTTTTTGACGTTTTTGATTTTTGGATTTTAGACTTTTTAATGTAATTAAATTTCTACTAGTCAAAACTAGATGTTCTACATCAAAGTTTGTTCGGAACAAGCCTGGATAAAAGTTACTGGAACATGCCTCCAAGTCCAATCTGCTTCCATAAATAAAAAAACTCCCCCATGCTTTCATTACTTCAGTTTCATACGGGATCACGGAATGTGATCCTTATGTAATCCACTTTGGAGTGTAATGAACCCTTTGATATTGCGGAAAAGTCCCCCCTTCACAACAATAACTAATGAAAGAGCGTGATTGCACCCCATTCCTCACACTATGTGTACGGTTTGGCGCTGCGGGAACCATTCACAGCACTCTTCCCGTTTTTATTTGGAAAAATGTTGATCCAAAAGAACATTAAATATCGAACGCGTCACCATAAAGAATCCCACTTAGTCTATTGTTTATCTACAAACACTAGAACCTAATTGTGCTTGTTATGGGCTTTAGTTCGCGGAAATGAGAAGCGGTAAGTCGTCATAGGAAAAGGAAGTGCTCTGCGTAAAAAATACACGAAAAATTTGTAATATATAGGGCTACGTTGTGATGAAAAAAAAATGTATTTACAGGACATATGTGCTTTTTTTTCATGATATCAAAATATCTGGTTCGTAAAGAGCTAAAAATTGCAGGCACTACCCAAAGAATTACTCAATTTAATAATATTTATGAATGTATGTTTTAACGGTATGGAACTTTTTGATGTTGTCAATACAAGACATAGTATTGAAAATAGAGATATATTACCCACAATTATTCTGTTATGCTTGAGCTATTAATGCTACCTTAAGCAGTTTATGGAACTAATAAATTATGATTCATTTATCGCTTAAAGAACTACTCAAATCAAAAATGAAATGTCTCTTATTTTGGAACAATAAAAAATTGTTTCCCGAATTTGTATGTTTGTTTGTTACAGTTTTTGATACATGTATATCTATAGAACTTACAGTTACAGCAGTAACTAAAAATGTTAAGCAAAAATTGAAAACATTTTTCCACATTATTTGCTGTAACCGCTGATCCAGTCATGGTCCCGCTAAGTAAAACGTTGAGTGTATTCATTAAAATCGGTTGAATGTTATACATGTTCTTCAAATTTTTTAAAGGACATTGTCTGAAATATTTTAAAAAAAATTAATTTGTGTAACTTTTTTTTTTTGAAAAATTATCCAAGTTACAAATTAAATTAAAGTGCATGTTCACATATCAAATAAAAGTGTAATAACGAACAAATACCTTTGTGCTAAAAATTGAATGAATCAATTATAACCAGCATTTTGAAGCACAAAAATTGCAAATTACTGCAGACACGTGTTTCGGTGTTACAAGGAACACCTTTTTCAATGCAAAGCAGTGTGAGCTTCTGGATGAAAAGTCATCAGAGAAAAGCTTTTCTTTAAAGAACAGTAAGTGACTTCACACATTTAGTGGGTAGGCCCCATAACTCCTTGCTTTGTTATCTATGCTTTTACTTTCACTTTACGCAGTGCAGTCCATCCATGTTTGCGAACACCTCGCTGGAGAGCTAAACTCCAGTTTAGGTAGTAGTGTAAAGGTAATCTCAGCTTTTATGAGTGGTTTATTACTTCTACCTCTGTTATGGCTATTCCACACTGGTGATCCTAAATAAGAGTTGAACTGCTTATCTCTTAATGCCGTAACGAGCTGCTTGATATTTGCTTGCAAATATGAAATTTCTCTTCCCCTCTAAAGTAGTGTAAGGTTTTTAAAAATAAGTGAAAGCAATCAATAGTTGCTTAGCCAAGTTTATCCATATGCCAATAGTGAAATTTGAAAACATAAAACATAGCCAAAACATTACATCGTTTTCGTAACTTTAATTTTCGAAACAAAAAAGGGCGATTTCTTAATTACATCTTTTTTTTTCTTTTATACCTAGACTTTTACCGGGAAAAATGAATTTAAACATTTTATTGGCCTCAGCGAAGTTTTCAATCTGTCAAGGTATGATGGAAAGTCTAGGAAATCGTGAACAAAGAATGAAGGCGGAAAGACTGCAGGAAATGTTAAGCGTTCCGGTGATCTTGAAGAAATGGGTTTGAAAAAAAGCTATGATTATAAAGGTCGTTCCATTATTCAGTTCATTAATTAATTCAAGTCATGGACAAATTGACACACTCTATTGACAAATAAACTTTAGAAAATATTTCTTCGTGTTTCTTTTCGGTGACTTATCTATTTTGAAAGCCAAGGACTAAAGTAGTATTGATGTTTCTTTTCAAAACTTCATGATGACTTTCTTTTTTTGCAAATGTATAGTTATCAACTAACTTCGTAATTTTTTCCCATTTCATGAGTTAGTTGTTGAAAGGAATAATAGCAAATTTTAAACAAATACTCTGAACTCACACAGAACGAAATACTGTGAAACATCGTAAAAACGGATACCAATACAACGGAATATCTGTTTCAACAAAATAAAATTTCAGCCCGTATTTGGTGTCGATTACGTTGCTTGAATTCCATTACAACGAAACACTCGTTACAGCGAACAAAATTTGCGGTCTCTTGAAGTTCGCTGCTACGGAATTTCTCTATATTTCTCCAAAGAGATTCTTATTCCAAAAAAAATCCGAAACTATGTCCAACATTTGGCAATTGGCATTGAATTTCCAATTTTATTACAAACTTCGCGAATGCATTGACTTTAAAGGTTTTTAAAAAAAATTATAATAATACAGTATTTGGTTTACAGCCAATGGCCAAGACTTCACAAAAGAAATGAGAATTCCCATGGTCAGCTTGTGAAGAAATTACCAACAAAAACCGGAAGAGAAATATATATGATTGACAGCATATTTACGTGAAAGAAGAGCTCTCGCAATCTTACGGAATTTTTTTAAATTATTTTTTAAAACCTTTCTGGCCAACTTTTTACAATTAGAAATACATTGAATCAAATCCTAACCCTTTTTAGCCTACGTTTTCGACAAAATAAATGTTGAAGAAAAAACGAAAGAAGAGGCTAAATGTTTGGCCTAGATTTCGTTAAAAAAGTGAAAAAGAAAAAAATAACGAAATAAATATTGAAAAATATTCTAAATAGGGTTCTCATACGGGGAAAGGGGTGCCTACCGGCCTATCTGTCGGTTTGTTTGCCCCCTTCTCCTCCAAATAACTTATGAAGGACTAGCTCAATTTGTAAAGTTGTAAGCACTCATTAGTATTCAATTTATTATGGCACAAAAAAAAAAAAAAATTACGGGAGCTCCATGCAGTTCGAAGTTTTGTTAATCATCTCATGTTGAATGTGCAACATCAAAAGATCCTAGTTTGAGAAGAACTTATTTATTAAGAGAAAAAAAAAACTATTTACAAGAAATAACGTGGTGAATTAATAAACGAAATATAAGTTATCTTATAAACTACCGCGCAACTAGCTTATAAAGTTGGAATTACAGTAGGACCTCGAATAACCGAGCTTCGATTAACCAATGTTTCTGCTATCCAAAAAAGTAATGAAGTCTACATTTTTTGTAAATAGGTAAGCCCTGAGGGAGGGAAGGTGTTTTATTTTTTTTTAAATAAAGTAAATTTAATAAAATAATATGTTTTCAATTTGAAAAAAATACTATCCGGAAATTTGTGGTTTTTGATGCATTTTTAGCCTACTTTCCCAGTAAAAGTCAAAAAAAGAAGAAAAAAGCATGAAAGAAGGCTTAATGCATCTTAAAAATATCGCGAAAACAAAAAAAAAAGTCAAAAATAAATAAAATAATTAAATAAATATCGAAAAATTAAAAATTGGAAAGTAGGGTATTGAGATGGGAGAAAATGTCTGTCGGTCTGTCTGTCTGTCCCCCCCCCCCTAATAATTTTTGAATGAATAGTCTGATTCGAACAAACTTTTTTTTGTTCGAAAGATCTCGGCAAGGACACCTCATTCCCATATTTCACTTTTTGATTTAACTATTTTTTGTTCAATTTTGAACAGTTGAAAAAAACTTAACATTAGCGCCTACGGGGAAATTCAAGGCAATTCCGAACTGTGAGGCGAATTTGCTTCAAACAAACTTTGTAAGAAAAAACTTTTGATGATAAACTTGTATATAAAATATCTTTTTGATTTGAACAATTTTCCGTTCAATTTTGAACAGTTCAAATCCCTTAACATTAGCGTCTACGGGGAAACTGAAAGTCAATGTAGATTCCGTACTTGAAGGCGGATTTACTTCAAAGAAATTTTGTTGGAAATAGCTCTTGACGTCAAGCTCCAGACTCCGACTCATAGAATTTAGGGAACCTGACTCCGACTCCGACTCCTCTGCCCGACAATTAATCGGACTCCGACTCCCCGACTTCGACTCTGATTTCGTAGCTTTGGCAAAAATTTATACACGGAGGACAAATAACTGACTCCGATTTTTGGATATTCGACTCCGACTCTTTTATCCCAAAATGAGATTGACTCCGACTCCAACTCCGCAGCTATGGTTTTAACTGTGAAATAATTATTGTTGATATGACTTGTTTTTATTTTCACGCTAAAGTTTTAATTTAGATATTCAGTTTTCGGCGAATAAACTCGAAGTCATTCATGTTTCTACATACAGATATACGCAGACGATTTTTTTTCTTTTTTTTTTTACTATGAAAATTATTTCTTTAAGTTGACATTTTATTGTTTTTTTTTTATTTTGGTAATTGCATTAATCAATTTAAAAAATTATTTTTGGCAACAGGGGAAAAAGAAACGATTTTTTTTTTGATATGATGTATTTATTTTAATAAGCTGATTAATTTTAATTAATATTTTTTCGTTTTGAAAGCTGTTAAAGAATTTTTTTAATGGAAAAAAGTGTATTAGCTGCTTTGTTTAAAAGGTGCTAAAAAAAAGAAAGATGAGTGAGGAATATTTTATTCCTAGAAATCAGCTTAAAATATTTTTAAAATATTTATGTAACAATTTGCGATTTTAGCTATTTTTGAGAATATTGATCAGGTACTAGAAAGTAGTATGGGTATATGGGAAAGTAGGCTCGTTTAGTTCTAGACAGAACTTCTTGTTCAATAATTGAAATGGAATTGCAAAACAAATCAATTGACTTTTTAAAACTTATAACAAATAATTTTTTCTATTTTAGAAAATCCTATTTTTGTTTTAGTTATGGAACATTACTTTTTATATGCTCATTTTCGTCTCTTAATAATTTTCTATAGCAGTTTTAATTTTTACATTTTAAAAATTTACGATCTTAACTAGTTTTTATGCAAAATTTATATTAACCGAGATTTCCGACATAAGAGGCACTAGCAGTCCCAATTAGCTCGAATAATCGAGGTTCTAATTTATTTCTTACGAAAAGGGTATGGGGGATTGCACTTTTAACATCATACCAAACATGTGACAATCTTAAAAGATTTACACTTGAAATAATAGCCGAAGTATTCTGTTAAGAGCTACAAATAGATATTCAAAGCGACAATACCATCAGCCGATCTGCGAAGCAAGCAAAAACGTTTTTAAAAAAACCATTAGCATTTTCTTAGCGTTACCGTTTATGGGATTTATTAAACTGAAAAACTTTTTAGTACTGAAAAATCGAAAGAAAAAAAAACGCGAAGGGTCTAAATGTGTTTTTATTTTTTATTCCAGAAGAAAGAAAATATTTAAAAAAAAAAATGTACATATAAATTCCATTTCCAATGCTTGTTAAAGAAAAAATAATGTATTGATATTTCGTTGCCTTACATTAAGCAATTGCTTTTGGAAACATAAATATGGTTTTACTTTTCACAGCGGTTGGTTAAAGATATTTTTAAATGAAAAATGAAAAAACTGGATATACCTTCATTTTTCACACAAAATTAGTCTATCTTTATTTGTTAGTTTACTTTTAATTATTTGGATTTGAAATGTTATATTAGTTTTTTTTTTTTTTTTTGCAATTCACTGTTACAGATAATTTTTTCTACCCTTAAACTCTGAAAAAGTATTAGAAAAAAACATTCAACATAAAATATAATGTTAAAAAAAAGAAATAAGTAAGACTAAGAACCGATTTTTAAATGAAAATTAACTTTATTCTTAAATTTTTAACTTTTTTTGCTCTGTCAACATTTGATAGTAAAATGAGGTTATTATTCACATCAAATTTAAGTCAAAACACAATAAATTTAACACTACTTGAAGCAATTGAGTGAGACTTCCAAAAATTTGAATAACAAGTAAGTTACGTTTTAAACACCTTGTAACTCCAATAATGAGGTAATAATACAAGGAAATGCAAAAATACAGCCTTGGACCCAAGCAAATCAGAGATTTTCATAACTGGCAAATGAAAACGAAACATGTGATTGGGCAAAATATGTCGAAAGAAGATTCAAATCTCTGCACCGGACACCCCATTCATCACAAACTCTTCAGCATATGACACACCTGACAAAAACCAACAGGCGTGATTGATGTCAAAAATGATTTGGGCAAAATAACTTTCACTTTACATGTTTCCTTCTTCAATTTCTTTGTTCGTCGAAGGTCTCACTTGTAAAAAGTTATTGCGCGTTGAATGCTTCATTTTTCAATTAGATCGATACCGGCGTTGAGCGGAAGCCCCTTTAATTCTTCTGTCAACTGTATGGTATTAAAATCATGAATCCGTTAGCAATGGAAGTACCTGAAACTTATTTCGTTTAGTATTTTATTACTTAGGAGAATTCCATCTTGATGTGTTCTAAAGATTCTAAAAGATGCAGTTCTTGTAGATTGATCTTAGAACTTGATTGACTCGACCAACAATTGAGAAAAATTAAACGAAATTTCAACAAGTCAATCATTCAGAGACAATGAGTTGCTGTTGTTCGTCAGTTTTCGAAACTATCCGTGTACTCTTTTGGATGTTTTTGGACCCATTTATCAGACTGGGTCGTTGCTTGTGCCCAAAGCAGAAGAAGAGCATCAAAGGCGAAATTGTTTTACTCACCGGCGCTGGACATGGCCTAGGAAAAGAACTAGCATTTCGCCTTTCCGAGCTTGGACCCGTCCTTGTTCTGTGGGACATAAACGAGGTAAGTTAAACATCTCTTTGGTTACTTCTATTGCTCCGTATCAGAGTTTCTTCCCTTTTTAATCAGCTGATCCAGGGGTGTCTATCCCCCCAAGAGCATGGGCGCACCCTCAAAACACCATAACTACCCTCCCCCCAAAGAAGAACCCCCAAAGGAAGAGAAAAATATCCCTCCCCCACCTAATAAATAAAAATATTGCAGTAAAATATTGCATTAAAACTATTTTATCTGTTGCTATTCTCTCTTCTCTAAAAGCAATCTTAGTTGAACAAATGCACACATAACATCTAATCAAAGATCTTAAAATATTTAAAGTTTATGTTCGAGTAGAAACGAAGCATATGAAATTTTGCACATGAGCTTTCAGAAAATAATTTATTTTTAGTTTGTAGGGAGAAATGGAACCCTTTTTTAGAACAGATCGTTTTTGAAACTTCATACAAAAGTTAAAAAAAAAAAAAAAATACGCTTATTGACTTATTTTATGTTGGAATGTTTGTGTTATATTGTTGTTTGGTTGTATGTTATGTTGGTTATTTTCTGGCTAAACAACATAAATGAAACAAATTCCCCTTCTTACCTCTTTTTCAATCATCTGCATACCAAGAAGGTGTAAGGGAGCACAAAATCTCTCCTAGGTAATCTGTCGTTATACATAAGAGAGAACAATAAAGGAATATCTATTAAAGTATTTAAAATTCTCAAATAAATTTTGATAACTAACCACATGAACGATAAATTAACAACTTCAAAAATTTTATGAGAAGGCTTTTTTTTTTTTTTTTTTGTCAATTAACTGATTTGCTACACAATTCTCTAAATACAGGGTATGATTGCATACGGCGGTTATAACATCCGATATTCGGGGGAAAAGTATTAAGAATAGTTATTAAATTTAGTAACACGCTTTATACATTATTAGACAACCAAACCAAATCTATGAAACACGATTTTTAGGGAATGTTGACAGAAAACTTTCGTTATATACCACAAGTACATACCATAATCTACTCATTGAGAAAAGTATTTTCGGAAAAATAGATAAATTGGATATTGTTTACAAAAGAACTGAACTTGCAACCTAAGTCGGCCATGAGTAAAATCTAAAAAGAAATAAACAAAAAAAAAAAGAAAAAAAAATTACTCAAAGAAATAAAAACTTCTGGTTTGTTCCTTGTTATTTTCCTTAAGGTACAACTATTAATTTAGAATTTATGATTACGGAAAAAAGAATGCGCCACTCTTGTTTTGACGTGTTTCCTTTAAAATGCTATTTTATTGCCAATACACAAATTGAAACCATTCTCACATTCAATAAAAAATTTCATCTCTGTATACATAGAGGGAGAGAGAGAGAGAAAGAAAATTTTCGTAAAATTTTCAATGTTTTGAATTTAATGAAAGCATTTACGTTAAGGCTTTCGTTTTGTCGTTGAGTATTGCATACATAATTAAAGCCAACAACCATTTATTCCTTGCAGCTACGCAGCAAAAAACAATAACTTTGCGATTCTTTTTCACATTTTAACCGAATATTCATGCGAGCAAATTTTGCCTATTCAAGTTAAGCATTTGAATTAAAAACAAAAATATGAAAAGAGAAAAAAAAAAGAAAAAAAGAAAAAAAAATCCCGTCGAAATCAATGTGAGCAGTCTTTGCGAATCAAGTACGAATAGTTTACATAAAAAAATAACTACAGGGAAAATTACACCTTATGGTGAAAGGACTTAACATAATTATTCAAGACAATATTATTCAACAAATACACTAATTATAATTTTCAATTAAAAATTTAGTAAAACATTTGTTCTATGATTATTCCCTTATGATGGGCAAAAAACATGCCCAAGTTAAAGGAAAATATAAGATCAGAAACTAATATTATGTACTTGCAGTTTAAACGTTTGCTTACACGAGCATGTTATTTTCCTTTGTTTAGCTTTTGTTAACATTAAATGTTCATAAAAATTCTTAATATTTAAAAAAAAGGAATTGTGAAATAAAATCTAATACAATTTACCCATTTATGAATCTTTTCTACTAGTTTCTGTTGATGCTACGAGTAACATTCCCCTACAATGTTATTTTAGATAAAGCACGGTTAGGACAATTATAGTAAGTAAAAGTTAAAAACTCAGGTTTGTTAACGCAATGTTTTTGCCATGATAACGCACATGATTGACTGTGTGTAATTTCCTTCAATATTATGTGTTTTATACATTATTCTATGAGAAGCAAATGGTTGTAAGTGGATCATTTAAAGTTTCAAGTAAACCACGTTTAAAGTTCAGATCATGGGTAGGCTTTTATTAATTTTTTTTCTAAATCATACTGTACAGCAGTACCTACCAGAGCTACTAGTACTATTTCTTGCCCCAAGACAGAGGAGAGGTTCACCTAAAATTTGTACTGGCTGTTTCCAAATGTTTAATTTTGTCTCAAACATCATTTTGCTTCTCACTGCCTCATATGTACTAGCGGTACCCGCACGACCTTACCCGTGGTAAAAAATTAAAAGGTTATTTGGATCGCCTGTGCACATTTATAGGTGACTTTCATACTTTAAAGTTATTTTGCAAGATCGCTACATATTTTCGACAGACTGAATTCCCCCCCCCCCCGACCATCAGTTGTTTACTCACTATTACAGCAACAACTATTTTCTGTGAGAAAAATACAAAAGAAAGCAAAAACATGGTTACTTGTACTTATGGTCACTTAGCATTGAATGTGGCGCAGAATTGCTTCAAAAATTTCGAGATATCTCAACGCTATCTTGAAATCTCTCCCATTTGAAACGTTTCTTCATTTCCATTACTTCCGTTATTTTACTACTAGTCTATACATGTAATAAAATAAGATGTTTGTGTGTGTGTGTGTGTGTGTGGCGCGCTTCTCGAGAAAACGGTAAGGCCTAGAAAGATGAAATTTGGTATACAGGTGCTGTTTTTGCCGAAAATGTGCACCTCGGGCTTCGATTTTTGATATTTTAATTAGAAAAAATCTATACATATAATAAAATAAGATGTTTGTGTGTGGCGCGCTTCTCGGGAAAACGGTAAGGCCTAGAAAGATGAAATTTGATATACAGGTGCTGTTTTTGCCGAAGATGTGAACCTCGGGCTTCGATTTTTGATATTTTAATTAGAAAAAAAGTTATTTAATGTTTTATGTGTTTTTTTGCACTTTTTACCTTACAGACCCCGAACTAATTGCACCATACGAATATTTTTTGTATTATAATGTAGGAAATTTAATTTCAAATATGATGAATGAAAAATTTTAGAAGATAGAGCAGTTTTTGTATTTTTTATGAATTTTTGAAAAAACCTTGAATTTACATTTTTTTCTGGGTTTTATTTTTTTCTAATATCATTCTGCGAGATGTATCAAAGCCTCATTTCTAAGATTTAAGCTGGTGATAGTAAAAACATTTCGCCCTCTTCAGAAGAAAAACGTTCTTAAAAATACGCAATATTTTTTATTTTTACAATTTTTTTAATGCTAACCACATTATGTCTTTCCACGCATCGGTCGAAAAAAGCGTTCTTCAATCTTTTCTGCCTCTGACGTCATTACTTTGATTTCGATTCGATATTTACGGCGGAATCTTAATCGCAAACGATGTTATTTTTTTTTTTACTATATAGCTTACTTCTACATTTTATGACGTGATGACTACGTGTTTTTCCGGCAGCGCTTGCTTTTTTTCTTTCTTTTTTTTTTTGTTTTATTTAGGGATTGCATTTATTTCTTTTTCCTCCCCCCCCCCCCACCGAGCCGGACGTTTTGCTGTATTTATATTACGTTACACTTCATAGTTGTGCGCATTTAACTCAATAAAGACAGCGAGAGTTTTTTTTTTCTTTGTCACTTACTTTACTTTGTTACTTTTTGCACACTACGGGGAATTTTGGAGATAACTTTTTTTTCTGCTCTACTTGAATAAAAAAAAAGCGGTTTTTTGAGTGATCATTGTTTTAATTAGGAAACTAGCTGTACCCGACGCGCGTTGCTACGCCAACAAAAAAAATACATCATTATACTGATTTTCATGACAATCGGTTGAACGGGGCAGAAGTTGCTACTCTGCAGTGCCACCTGGTGGCGAGTGGCTTCAATGAGCATATTATGCACCTTCTCCGTGGAAAAATACATATATATAGCAATTTTCATAATAATCGGTCCAGGTATCAAGTGAAGCCGTGACTATACTCAAATTTTGTACTCACGCAGTTTGCAAGATCAATCAATCGCTAAAAATATCAAATAGAAAAAGTTTCAAATCCCCCCCCCCCCCGTTGCATGAAAAGCCATATAACAATAAAGAAAGAATTTATTTGTTCAAACTCAAGAAAAATGGCAACAGTTAACTTCTTATCAATGAGATCTTTCGCGCGAATTAATTTCTGCACGGGCCGTGGTAGCCCGATCGGTAGAGTGTCGGATTCGGGGCCGGAGGGTCCTGAGTTCGAACCTCAATAGTCGAAGACGCACCGTCGTCATTAAAGGGGACTGGGCGACGTTAAATATGCTCGTGGTCTCAATGTCCTCGAAGTGAAACGATACCTCTGGGGGTGCTAGCACCAGGTAGCTATTAGCTCCTGGACTAGTTCTAAATTCTCATTAACTGTTCGATCCGGTGATGGTGCTGCCATCTATCGGTATATAAAATAATGGAGGCAAGGCACTTAGTATGCAGTCCTCGACATAAATACAGTTGAAGTCAGTTGTGACTCTGAATAGGAATAGGAATAATTTCTGCAGCCGATAATTTTATTCGTATTTATCCAATGGATTGTGACTTAAATTGGAATAAAAAAGGAACTATCGATCGGATTTTTTTCGAACTGGTCTATAAACATTCCCAGTACCAAAAATAACAAACGGTGAAAGCTTCAGCCAAATCTGCCGGGGAGTTTTTGAGTTCATGGATGACATACAGACAAACATTCATTTATATATATATATATATATATATATATATATATATATATAGATGAGCAGGAAGGTTAAAATAAATAGATAGATAAGAAAATTTAGAGATAGATCGTAAAGATGGATAGCTGTCGAAGGTGGCAATCTTGGCGTAAAAATGTGAATGGCACAAAAAAAGATAGAGATGGATTGATTAATACTGCTGCCAAATGTATTTAAACAGCCGCCGAAGGCGGCAAACTTGAAATAAAAAGGTAAATGACAAGTTAGCTAAACAGCCGCTGTAGGTGGCTGCTTGCATAGAAAGTTGAATGGCGTAAAAAGGCGAACCAGCTGGTCGCCGCAGGCGGCTAGTATAAAATAAAATTGTATCTCATCGGTCTCAAAGTAACATAATTTTAAGATTTAAGGATTTTAAAAACACTTGCTTTGTTTACTGAATTAGAAAAGTTCGTTTATAAAGAAATGTTATATTTGTGATACATTCAATAAATAATGATTAAAATATTCAAATCTCAAGTTGTAAACGGCATTAGCTCTTAAACTAAAGACAAAGTAAATATTTCCTGTTGGAATTAGCCGAAATTTAAAATTATTTATTATTTAAAATAAATAACAGTATCAATCAGAATCAATAGTAATAACCCGACATTTCACAATTGAATAATTTTAAATTTTAGGTGTAATTCAACTATATTTCATCAAAAGTATAAAGTAAGACAAAAAAAATTGTGACTCACAGAAGCCAAGCGAATACCTGAAAAATTATTTAAAGTCCCAAACAGTTTTCCAGTTTTTTTTTTCTAGCTTACAAATCAAAATGAACTGTCTGAAATTAAACATTTTGAAAGAACCCTGTGACAACTTGACTTTAATGACTAATTTACTCACCATAATTCCATTAAAACAAGGAAAATAAGAGCAGACGACTTTTATTGAACAGTGAAAATATTTCAATTTAATTCGTTTTTGATTCACAACTTCAGAGCTCGAATACGCTACCTTGCGGTGATTTATAAAATTTCCGAAAAAGGTAAAACATTGCGCTCCACGTATTCCATTTTGGGCAAAAGAAGCAGTTTGTTATGCGTATTTTTTTATTTGCATAATTCATCGTTTGAAATCGTCACCCGCAACAGCGTAACATCAAAAATATCTGCTAAAAAACTGTGAGTACACATTTCATTTATTTTGTTCTGAGAGAGTTTGAATAAATATCAGTTTTTCATTTCGATGAAAACAAACGGACTTAATAACATTGGCTGGACACCAGGGCCATGTTGAAAAATTGCAGCTGTTCCTTAACCTAATTCCACACAATTGATTTAGATAACCTTGTTACTAAAGCATCTAACTGAAATGAACAGTATGCAAATAAATATTCTTGAAAGTATTTATCGCAGAACGGATTGAAAAATCCAGAAAGAACGTTAAGAATTTGAGCAATAAAAAATAATAGCGTGGAATTTTTATCGTTGAAATAGTGCGCCAACTTAGGGTTATAATTTTAGTATCGTGTGAAACAATAATGTATCTTGACAAGATTTCACTTATCAGTTAAATCATAAATGACGAATGAATTAAATGCATGATGATTAAAAACAGAACTGCCACTATGTATGCGTGAGCATTTTGTAGACACACATTGTATGTAGACAGCATTGCATGACAGAATTTCAGCATTTAGTTGAGAAATAGAAACATATGAAGCAGCGAGAATTAAGTAGTAGAGAATTTTTTAGTAAACTGATTCGAAGAAATAACTCAATTACAAAAATAAAACAATTTGCACCAGCTAAATAAAAGAATAAAATCTTCCTGTTTTGATATTCAATCATATGTACAGTGGCTCCCAAAAGTGTTCGTACACTTTGAAATTTTTTAGTAAAACCAAAATAACGCGAAACTGAATTCGAATATGAAGTCCAATATTTTTTCATATCATTCCTATGTCATTCTAAATACACCCCAGTAGTTTTTTCAAAATATTGACGGATCTTCTTTTTGAAATGGGTCAAAAAACGAAGAGACAGAAATAACACGCCACAAAAGTCATCGTATACTCAAATGCTTTCGAATAAATTCATGATTAAAATTATCATATGCCATTTATTTAATATTTTTGCATTGTGTTGACTCTTAAAAGTCATTTGGCTTTATTTTTTTGTTTATTTATTTAATAATATTGTGCTTATTACTTCAAAATGGTTGGTATTCGTAAAAAACAACAAACATCATTCGAAATTTGATTTTTTCCTCATGGTAGCGGTAAATTGGTTTAAAATGTCTCAAAATTTGATGATTTATACCATTCCATAGTAAAGTGCTAGATAAAATGCTTTAAAGAAAAGACTCGGACCGATATCAAGGTAAGAAAAGACTGGCAATGAAAAATTTAACATTTTATTTCCACCTAAAATTGTTCACCAAATTCTCTGATTAGCTAGATTAAGTGGAACCTCTTCCCGCAGAAATTTTCTTGGTCGTGTGAAAAACAGAAAGCTTAAGCTTTTCTTCGTAAAATCAATGATAAATGAGCTCAAAACGTTTTACAATTACGTTTTACTTACAGATAGAAATGAATTCAACATTTTTGGTTAAATTGTTGTATAACTGTAAGTAGAAGAAAAAATTTGGAACTTAATCTTAAGAACTTAGTTGGATCAGTTAATCAGGACGGTGGAGGTGTTATATTGTGAAGGTGCATATCAGCATCAGGACTAGGTAATTTGAAATTTTTGATGAAATAATGAATCATGTCATTCCTTTAAATATTTTAAAACCCAATTTTGAACTCTTAGCCAAAAATTTGGTTATTGGAAGCAACTTTGTTTTTTTATCAAGATAACGATAAGAAGCACAGCACGGTTTTCAACATTTGCGTCTAGTGCCTCGAAAATTGTCCTAAAGTTTAGAAAATACCCTCTCAATCTCCAGATTTGAACTTAATGCAACATATTTAAAGATATCTAGTGGCTAGATTACGAAAATACGACTTTGAAACGAAAATGCAGCTAGAAATAGTAAGACTCAAAGTGCGGTTGAACATTTACTCGGAAATTACGCAAAAAAATGAAAGAAAAAAGAATAATATTTATTCCCAAGCGTTTAAAAGGTGTTGTTGATACTTAAAATAAATGGTGTCTAAAAACATCATAATATAAAGCGTGATTTTTTTATATTTTGTAAGGGGTGCTACTGGGAGTTACGCCTTAAAATGCCAGACATGGCTTTATACTATGATGTTTTTGGACACGATTTTTCCCAACTTTGAAGTGTCTGGCTGCGCAAGGCCAGCGTGCGAAGTGTCTGGCATTGTAAGGCGTAACTCCTAGTAGCACCCCTTACAATATATAAAAAAATCGCGCTTTATACTATGATGTTTTTGGGCACCATTTTTTCCCTGCTTTGAAGTGTCTGGCTGCGCAAAGCCAGCGTGCTAAGTGTCTGGCTTTGTAAGGTTTAACTCGTAATAGTGCCCCTAATAAAATATTTAAAAAATCACGCATTATACTATGATGTTTTTGTTCACCATTTTTTCGCGCCTTTGCTACCTCTTGCCCGCCAAAGCCAGCGCGAGTCAGCTTAACTAATAGCGAACCCTTCATACCTGCTCCAGTGCGCTTACGCAGGAAAATTTTGGGCCTTTATACTATGACGTATGTCTGGCACCCATGGGCTCTTACTCTATTATAATTAAATATCTATTCCGAAATATTAATTCTAACCAATGGATAGGGACCAACTTCGCTGAAAGTCGTAGGTGTTCGAACACTTTTGGGAGCCACTGTATATAGTCATAGAAATAAATTATCTAATAATGAATGTTATTCTTCACAGTTTTACGGTCACGTATGTGCACTATGTGACAAAAATGTCAACAAATGCTGGAAATGTCACGAAGCTGGACATAATAAGTACTAATGTATAGAAAAAAAAACAGTACAAAATGAAAACATTGCTGGAAGGAAACCAAAAATTTATGAATATTAAACTCAACATCGTGAAAATGGCTGCTTCAGAACAACTTACTGTGTGTTTTGCATTATTTTTTTACTTTCCGTAATACTTTTCGATTTCTCATCTCTTTCTACATTGGTCAGAATAACCAAAAGACTTCGAAAAATCTTTTCAAAAGAATGAAGAACAAAAAAATTATACATACGAACAAAAATTTCTGTTATTTACTAAGCTTCGAAGCAATTTATATGTTACGGCGTGCGTTTGTTTTACCTTTTTCATCCGCCATTAGACAATGGCTGCAGCGACCCCTATAGTTTGTTGGAGTTGCGAATAAGAGTTTGGATCGCTGTAAAATAAAACTAAAAAAAAAAAACTTTTTAAAATTTTTAAAAGAAATATTTGCATTAAAAAAGAAGAAAAAAAAGAAACAAGCGTAGGGCTTTAAAATAGGCAACTAAGGCAACAAAACAAAAAAATAATATCCGTTTTGAGAATGAATTCCGTTTATCTTTAATTCTTAACTCCAACTATTCGCCACTCCAGAGCTCGAGTACGCTACCTTGCGGTGATTAACGATACTAAAGAAAAAGGTAAAACATTTCATTCCACACGTTTTCTTCGGGGTAAATTACAGGCTTCAGAGAGTTTGTGGTGTAATGTAATTTCAGAAGAATAGAAAAGAAATCTTCCCACAAACATGATGAAAAATTACTGTCATTCACTAAGTTTCAAAGCAAGTTAAAAGTTACTGCATTTGTTTGTTTTACCTTTTTCATCCGCCATTAGACAGTGGCTGCAGCGCCTCCTATAGTTTATTGGAGTTGCGAATAGGGGGAACTGCAGCCACTGTCTAACGGCGAATAAAAAAGGTAAAACAAACGCATGCCGTAGCGTAGAAAATTCTCATAAGCCTAGTAAATTTTTATGCACGATTTTTTTGCTTTATTCTTTTTTAATTAATTTTAAAGTCTTGTGGATATTCTGGCCCACGTAAAAAGAAATGAGAATTCAAGAAGCATTACTAAACGTCAGAAATTAATGCAAATTACGTAGTTCGTAGTTCTAAGCAGCCATTTCCACGACGTTGAATTCGATATTTGTCAGTTCTTGATAAAACTAAATAATAATTGTGGCCTGACAAGAGCAACAACTAATGCTAGATAGTTTGATTATATGATATTACGAATTGTTATCAAAAGAAGATGATGCTTCTTTGCCTTGCTTGGCCAGCGCTAATTGTTTTGCATTTGTAGCTGAGTTATTTTTCTCAAATTGCCGAATTGGTTAATTTTAAATTTTTCTGTTTCGCATGTTTCTAATTTCTGAGTATGATTTAGTTATGTCATGCTACGCAAATCATCAACAAAATTCTCACGGATATATGATGGTAGTTTTCTTTTCAATCGATCCACCATTATTTCTCTTTACTTATCGAATTCTGTAATATTTTTATCATTTTATTCCACTCATGATAAAAAAAAATAAAAATGGTTTAACTGACATGTGAAATCGCGCCAAGGGTTCTTTGCTCGCACAATACTAAAACTATAACTCTAAACAAATTTGGCGAAACCTTTCAACTGAGAATGTAAGCAATAAAGTAAATTCTTTTTCAGTTAAACATTTTTCATTTCGTTCTACGAAAATATTTTGCATACTGTCCATTCCAACTAAAGGCTGCTGTAAAATATGGTTAGTTGAATTAATTTAAGAATTAAAAAAAACCTATATTCTTACAAATTCGCACAAAACAATAAAACTTTTTACCTGGTATAACGTTATCCAAGTTTGTTAATCTAGAGTTTTCTTGTGTTTACGCTTTCACCATTTAACAATCAACTCACTTTTTAGAAGGAAATAAGGAAAAGTAACATTATTTTGAGAAGCTCGAGAATACTATTAAGGGACGAAGCAATTTCTGTAGCTGAAAGCAATCTAAGACACATCGAATGCGTTAATAAATACTCATAACAAACTGCCTATGTTTACCAACAGACACACGTGGAACGCATTGTTTTATCCTTTTCTTTAATTTTGTAAATCACAGCAAGGTAGTGTATTCGTGCTGGAGTTGCGAATATTTGATTTTATTCTCGAGCTTAATCATTTAGAATCGTTTGGCTTGCTTAAAGTAAGCCTTATATTCCGGTTTTCTTAAAACAATTCCAACAGCAATCTTTTTGATCGTAGAAACTTCAAACGAACTTCATCATGTGCAGAAACTTCAAGCTTTCAAATGACTAGAAATTAAAAAATGTGCATAAAACATTTCTCCCCATATTATCAAATTTATGCGAAAAATTAGCTTAAAATAGGAATAGAAAAAGAACAAAATCGAATTTCCTAAAAGCTCTTCGAAGTGCTCCCCCATGCTGCAAACTAATTTTGTGCCAAATGTTATTAAAATCGACCGATCAGTCTTGGCCCTACTCACGTAAAAGACAGACAGACATACTGATACACAAACATTCACTTTTATTGAGTAAAAATAGTTTGTATAAAAGTTGTTTTGTGTGTATCTTGGGGGCCATGTAATATTTTTGATCTCATTATATTTCCGCTGTGTCATAACAAAAAGAAAATATTTTCCCTTTC
Organism: Uloborus diversus; assembly: GCF_026930045.1. Taxonomy (NCBI): domain Eukaryota; kingdom Metazoa; phylum Arthropoda; class Arachnida; order Araneae; family Uloboridae; genus Uloborus; species Uloborus diversus. The sequence continues at coordinate 109,097,437 of NC_072735.1, forward strand.
TAAATCATTACCATTTTGCTGATTTTCACCCTTTAAATTTTTCAAAGTCTTCTCCAATAAATGAAGCAGTGCACAATCCTGGATCTAGAACTCGCAAGAAGTTATACCAATTATTATTTTTCCATTTTCTCCACACTTTTCCCTGTTTCCCCCCAAATCTGTTGAATTATTTTTCCTGGGAGAAAAAAAAGACAGACGTTTCCATCACAACAGTTGCTCTCAGAAATATATTTTTGATTTGCGTCGTCCCTAGAATTCCCATTGCGGTTTATCCCCAATTTTCAGAATCGAGTAAATGTGAACGAATTTCTTTAGATAGAAAATATTTTCAGTGCTATTAAAGCATCAATATAGTACAGGGCAAAAATTAAGAGGATCTTTAATGGAAGGGAGACTGTTTGTGTATTTCGAACAGTATATTATAAAATCTAATGACAATGTAGTTTTATAACCGGTGTTAAAATTCCAGAGCTTAAATGCAAGGTGGTTCAAAAGTAACTTTCCCTGCATAAGAGAAAGCCCTAGTGGCTTTTCCGCTAAACTGAAAACGAACCAAATTATAGAGAGGGCTATTTGAAGGTATGCACTCCGGATTGTGATGATTTTAAACAACACAGTGCAGACTGCTACAGTTACAGTGCAGAGATTTTTGAATCATTCAATGTTTTTCCTTTGCGTAAATTAATAAGCGTATTGAAAACCCACAAATTATTAGAACGTATTAGAACTATAAGCGTGTGACGAAAATTGCCGCCGTAAAGCATTTTCAATGAAAAGTTAAGAATTAATAACAACACAGGAGAAGAGGAGCTAGCTTTAATTAACTCTGCATAATTTACACGATTAAACAGTAATAGAAGCACCAATCACAGCACATCATGAGCAAAACACTATTTGTAGAAAATTTTTCATAAGCAGTGTGGGAAGCATGTTTCTTCGGTCCCATGTTTGAATTGGCATTGAACAATTTTAATTTTCTTTTCTTGCCGATCGTCTCAACATCATTTGTGATTTTTCAATACGCAATTTGCACAAGGATTTTTTTTTCTTTTGTCACCATTCAAAAATTTTGAAATCAGAATAGCTGCAAGGGGACATTTTTATGAGACTTTGGTACAATCCCCACCTTTTGGGCTTTTATCGTTTCATTCTGGTATCATTAACAAAAAAAAACCCCAACAAATTTATTGCCCCTCCCAACTCCCCTAACAAAACTCAAAAAAATTTATTGTTGCGAACATAGTTTTATCAAGAGTATACTACTATTGAACCTGCATCTGCTAGATGAGTGGTATTCAACCCATTAAAACTTGAGAAACTCTTCTGGAAAGAACTTCTTGATTAAAGAGCAGGAAAAAAACTATCAAAGCTTTATCCTACTCAAATTAGCAGCTTCTTTTAATCAAAATACAAGCATCTTAATAGGATTAGAATGGTAAGGAAGTCACTAGGGGCATTTTAAAACTGTATTCTATGGATAACAAACAATAGGTCGCCCGCCCCGTCTAGTGGTCAGAGGAGTCTGTATGCGACGGGGAGGTCCCGGGATAGAATCCCGGCTCGGGCATGGATGTAATTTCCCTCTCCTGTCCTTGTCCTTCCTTTGTGTGAATGTGTTGTGCTGTGAATGGCTGCCTACCCTATAAAGGGGTCCTTACGGCATGTGTGTACTGTGGAAGTCGGACTTCACACCAAATTACGGTATAGTTAGAAAATTGAAGCAGCGCACCCCAAACTGCCAGCCTAGCTGGCACGAAACAACAACAAACAATAGCAACATTACTTTACATTATAGCAAATTAATAAAAACAATTTTTTAACAACTAGGCTGTGATTGTTTTTATTACGAAGTACTCTAAAGTCTGGAATAATTTTATTTCATCCATAATATATTTTTTATACTTAACTTTACAACCCCTTAAGAATTTGATCTTTTATAAAAATTAAATGTGTGAACCTGACACACCGTTAAGTTCCTCGTTGTCTTACGGTGTGTACCTCGTTGGTGCTCTGTGGTTTATTTGAGATACGCAGCTTGAGAAAACTCGCTTTATATTCCTTTCACGTAAGTCAAGTCCATTTTATTTCGTATCTTTCAGGAAAACGTGGAAAATGTTGCGACCAAGCTCCGTGTGGCTGGCAAAACAGTTTTTTCATATAAAGTGGATGTGACAGACGAACAACAGGTCATTCAAAATGCCAACCGTGTCAAGCAAGAAGTGGGAGACGTCACCATTCTCATCAACAATGCTGGGGTCTTCTCTGGTCAGCCACTCGTTGATTTACCTAGCCATATTATCAGGAGATGCTTTGAAGTTAACTCTATGGCTCATTTTTGGGTAAGATTTTTTAAATATTTTTTCGAACAGAAAAAACAAACTTTTTTTAATTATTGAGCATTTTTGAGCATATGATTAACCAGAGAGAAATAGCGTGGAGCACACAGTCACCCCATTCTTATCCAAACACCTGTCGCAGAGTAAATATTTATCTGTAGTCAATTATCCTTTCAGTATCCTAATATCTAACTGCCCCCTTGGTAGGTGTGAAGTGTTATTTTTGCTTTTCTTTTCTTTCTGCGGGTGAAGCAATTATTTCTTAGAATTCACGTGTTAATGGGGTGACTCACTCTCCCCACGCGATTGTTACTGCTTCAAAATTTCTCATTCTAAACAGCGTAGTTTTGCGTTCGCTAGCTCTCTTTTTGCATTAATTTTGCTTTGCGCTCTGAATACTTGCGTGCAAACGGAAACTGACAGATTATGAAAAGATAGAAAATGATGATTTATAGAAAATTTTAGATAAAACTGATTGGGGTAACTCAGTTATCCCGCGCGATCTCTTGTCACTGTTAGGTGCGCTATCTTTCTCGGGTTAAAACAAAGTTGTTCCGTTTTTATCCTATATGTTTCACACAATAATTAAACGAAAAGAATGTAATCGTACGAGTTACTCTTTACTTCACTTCAAATCAGTGATGGAAATAGCGTAATGTGCTTCAAGTAATTTAATCAACATTTTTTTACACTATGTTGAAAGAAAGTTTTTTTTTTTTTTGTAATTGAAAATTCTCTCGAAAATATCGTCGAAAGACTTCTCAGTTCAGCTTTGAAGTGATTTAAAGCTGTATTCTGTTGTCTTTCTGTCATATTTTTGAATGAAGGTTTAATTCCAAAATGTTTTCTTTTTACAATTTAGATTAAAAATAAGTTGAGAAGTATATCACATTATTCATACCGTCATTCCCGAAGATACTGAGTCAAAGGGAAACAAATATCAAATCTTGTGATTTCTGAAATGTAGTTAAAATCAGATAGCCGATGGGGAAAAACTCATGCAGTTCCAGGGCAAGGTTTCCGCTACGGTCGCATTTTTCGCATAATGCGAAAACACTATCTGAATTGCGAAAATAAAGCAATGCATTTTCGCTTTTTTGCTCAAATAAAAAATAAATAAATTTAAAAAAAAAAGAAGAAATGTATGATCTTAGAGAGGAAGCATGCATGGCGATAATCAACTTGTATCTTTTTTAAATCTTAGCTAAGATGTTTAAACTACAATTAAGTTCAATAACTATTAGTCTTATCCAGCATTATGTCCCCCCAATAACTACTTTATTAGGAGGATGGGACTGCAACGTTCTAAACACCAATCGTGTTTTCTTTTTTTATTTTATGTTTTTTAACCGACGAAAAAACGGAGGAGGTTCTCAATTCGACACGTATATTTTTTTTTTTTTTTAATGTATGACCACGCATAACTTTTTACAGAACAGTCTGATTTTGATAATTCTTTTTTTATTGGAAAGGGTATACCCCGAAGGTGGTCCCATAAAAATTTTGAAAAAAAATTCCTACCCTAAGGGTGGGAAAAGGGGGTTGATTTGTTGTTCACTCACAGATTTTTAATGTATGACCACACATAACTTTTTACAAAATAGTCCGATTTTGATAATTCTTTTTTTATTGGAAAGGTTATACCCTGAAGTTGGTCTCATATAAATTTGGAGAAAAAATTCCTACCCTAAGGGTGGGAAAAGGGGGAGATTTGTTGTTCACTCACAGATTTTTAATGTATGACCACACATAACTTTTTACAGAATAGTCCGATTTAGAATATTCTTTTTTTTATTGGAAAGGGTATAGCCTGAAGTTGTTCCTATATAAATTTGTGGGAAAAAATCCTTCCCTAAGGGTGGGGAAAGGGGGGCGATTAGTAGTTCACTCTAAGATTTTTGGATGCTGAATTGGGTATAACAAAAAAAAAAAAAAAAAACCTCACGATGAATGAGATGCAGACTTGTATGTCTCTCGTGTGTACTCTCTTGAGCAGGTAAACGACAGTATCTGCAGAAATGAGTTTTTCGAGATATTTGAAGAATTGTGCGCTGGATCCAGTACTATCAACTGGGAAATGTTGGAATTATATTTTTTTTAGCGGAAACCAAATAAGTTAATTTGTACAACAAAGCTAACGTACAAACAATGATGACAAAATCCAAAAAAAAAAAAAAAAAAGATAAAATTGCAGTTATATCTCTTTACCTGCACACGGCAGTGTAGACCTCTCAATCTCTGGTACTTGTGATTAGGGTTAGTTTTCAGTGCCAGTCGTCAAACATTTTTTATATTCAGGATTTGTATGAAAAAATAGGGCGAAGTTTAGTGATGGTCACATACTATTTTTAACCGACGAAAAAACGGAGGAGGTTCTCAAGTCGACACGTATATATATATATATTTTTTTTAATGTATGACCACACATAACTTTTTACAGAATAGTCCGAATTTGAATATTCTTTTTTTATTGGAAAGGGTATAGCCTGAAGTAATTCCCCTATAAATTTGAGGGAAAAATTCCTACCCTAAGGGGGGGAGAGGGGGTGATTAGTTGTTTACTCCAAGATTTTTTGATTCTGAGTTGGGTATTACAAAAAAAAGAAAAAAAAAAGCTCACAATGAATGAGCTTCAGACCTGTATGTCTCTCGTGTGTACTGCCGTGGGCAGGTAAGCGGCAGTATCTGCAGAAATGAGTTTTCGAGATATTTGAAGAAATGTGTGTTGGATTCAGTAGTACTAACAATAAGAAAATGTTGGAGTTATATATTTTTTTCAGCGGAAACCAAATAAGTTAGTTTGTACAACAAAGCTAACGTACAATAGATGACAAAAGCAAATTCGTCAGCAATTTGTGTTATCGTAGAAATATCGATCACAGTAGGAAAATGCACACGAACATCTTTATACAGTGCATTATTCTTTAGGAGCCACTGCAATGCCACTTGAAGTTTACCTATATCAATTTGAAACTCCCTAGAATGTTCTAAATTTTCACGACTTTCTACTACGAGCACTAATCTAGTTTGATTAGGTTCAAGCGGAAGTTGTTCCGCCAGCTCGACCACATCCTGAGCAAAAAGGATTGCCTGCCCTTCGCACCAGTCTTGGCTCAAACGATTTTGAACTTTTATCATTTTAAGAAATGGCACTACTCTGCAAATAAAACGTTTCTCAATTTCCGATAACTCATCAATTTCTGTAGGTATTGCAGCTACCGACATTTTGTTCCAATAGGCCTGGGGTGGAGTTTTATGTTTTTTAATATTGTATGAGCATCGTGAACAAGTAATTATATTACCTAAAGCTACCAGTTCGTTAGGCAAAATAGAGCCTAAATTTTTAGTTTGCAATTTCCTACGTTGCTGAGGATACAAATTTTTTTTGCATATTGAACACGACAAGTCAGCATAAACATTAATTGATTTCTTAAAGTTTTCTGCGTTACACTGGTTTCTTCGATCGCGAGCTGCTTGTCGCATGGCGCTCAGACGATTAGTTCTCTCCTCGGAAGATTCGTGAAGTACCACCATTGCTGAACGGTTACGAGCAGCATCCAAACGCAGCATACGTTCGTCCTCAATGTCATTTGAAAGTCGCTCTCTTATCAGATCTAAACGATGAGCGCGTTGCTCTTCACTCTCATTTGAAAGTCGCTCTCTTATCAGATCTAAACGATGAGCGCGTTGCTCTTCACTCTCATTTGAAAGTCGCTCTCTTATCAGATCTAAACGACGAGCGCGCTGCTTATCACTTTCTTGCAATAACCTATCGTTATTGTAGCTTCTCATTCTGGACAGTCTTTCCTCGCGCTGACCCAAACTCTCCTGTGAACGTGTTAATGTAATTCTCTTTCTGTTTGCTTCCAACCTTTTTTCTTTCTCATTAATAGATTCTTCTAAACATCTTTTCCTCATCCGAGCAGCATTTTTTGTAGGCCTACCTATGTTAGTATATAAAGCCTGCTTTTTTAAAATTATTTATTTAACACAACAGATAATTGTTAAAATACGATTATAAATATAAATATATATATATATATATATATATATATATATATATATATATATATATATATGTTAATAGCTAAAGTAAGGTAGGTAGCTATTTTAAAAGTAATCAAAAATATAAGCATACAGATTATAGCCACATTAGTAGCTTATAGCCACAAAAAATTATAAAATAAAAACTTTTTAACAAAAAAATTGAACCGCCGAAAAAACTGAAAAGCAAAAAATAATAAACCATTTTAATTAAACCTTAATAACTAAGTTCTTAAACTGATGTAAGTATACCTAAGTATATATTTTTGTAATAATTTAGAGTTTTTAATTAAACTTAATAACTCAGTTCTTAAATTAATGTAAGTATACCTAAGTAGTTTTGAGTCGGTGCCAAACAATAAATAAACAAAGATCCCTAAATTACCTAAATTTAAAGAAATAACCATATAAAATTAGCAATGTAATGTGAAATGTCCGGCGATAAACATAAATGTTTCAAAAAATGCTCCCTCCACACGCCATCATTAAATCATGAATACTCTTAGATCGTATACAACAAAAAGTACCTCTCGTTGGAGCTTTGAAACCTTTGGGACCTCGCACGAGAGAGGCAAACAACCAGTGAGAAAAATCTTCAGGATCATGTATGCAATTAACGGCTACAGTTGTTATGCCATACTTACGCTGAATAATACTATGACCCACAAAACCATTTATTTGAGCTTTTAACAAGATGAGAAATCCTTCTTCAGTATGATGAACAATGATATAAACATTTTGACTGTTGTATATGAGGCAAAAGCTCAGTAGCAGCCAAATACTCGACACGTGCTTCTTCGAGACCACTCGACGACGTTCGGGTTTAACTTCGTGAACGCTCGGCATTTTCCGGCGAAGGGGCGTGTCGCCATACGCCACCGCTGCGCCTCACGCTTTACAAAAATAATTAATTTACTTGTTTGGCACCGACTCAAAACTACTTAGGTATACTTACATTAATTTAAGAACTGAGTTATTAAGGTTAATTAAAAACTCTAAATTATTACAAAAATATATACTTAGGTATACTTACATCAGTTTAAGAACTTAGTTATTAAGTTTTAATTAAAATGGTTTATTATTTTTTGCTTTTCAGTTTTTTCGGCGGTTCAATTTTTTTGTTAAAAAGTTTTTATAAAAAATAGCTGTTGTACTTATTTCTTCAAAGATGTCACAGATGAAATATGAATTGTATTTTCAACTGGAGATGAAACATACTGAGGCATATATAAATATATGAGAATGTGTAACATTTTACTATTTTGCTAACATTTTCCCCTCAATTTTAGCTTTTATGCTAAAGAACTTTTGAACCCAACTTAAACCCTGTTCCAGGGACGGATACAACGGGAGGGCCACGGAGGTTAGCACCCCCCCCCCCCATCCCAACTTTCGGCAATTTTATCCATCCACATTGTGTTCAAATAGTTCATCAATAAAATGTAAACGATTTACGTAATATTTTCAATTCATTAATTATTTTAAAAAGTAAATATTTGAAATACTACCTACTTCTTTTCATTGCTTATAAAATTAATTAGTAGGGCGATTTTCAAAACGATTGACAATTTGGTGTTTCGACTTTATCCGTTCCTTTTTACGTTGATAAAATTATCATTATTATTATTATTGTTATTATTTTGTCATTGAAACAGCTGTAGTAAGGCATTATTTTACACTTAATTCAATGCATTCAGTGTTTTTTTTTTTTTTTTCATGATCAAAGTTTAATAAGCCTTTTCTATTACTTAAGTTAGCTAGTAACGGAAATTTCCTTGTAATGAATTTTCTAAATTCATTTTCTACATCTTTTTTGTACGCTTTCGAGTAACTTTTTTTACTTTTTGTGCATTGAAGAAGGAAGTAATATTTAGTTATTCACAGCTGAAATATATTTTACTGAACAGTAAAATTTCAATGCAGTTTGTGTCCTTATGTGTAACTCATGAGTGTTACTGCAGAGAATTAAATATTTTTTACTTGCAAAATATTTCTTTATCGTAGTTAGCAGCAGTATTAGCAATAGGTTGATGTATGTGTGGAAGTGTTTGCGGAAACAGGAAACAATATTTGTTTCTTCTTAGAATGTGTAAGTCTAAAAATAGATACATTTATTCCTTATACGTTGTATATTGAATTGTACAATTCAATGAGAAGAGTATTTTTATCACCTCTTATGAATGTTATCCATTTATTTTGTAATATTTTCTTTAAGTATAGAAATGTACAATTAGGCAGCAATGTATTTTTTGGTAAGGAAATAAGAGATCTAATTAAAGTTTCGAAAACACCGATAGAATTTATTCCTGCGAAGAATTCTTCTATAAATCTCATGAGTGTTACCGCTCATGAGTGTTACTTTTAACACGTAACATTCATGAGAAGGGAGTAACACTCCTGATAAAAGAGGCCCAAATAATGAGTATATCCATAATTATTGATATTGTATAACCTTTTTCAAAGAGATATATTTTTTTCACACATATATGTATAATTAATTCCCTTTTATTAAAAATTGAAGAATGAACACTGACACAAAGCTTATGTTTGCAAAAATGAAATTTGTGTGCTTTGTTTAGGAAAGACTCTAATTCTCAAGATATGGTATTTAAATAAATACATAGTTTAGAAGAATTACTGCCGAAACTCTACAATAAATAAGTTAATGAGTCCATCTCTCATGAGTGTTACCGTCTCTCATGGTCAGGCAAAATTTAGTATTTGTATTAATAAACTTTTTCTTAACTCTTTAAAAATTGGTTTCAATGGTAAAATTTTTTATCTATTCGTGGTAATGGCAATGAAAACATTAAATGTTTCATTTGATATGTTGTTATCGTAAACTTTTCCCTTTGTATAGGAAACAAAGTAACACTCATGAGAAAAACATTTTTACAATATTTAAAACTTGTTAAATAAATAAATATTTATATCATTTCGACTTAAAACTGAGTATTTAAGATAATTAAATCAAGATTTGTTGAATTATTTACTTTTAGAAAATAAATTACAGAATGGTTTATAAAAGTAAAACTCATGAGAAAAACGGTGACTTGCCAAGAAATTTTTTGGAATTTCTAAAATCTAAACAAATTGACTCACGAATTATCAGCTGGTTAGAAAGCTATAAATTGTAAGAAATTTATGCCCAGGAAAGTTTTAATGTTTATAACAACAAATATTTTCACAATGTGTCGAACCTAATGTGTCAATGCAGTTGAAAATCCCCCAGTAACGTTTATGCTGTATTAGGTACTTTTTTTCGTTCCGATTTGATACTTTTTATTGACACCCAAGCAGTTTCAAAAACATTTTGCATCCAAAACCGTTTGTACTTCAGCATATCCCCCCACCCTAAAATGGTAGTCTGTATCCACCCCTGTGTAGTTCAAACTACTTTTGATTGTATTTTTGCTCATTGTATTAGGCATACATTGCCACTATTCCATAGTTATATTAATTGAACGAAAACTTCTTCTGAACGCCAAAACAAATGGGTGTGATGATGGGGCTGAATCACATTGAAAAAATATACATCAACTTATTTTATTGCTGAAAAATTGCTACAATACAGTAGTTAATACTCTCATACAACAGGGACAAATGAGGTTCAAATTCTACCGATAAGTTTCCGTCTTTAGAAAAAACCATATTGTCGCCTTAGAGCAACAGTAAGTCATCTAATCCCAGAAATAAAACTAAGATATCCTACTGTTGCTCTAAGGCGACGATATTTCGTTTGATTGTAAGAATATGTACCCTCACTCCAACAGACATTTCCATTCCAAGTTGAAATCACACTTTCAATCCTTAAAAAAAAGTTAAACATTTTACATAGTACAGGATGTGTAACTGTTTTACATAGCATGTCATATTCCACTTAGCATAGTGAGAAAATAAATAAGTAGTTCAGTTATTGCACAGCGATAGTTTGTTTCAAATGACGAAAGAATAATATTAAAAATTCCTTCTTCTTATATATGTTTTCCTTATGGCTGAGGAACAGCTGACAAAGGGTGTTGACAAACGATTAGCTGCAAGGCCTTTGATTCTCATTTGCCTCACCCTGAATCTAACAAAACTTATTGAGCAAATATGAGACGAGAGGTCATTAATGTTATTATCGCTTTGTGTTACGAATATTGCATAATGTCACGAACCAATGATAGACATTCGGTCAAAGTTTTACCATCATTTTTTTTTTTTTTGTTAAACTAAACAAATATTGCTGCGCTGTCACTTATGATTTGAAGACATATTCTTAAAAAGAAAGGTTGCAAATAATTTGGAAATCAATAAAATATTTGTGGTTTAGCGAACAAAAGAACAATGTCACACACGTGCGAAAAACTAGTGTATCTAATAACAACAAAACATGCTTTCAGATATTGACTGAAGAAAAACATCAATTAATATTTTTTAGTAAAAGAAAGTTATGCATTGAGGTTGGGTGACGGTTTTATTACGTTAGAGCTAGCAATGAAAGAATTCAGAATGTTTTACACTGGCGTTGTCTGAGAAAGAGACTTGGGGTCACTGTCGACACATCGTTTTTAAATGAATGTCTACATCTGTATAACGATAGCACTAGGGTATGCAATAGCTATAAAAAAAAAAAAACTATAACATTCGCATGCATTTAAACTATAGCTAAAAACGATAACAGTATATGTAAAAGTTAAAGAAGGATCGCTCATTATTACAAATGAATTACACACATACGCAAACAAATTATGCAAGTAAAATGTACTGAAACAGATCAAGCCAGGTTACGCAAAAAAAAAAAAAAAAAAAAAAAATGCAGGAATTATTTCGCACAAAACTGGTCTAGTCACTCCTTTACTCGCGTAAGTAGTGTAGATCTAAAAATCAGTAAGAGCAATGTAGATCTAAAAATCAGTAAGTAGTGTAGATCTAAAGCAGTAAGTAGTGCTGCTTCAACTTTTCCGCCTTCAGCGAGAAATGATTACGGAAATTGACAAAGCAACGTGCCACTTGGCAATTCCATTGTCTGCTTGGCGCTGGGATAATTTTAAGAAGCACCAATCGAATAAGAGAAATGTTCACTAACAAAATAGCCAATCCAATGCGCAATTCATGAAAAAGGCAAATGCTCGAGCCAAACAGCAACCCTCTTTGTTCACTTCCGCTATCACTTCTCCCTGAATGAACTATAGTAGTGTAGATCTGAAAATCAGGCTTCAAATAGTCAGGATTTGGTGACCGTAGATGTTTTGATGTCACTGGGGGGGGGGGGGGGGGGGAGAAATGAGAATGTCAAAAAATAGCTTTTGAACTTGTTAAGCTAAAGTGGGTGCATTTATCTACATTCAGTTATCATCGGCAAAAAAAAAAAAAAAAAGAAACGTGTAGAGAGACCGTGGATAATCGAGAGTTTGCCGTAATTGTATCTTTACGTTGCTATTATTTTTAGTTTTAAAATTTACGTTTCCTTTCCACATTCAGCATTAAAATGTGATTCTGTTCCAGATGTTACAACAATTTTTACCGAGAATGATGGAATTAGATCAAGGGCATGTTGTTGCAGTTGCTTCCATAGCTGGTCATCAAGGAGTTCCTTACATGACGGATTACTGGTCAGTTGAATTCATGTATCATTTATTTTGAATTTTCAATAGAAGAAATCTGTTTGAAATTCTTATTTTTAATGGTAGATCTGTAGGGACAGAGTGGAATAAGCGTACATTGGCAATATGACGAATTTTTCGCTATGGCAGACAAACTATTTACTATCTGGTTGAAGATATTATACTATTGTGTTGCACTTCTGATACAATATAACGTTAACTATCCGAATCAATTGGGACCAAATCCCATTCAAAAATTCTTACGAATAATTGGATTTCGTCCGGAAAAAAGGTTCTATTTTAATTAATTTTTAAAGGCATGTTGAAAATGAGAGGAAAAAAAAACTTTTTTTAAAGAAAAAGAGCTTTTAATTAATCAAAGGAAAAGGCAACACTTTTACTTGTTAAGTATTCTTACAAGTTCTGTACATCAGTACAGTATGAACACACCTTACTTTTAATGAAACTCATTGCTTGCTGAATATCTCTGTCAAAGTAATAAAAAATATTACTAATACTTTCGCATAGGAATAACGTGTAAACAGTCATTATTTTACGATTTATACAATTAGTCATTACATAAGTCATTATTTTACGATACGGAAGCTATTTAATTGGCGATATGACTTATAATTTTGTCTTTTTAAGTAACTTATAAATAAACATATCTTTAAACATTAATTAAAGTTATGTTTAAATGTAAAATGACGCAGGGAAACAATTTTCAACATGATTTTTGCTGAGTTTGATTTTTGACGCTGCTTTAGAGTCAAATAGGCATGATGATTTCAGAACAGTAGTTTATTTTCTTCTAACACATCAGGTTTTCTATCCACATCCTATGTGAATGAGACCCATGTGACCACTTTCTCCGAGACCCCTATTATCTTCCATTGGCTGACATAAGCATTTTTAAATTGAAAGACAGTAACACAGTGGAATCCCATTTATCCGGCCCCCATTTATCCGGATCTTCGGTTTATCAGGATCTCCGGTTAATCCGGATCTAATTTGTAGTTTCAAAAAGGTCTACATTCACATTTAAAAAAATAGGTATGATAGCTGAACTATAAACACATCAAACATTCGCTTTTTCTTTTGATTAAATGAACAACCCCAGCATATAGACCATGCAATAAGTTATAATAATTTAACGCAGATCATGACGTACTTAGGAGAGTCAGCCCGACATTACTGCAACAGCACTATAAATGATAAATATATTGCGCAGAACAGTTCTATGTATTTTTGCTACAAAGTAATGTTTTTTGCTGTAGTAAAAAGTACTTCTGTCTATTTAAGGTTTTATTTTGATTACCACCCATATCACTCAAGTTATCCGGATTTTCGATTATCTGGATTGCTTTTGGTCCCAGTTAGTCCGGATGAACGAGGTTTAACTGTGATGTGTTTATTTTCCAAAGCATTTATTATTATTTGTTTCATGCCGTGGCGTGAGTTTCATTGTTGAAACACACGCGTTATTCGATCATTGGCTATTATAAGGCTTATGATAGGCATTGGCTTATGAGGATAAGTATTTAAAATCATTTGGAACAACTTACAATTAGTAAATGATTTGAAATTTTATTCGTTTTGTAAACTTTTTTTTTTCTAAAGATGTCAAACGTATTTATGTTACATCAGTCATATAGTTCAGCAAATGTTACTGATGTCTGGGTGGCCAACATATGCTTAAAGTGACCATTTATTTTTTTCCCAAATAGTACATTTGCCAATTTTAAGCATCTGCAAATGAGAAAGAGGGTGAGTATAAACTCTTGGGAGAAACTTTAAGGGATGTAGAAGCAATAACGTACAGGAATATATGGTCGCAAATGCAATGTTGACGCGCTACATACACACAAAATCAGAAACTGATGAGTCAAAAACAGGTCACAAATTTATTACAAAGGCGATTTTACACAACATTTTAGTTTTTAAGAAAGGTCTAGAGCAGTTGTTAAAAGTTACGACCTATGAAAGCTCTAACGCGACGTAACGAAGGTGTAATGATCGATAAAAGTTTGTGAAAATGACCCGTTATTGCTATTGAGTGCTTCATCATTGCGACGCGTGTACTACAACTGCAGCCCGCAAATTTTAACAACAGCTTTAAACCTTTCCTAAAAACTAAAATGTTGTGTAAAATCGTCTTTGTGCAATAAATTTGGTAGTTGTTTTGCATCCATCAGTTTCTGGCTTTGTGCGCATGTAGCGCGTCAACATTATATTTGCAACCATATGTTCTCAGATGATTCTTGCTTCTTACCGTCCCTTTAACACCCCTTAAAGTTTGGCAAAATAGTATATGATAGGCAAAAATGGAAATGAACACTTAAAAGAGAAGAATTAATGTAATCTTATATAATTAAAAACTGAGCGTATGTACCTATGTATGTATCTATGTATGCCCAAGCTTCTTCTCCCGAACGACAGTGAACTGACTATCGAAACAGCTATCGATAGATTCGTAATCTCCCCGTCTTCATGTTTGGCTCTTTAACATAATTCTCCCATAATAATTAGCGGAGATATCAATTAAAAACTATTAATTATGACACTTTTCGACATAAAATCCATACTTTTCAAAGGCTTTCCTCCATTTAAAAATTATTCAGTGCTTCATCTCAACTTTCCGCAACAATGCTTTTATTAAAATGTATAGCCCATAGACTAATAATAAGAGTAGACCGAGCTATGGCAACCCTTTTGCTGCTCATAAACCAAACCATGTGACTGGTGGATATCCTAGCAAAAGCGGGCGTTGTTCCGTAGCATACGATCAACACCCGCGAGAAATAAAATAAATAGATTTGATGGAACACGGAGGAATAATATTTTATGGAGTCCGATTTGTAAATTTGTTATTCTAAGTTGTAAATATTTTGTTAACATAGTGAGTTTATCGTTTAGATAATATTGTGCATTTTCTATAGTCGATTTCAATAACTCTCTAAGCAATTAAATATGCAAGCGCACAAAAAGAATCGGCAAACGGTAAGATTTTTACCTACAATTTCAAATTAAGATACCGATTAGTACATTTTTGCGTTAACGCAAAACGTTTACGCCATTACGTTCACGCCCAACGCTGACGTAGCCGTTCCAAATGAAATAAAAGTTACAGAAAACTGTGATCAAAAACTAATTACTAATGTCAAAATAATGCATAACTAAAAGAAAAACAGTTCAATCTCTGCACCTGGAAAAAAATTATAATGAAAACACATTACGTCTTAAAATACATGTCGAGTGCCAAACTATAGATAATGTTGCCATCTAGCAACCATGCTGCCAAAGTTTTCACCAAGCTTCCCATCAGTCACATGATGTATCCATGAACCAATTTTTTCATCAGCAAGTCTGGGAAAGCTCGGTCTTTTCTTATTATTAGTCTATGGTATAGCGTAAAGAAAATCATTGAGATAAAAGATCTGTTGCCATCTTTTTTCTCGAATATGAACAGGTAAAATTTTTGTTTTTGTTTTGAGGCTTTTCCAGTAATCACACAGGGGATTTAAAATGTTTCCTTTTTTGGGTTTTTTTCCGCAATCTGAATCTGCCGCAAAATTTCACTGACTTTTTTTTTTTTGGTTCAAGCCTGAGTGTTGAGCTCGCGTCACTCGACATAACTTTTATTTTCGAGGTGGACTGTGCAAAGCCAGGCGACGCAGCTAATCTTTACTAATAATAAAACTCGAAGTCTCTCTGTCTGGAGGATGTCTGTAGGATGTCTGGATCTCTGTGGGATGTCTGGATCTCTGTGACGCGCATAGCGCCTAGACCGTTCGGCCGATTCTCATAAAATTTGGCACAAAGTTAGTTTGTAGCATGGGGGTGCGCACACCGAAGCGAATTTTCAAAAATTCGATTTTGTTCTTTTTCTATTTCAATTTTAAGAACATTTTTCTGTGCGAAATTATAATAAGATGGACGAGTAAATTACGAAATTATCATGACGTGGAATGGGAGTTGAATGAACATAGTCAATTGGCGAGAAATTCGTCATCCATTATTTGTAAATATACAGGCGAACCGAATGACCTTTTAATTTTCAACTACGGGCAAAGCCGTGCGGGTACCACTAGTATGTTAATATAATTTGAATTGAATTTGCTTGACTGCATTTACTTAGTGCTCATTTTAAAGAAAAATGAAACTCTTGATAGAATTTCATGCATTTGACTTTAATTGCTGACCCCATTGCTTTAAGAACAATGGTTTGCAACTGTGATTTTTCGTTAATTCACAAATTAGTCATAAGCGAAAATACCATTTCTATGAGTGCATTAGGCCCAGAGAAATATAAAACACGTTAAATAATTACGTATGATTTAATTTATTGGAATGAAAATGCTTAAATAACGCCACTCAGTGACTTTTGGTTGTAGCGTTCAGTGTTCCGTTCTGTTTAGGATATCTGAAAATAGGGCTGCCCCGTTCAAAACGGGAAGTACAGTCACTTTAGGTTAGGCTTGCCAGATGTCCCGGTTTGACCGGGACAGTCCCGGCCGCATTACTTCATGTCCCGGAAAAAGATAAATTTAATCACCGATGACAAAAAATGTATAAAAATAATTAACTGTGAAAGATTATTTAAAATAACTTTGTGTTTTCTGTACCTCAGAGCCAGACTGACATAAGTCCGAAAATTGCGATTTTCTGATTATTACTGTATGTGTGATATCCTGACCCATATCGAGCCGCGCAAACGTAAATTTAAAAAACAAGAAAAATCCTCTGCAATAATTTACCAGTGTTAAAAGAACGCGCTTTCTATCCTTTGCATGTGGCAGATAAATGTTTTTCCTATCTCCTGTAATGTAGAGGTTATGTGATTTACGTTAGTTTGGCTCTGAGGTACAGATTTGTAACATTGACTTGTAAAATTAATATCGGATTAGCTTGTGAGGATTTGTACAACAAGAATAAAAACAAAAAAGTCCTACCAATGCAAAGTACACGTAAATGTTGTTCAAATTTTTATTTCTCGTTCAAAGTTTTTCTTTTTACTAAAGTAACTTTAAAATATTAACGTGTGGGAAACAAAATGTTTAAATGTATCTGCCTGCGTCATATACTATTTATTACCCCTGGTTTAGGCTCATAACTAGTAACCCTTTATTCATAGCGTTAAGAATGAACTACCTTCTAAAACACTTTAAAAACCAAACAGGGGCGTGTTCTCTTTTGAATACTTGATACGCCGTTTGGGAGGGGGTATTTCGGTGCCCCGGTTTGATATTACAGAAATCTGGCCAGCCCACCTTAGGTACGCCATGCGTCGTACAGTTTGAGTAAAGGCCCATTTATAAAGGCTGCGACTTCTGTGTCAATTAGAAAGTAAAAACTTTGTTAAATCAGTTTCTCCAAGCTGAAACTCTCTTAAAATGTTAGTGCCGGTAAGAGTTTTTGACAAAGCTATTTAAAAATTCTCGCATTTTTTTTCAAGTGCATCTAAATATGCTGCTGCTGGGTTAATGGACGCATTATACAACGAGCTTCAAGCTATGAAGAAGAAAAATATCCGGTTAACAACCATCAATCCAATCATCATTACAACTGGACTTATCTCCAATGTTAAAACAAGGTAAAATACTTTAAATATAGTTAAACAAACTGGAACAAATTATGCTTCAAAAAAAGACATTGAAAGTTATCTATCTTCTATACGTATAATAAAATAAGAAGTTTGTTTGTGTGTGGCATGCTTCTCAGAAAAAGAAGTAAGGCCTAGAAAGATAAAATTTGATGACATACAGGGGTGTTTTTGCTGACAGTGCGCACCCTGGGCCTCGATTTTTGATATTTTAATTAGAAAAAAAGTTATTTTAAGTTTTATGTGATTTTTAGCACTTTTTACCCTACAGATCCCGGACCAATTGCGGCAGAAAAACATTTTTTGTACTCTAATTTACGAAATTTAATTTTTAATATTATGAAATTTTTTTTCGAAAATAGAGCCAATTTTTTATGAATTTTTGAAAAAAAAAAGTATTTTGCATATTTTCCTAGGTTTAATTTTTTTCTAAGCTCATCCAAAGAAAAGTATAAAAGCCTCTTTTCTAAAATTTGAGTATGTAACAGTGAAAACTTTTTGCCCTCTTCAGAAAAAAAAAAGTTCTCAAGAATTTACAAAAGTTTTTTTTAACAACTTTTTAATGCAGAATAGCATTTCATATTCACATATCGGACGAAAAAAACATTCCTCCGTCTTTTATGCTGTTACGTCGCAGTCTGAGTTTTGATTCGTATCGAAACAATCGAATATTAATCTCTACAATGTTCACCTATAGTTTTTAACCCCCGACACACAAAGGAATGGGGTTATAAGTTTGACGCGCCTAAACGGGTGAACCTATTTTGGAAAAAAAAAGAATTGTTCGAAAGGAGAGTTGATCGAGAGTGTTCTTAGCTAGGATGCTTCTTTGGATGACATTAATTAACGAAGATATTAATTAAAAACCTCTAAAAAGTTTTCGCGATTTTTGCAGTAAAAATGTATTTAAAAAGTATAAAATTTAGTACCCAAATAAAGAGTATTTTTTCCAGCATTTGATACAATGTGTTTAGAACTTCCATGTTATATAAAATACAAATTATAAGATTTTTAAAGCAGATTTTCAATACGACTAAGCTTTTGTTCAACAATTAGTAACCAAATTCATTGTTGGCCGATAAGAAAGTTGCAAGCAACTAGAATTAAAAATTTTAAAATCCCCCGACAGGGTCGCAAATGTAGAATCAAGAGGGAAAATTGTAAATCCCTTTAAAAGCCTTATACTACTAACATCAATTACAAGTATTTGTTAACAAATAGAAACTGACAACAGATAAAAATTTAAAATCATTGCTTTTTATTTCCTTGTCGGCCAACAATGAATTCGGTAACTAATCGCTGAAAAAAGGCTTAGCCGTATTTGAAATCTGCATTAAAAAGCGTTATAATTCGAATCCTATATAACATGGAAGTTCCAAACAGATTCTATCAGACGCAGAAAAAAATATTCTTTATTTTGGTACTATACTTTAAAATTATTAAATATATTTTCACTGCAAAAATCGCGAAAAGCCTTTTAGAAATTTTTAATTCATATCTTCGTTAATTAGGGTCAGCCGAAGACGCAACCTAACTAAAAACACTCTCGATCAACTCTCCTTCCATCCGTTTATGCGCTAGAGTGCCACACACACACACACACACACACGTCAAACTTATAACCCCCTTCCTTTGTGTGTCGGGTGTTAAAAGGGGATTTAAATTTTTATATGTTACCAGTTTCTATTTGTTAACAAATAAAGTAATTATAATTTCTTTTTTAATAGTATAAGGCTTTTAAAAGGATTTTCAGTTTTCCCTCTTGATTCTAAATTTGCGACGCAGTCGGTGGGTTTTAAAATTTTTTATTTTAGTGACTTCTTACTATTGCTTACTTTTATATTTTTGCTATAAAAATATAGATTTCTTTAACATTTCAAGAAAAATTTTCAGTTCTCTTTTTTTTTCACATAGCCCTTTCTCCTAAAAGTTTTTAGTTTAAAGATCTTTTTAGAAAAAAAAATCAGTTTGGACAATTAAAAAGAATGACTCTTCTTTGTCCTATGCCAAGCGGTGTTGTCTATATTCGTATGTTTTTATTATCTCTTTAACTATCTCTATAGAAGAGAAAAAGAGAGTTTCGCTTCTTAAAAGTCTTTTGTTAATGAATGTTCACAGATTTCTTATTGTAACTTAAACAACTGACAATAAAAATACAAAAATGTTAATTTTTACCCTTGTAAAAAATGTATTTTATTATTAAATCGTAAATTAGAAAATAGAAAACTCTAGGGATATTTTACATGACGCATAATCATTTGACATTTTCTGCTTCTTGAAAATCCATCTCTTGGAGCCAGGCTTGAACCTGCACCTTTGGGTGTAAGAAGCCAACTCCTAACCTCTACACCACTCTGTCATCTCAGACAAATAAAGTACACAAGAAAGTTTTGTTTAAGTTACAACAAAAGTTTCAAACAAGCAACGATAAAATTAAAAATTAAAAAAAAAAGAAAAAACGATTGCGTACAACTGTAGAATCAAGAGGGAAAATTGAAAATCTTTTTAAAAGCCTTAGATTATTAAAAATCAATGCCAATTATTTTATTTGCTATTAAATAGAAACTGTCCACAGATAAAAATTTTAAATCATTGTGTTTTATTTCCCTGTCGGCCAACAATGAATTCTGTTATCAATCGCGTGAATAAAGGCTTGGCCGTTATTAAAATCTGCTTTAAAAAACGTTATAATATGAACTCTATGAAACATGGAAGTTCCAAACACATTCTATCAGAAGCGGAAATTTTTTTTCTTTATTTTGGTATTAAATTTAAAAATTGTTTTCATTGCAAAAATCGCGAAAACGTTTTAGAGGTTTCTAATTAATATCTTAATTAATGTTAATTAATGTCATCCAAAAACGCAACCTAACTAAGAACACTCTCGATCAACAATCCTTTCGAACAAAAAAAAGTTTTTCAAAATCGGTCCATCCGTTTAGGCGCTAGAGTTACACAGGCAGACAAACAGATACACAGACACGTCAAATTTATAACTCCGTTCCTTTGTGTGTCGGGGGTTGAAAATTGACCTTAATTTCAAATTTCAATTCAAATTGATATTTTTGATTAAGGTAAATTTTTTAAATTGATATTTTTTCCATTAAAATTCAAGGAAAAAAGATAAATTTGCTGGATTTAGTCTCTGTAAATTATTTTATATATAACTGTTATTATGTAACTAGGTTTCCGTGTTTACTACCTTTGCTGAGTGTTGAGGATACAGCTGCAGTTATCGTCAAAAGTATTCTCAAAGAAGAGGAAGAAGTATTTATTCCTACGCGTAGCAAATACCTAAAAGACTTCGTAGAGTAAGTTGCAAACATCTTTTTTTAAATATGTATTATCTTATATAATTAAAAACTGAGCGTATGTATCTATGTATGTACCTATGTCCAAGTTACTTCTCTCGAAAAACAGTGAACTCACCATTAAACCAGGTATCGATGGATTCGTAATCTTTCCGTCTTTATGTTTGGTTATTGAACATAATCCTCCGATAATAATTAGCGGAGATATCAATTAAAAACTATTAATTATGACACTTAGATTTCGGCATAAAATCCCTATTTTTCGAACGCTTTCCTCTATTCAAATTATTATTCAGTGCTTCATCTGAACTTTTCGTAACAATGCTTTTATTAAAATTCGTATCGTGAAGACAATCATTGAGAAAAAAGATCTGTGTGTTGTCATTTTTTTCTCGAATATGAACAAATAAAATTCTGGCTTTTTTTAAAGTCTTTTCCTGTAATCGGAGGATTTAAAATGTTTACTTTTTGGTTATTTTCCCGCAATTTGCCGCAAAATTTTACTGATTTTTTTTTTGTTCAAGCCTCTGATTGTTGAACACGCGTCACTTGACATAACTTTTATTTTCGAGGTAGACCGTGCAAAGCCGGGCGACTTAGCTACTAAAAGTTTTAACGTGTGAGATATCACCAGATTTTCAGCAGACCTTTGAAAAGTTCAAACTAGTATGCTGGGGCCATCAAGAAACTTCCTTCTATATCTATATTATAAATTTTTGGATCTAACGTATTGTTACAAATTGTATGAATGATAATTATTTTTATGTTTATGTGTTCTTAATTTGTTGCAGTCTGGCTAAATTTTGGCGTTAATTCCATTAGTTTTCGCTTAAAATTACCGTAGTTCTTGAAAATTTACCTGTATGTTGACTTTGCATGCTATGCACCATTGAACATTATTTTTATGGGTTTTACGAGAAATTAAAAAGCTATTGTCAAGGTGGCATCATTTTTTTAAAAAAAACGTACATTTGACGAGAAATCAGATGTCGCCAAACTTGGTTAAATTTTGATCATTATCATACAAATAATATTTCCATATTAATAATGAATATATTCACCCTGTAGAAAATACTAGAATCAGGTAAAGGGGATGACTCCCCACGCATGTTTAAATAAGAAAGAAAAATTCACAAAAGGGCATCAAAATAAAATTACGCTCGCAGAAGCTTGACGGTCGTCCCAATTTCCGAATTTTCGGAATTCCCTAGCAAAAGCAAAAACCGAAAACTGAAAAATATTTTAAAAGCCTTGCTTAAATTAATTGCAAATATTTTGCTGGCTTATCCTCAGTTTCGCCGACATTTAAAATCCCCCCCCCCCCCCCGCTCTTTAAATGTATAAAAAGGTATGATTGAAACTGAAAAACGGGGGTGGGGTTTCGTGTTGGTGAAACTGGGAGGACACCATTTTGTTTGTTAACAAACAGATAACAACAGATAAAAATTTTAAATCATTGAGATTTTTCTGTTCCTTTGCCAACAATTAAATCGCAGACGACATTATGTTTTATCTTTCTTATTTTTGTATTAATAAGCTAACTTTATTCGCACAAAAAATGGCAAAAATCAGTCCCCTTGGAGCGATTGGTGCCAAAATTGAGTAGGGCCTGTTCACATTCATTCACATTCATTCTAAATTTCATCTAAAACTTAACATTACTTCTTGAGATATAGTAGTCGCTATGAACTAGTAACCCCCCCCCCTTTTTTTCGAGCTATTGGCACCAAAATAAAATCAACTCTTGCTCCCTCTAAGGCCTACCTGTTGATAAGTTTTTGTTTGATTCCTTTTATTAGCTCTCGAAATATAGCAGACACAATAACCGGGAAAAAAACATTCGATTGCTCAACCCTCTTTGAGCTACTAGTACCAAGCTGAATCAGCCACTGTACCTTTTAAGGTCAACAAATGAACCAAATTCTGTTTTATTTCGCCAGCTGCTTTCTGAAATATAGCAGGTACGCATACCGGAAGAAACGTTCGATAGCTCCGCTCCCCGAAGAGGAATTGACGCCAAAAACTTACGGACAGCAGTTCACATGGGGACACATATGTGTACCAAATTTCGTTTGGTTTCATGAAGTAGTTTTTGCTAATCAGTAAAAAAAAAAGTTTAACACACACACACTTACATTTCTCAAAAAAGCTCGATATGTAGTCAGCACACCTCGAAACGTGCAAATCCATCGAAATTCTTCGAAGCCATCGAATATTTTCACAAAACCAACACTTTTTTCTATACAGGGTGTCCACCCAATTGGTGGACCAATAGCTGATTTCTAAACCGTTAGAGATAAGCGTATAGTTCCTTTTGGGAAAAATCTTTAAATTCTGTAAAAAATTAAAATTATTGAAATTTTTGACAAAAAATCAAATTTTGAAACAATTACAAAATTTAACTTTTTGTAAAGTCCCCCCAGTACTAGCAATTATCTTTAGTAAAATATTCTTGACACACTAACATAATGAAGTAAAAAAAAAATCACTCTTCTACGACCAAAATTGACCTAGTTATAAAGTTTTGAAAAATCATGATTTTCGGAGATTTTATGACGTCAGCGAGATAGCTCATAAGGGAATGTATGCGAATTGACAAAGTGTGTTAATAGGTTTAAATTTATTTTGCTTCTTGTTATCAGAGGGAAATATTGACGGTTGAAAAGACTTAGCAAGTGCTATTTATAAGCTCAAAGCCTATTTATGGTTAAAAGGCAGGGAGGGGGGGGGGGCTAGAAGTGGTTTGTCGTTTTGTTTTAAGAACCTCTTATTTCTATTCCCTAAATATCATTAAGTAAATGGACCACGACCTGGTGGCTCCCTGACACCTGGGTTTAACAGACAGGAACAAACAACTCTTGCCCGTTTTCGTAGTGGACATCATAAAACTTTAAAATTTTCGGAGGGGTCGAAGACCTTTCAGACTTGTTTCAAGTGTTCGGTTGAGCAGGCCTCGCCTGACCATATACTGTCGTGCCTGGGGCTCTCCAGGAGGGATTTGACTGAAGATCCAGTGACGGTGCTGGATTTCTTGAGGGTAAACAAACTCATGGACCTGGTCTAGCTCTGCTGACCATGGGGGCATGCAACAACAACAACAAGTAAATGGACAAAATTATTCTTTTCAAATTCAAATCAAATATTATTTTTTAAACAATTATATTCTTTTTTTGTTTCAAAAAATATTTTTGTTTAATGTCAGGGGATTTTTTGAGCAATCACAAATTGCTTATTGTCTTCATTTGACCAAAGTTTGATGTTGCTCTGATTTTTCAGATTGCCATGACGACGGTTGTTTTTAATATTTATTTAGATAGTAAAATTTTCGTCGTCATAGTTAAAAATAATCTGTGGTTTCATTTTATTCGTATTTTTTTCAAGACTTAAATCAAGCAGATTTTACATTTAAAAAAAAGGTTTCTTTGTGTAAAATTACCTTTTTTCAGGAAAAACACCTGTATAGATGAACTTAAACAGCAAAAGTTCATCTTCATGCAAAATTTCGAGATTACTAATTCTCATCATACAAGATTGATCAGAAATAAAAATACATGACGGTATATACTGTAAGTAATCTTTATGATACTAAGTGCACTGGTGGATATCGGATCTTTTTTACCACATCCTAATCACCACTTCTTTTTTACGGATGTACGTCGTATTACCTATTCTAGAAAATTAAGTCATAATATTATGACGGGTGCAAATTTCTAAGTCATTTCGATTCCATTCCATTTGTGGAAACAGGAAACCCAACGAATAACCTTTCGCAATTCGTGATAGCGAAAAACATAATTAAATTCAATAAAGTTTAAATTCTTTTTTTTTATCATCTTAAATTCAAATTATGTTCCTCGCAACCACGAATTGCTATAAGACCCTACTCGTTGTGTTTCTCGTTTCTACAAATGGAATGGAATGGAAATTAGAAAAACATTTCACACCCTTCAATTAATTTATGAAACACGGCAAGCAATCAAATCAGTTTTTCAAAAAAAAAAATCATGAAAATAAAACTAATGAGAATATTTAAGAGCAACTAAAGCCTAGCATTGTTTCAAAAAAAGAATTTATGCTGTAACAAAAGATTCGAGACACTGCTTACATCGTCTGCACAACTTTTTTTTTCTTTCTTGGCCGGAAACTTTCGTTATAACCATTAAATAAAATGCGTAAAAAGAAAAAACCATTTTTCTTCAGAATTACAAAATTATCGTCAGCTTTCTGAAATATCATAATATAACAGAAGCTCTAAATAATTCAAACTTTTACGGTTTTTCCTTTCTTTTTAATGTACTATTTTTTTCATTTACCAGTATTCTGTAAATTTAAATACAGTGATAACCTTTTACATAAATTGAGATACAAAATATGCTTTCCAATCAAATTCACGAATGGAAATTAGATATGTATTCTTAAAACAAATAAGATATAAAAAAAAACTTTTAATCATAAATAAAGCTTTGAGCTTTTAAATAGTACTTTCAGAGTCTTTTCAACCATTAATATTGCCTCCTGATGACAAGAACCCAAAATAAATTTAAACCTATTACACACTTTGTCAATTCACAGACATCCCCTTAAGAGCTCTCTCGCTGACGTCATAAAATCTTCAAAATTCGTGATTTTTTAAAACATTAACTCGGTCAATTTTGGTCACAAAAGAGTGATTTTTTTTTAGTTTCACAAATGTTAGTGTGTCAAGAATATTTTACTAAATATAATTGCTCGGACTGGGGGAATATTTAAAAAGTTAGATTTTGTAATTGTTTCAAAATTTGATTTTTTGACAAAAATTTCATAAATTTTGATTCTTTACGGAATTTAAAGATTTTTTTTTTTTTCAATTAAAACTATAAGCTTGTCTCTTACGGTTTGGAAATTAGCTGTTGGTCCACCAATAGGGTGGACACCCTGTATATTAGATACAGAAGAAAGAAATAAAAATTGATTAGATCGGAAAGTCCTTATATATTTTATGTATTACATGTCCCACAAATATTAAAAACATTTCTCTCCTAAAAAAGGGAAAATTTCTCACTTGTCCCTTAAACAGTCATAAAATCTTCTAAAGATTGGTTAAAGCAAGGCTTCACTCGATGCGTGTCTTATCAGGCTCAGTCATTTCTCAAAAGATCAAAGGCGCCGCCTTGCCCGTAAGATGGCGCTGTAGTATAACCGGGGGAAATCATTTGTTTACATTAGTTAACGTATTATTTCTGCTGTAAAAAGTGGTGTTTTTTCAATCTTTAAGGTAAAATTTCATTGATATGGTTAACCGATGTGTAGTAGTGTAGTACAGGGTGAATTGATGCCGGAACGGCGTACCAGGTCTGTTTTTCAAGGAAAATAAATTCCCTTTTCAGGTAAAGCTGGTCCCAACTCAGTATTCAAGGAATTTCTCATTGGCGTTCACTTCTGGTAAAATGTATCCCTGAAGCACAGGGAACTCCAAAGCATTTTGAGCCTTGGTCTCACTTTTAGTAAGTCAGCCCCAGAGATTACGTATACATTTTTTGAGACATTTAATGTGAGTTGATATCGAGAAGGGTTCGAACATTACTCTTCCTCTAAATTAAAAAAAAAAAAGTCTGAGAAGGAAACCTTGTTGTTTATAAATTATATAGTATTTTATTGCATATTTAAAGGAGGTATTTAATGGCGCAATCGTCAAGATTTCGACAATAATTGTTTTATTTTCACAATATCGGTAAGACTGTAATACATATTTGCTCTTTTGATATTATTTAGTTACAGGTACGTCGCTCAGCTTGGTGAATTTTCTCTTTACCTTTACTTGGCGAAAACTGAAAAATTGCACTTACATCATCGTCGGCGAAAATTAAAAAATAAGGCTTACATTGTCGTATGTTTGCTTCTTTTTCTAATTTTACAAAATTTACACACTTTCAATTTTTACTTATGACAAGGTTAATTTATTCTGCTGATTATGTCACATAATAATGGAGAATTGAAATTGATTTATCGAAATATTTTAACGAGATTTCTCATATTATTTTAGCATCTCATTTTTATTTGGCGAATTATTTTACTTTGTTTTGATTTAAAATCCGTGAAAAAAACAAAATAACATACTACTTCGAAAAATAAATAAATTCGACGATCGAAAGCATTTAAAGTTTTATTACACATAAATTTATTACCATTTATTAATTAAAAGTTTCAATAATCCTCTCAGTAAATGAAACTATCCACGAAACGACACTAAAAGTTTCAATAAAATATAAAAAAAAATATGCTGTCAAACTATATTTGACAACTATAAAAGCTTCATTTTATTGAAACCAAAAAAACCGAATACAGGGACAACAAATAAAATGAAAAATAATCGCCAAGAGTTGAAATGCATCGTGACGCACATATATGAAATTCTTTGGCGTCACAAAATTTGACAGCATTATATTTCTTGCCATTTAATATTCACATTAAAATCATGGGGGAATTATCGAGTCGCGGAACATGTGAAATTGGCGAAAACTTTTTCTATTGCTAAAATTGCTGTCGCCAATGTTTGTTCTTTTGATACTTTGATGGAACTTTCTTGTTTTTCAATTAATTAATACATTTATCTGGCGAATTATTTTACACTTTAATGGATCTTTGGCTGAATACAGTAACATGGTTGCTTCTTAATATTGTCTAGTTTTGATTTGGCGGATTACGAAATAGCTTAATTTAATTTTCCATTTTTTTTTCATTTTAATGTAACTTTTTATGCTACTTAATGGCTTTTTTTTTTAAAATTTGATCTTTAACAAATAATTTAAAAATTTGTGGAACTTTTCATGTTTTTTTTGTGCAATAATGTATTTATGTGGTGAAGTTTCTCCCCTTTAAATTTCCTCACAATGCGTAAACATTGGAATACCGTTTACCTTTTAACTAGGCTTGTTTTTATTTTTTTAACTGTTATTATTATTTTTATTTATTTATTTTTTCAACAAGCAAAAGTTTTGTTCAAAAAAAAAAAGAAAAAAGAAGGAATTTTTATTATTATTTTTTTTAAAGGCTGGAATGTATAGGTTTATAAAAGTCTTTAAATGAAAAGTTGTCATGTTTTTCCGGGTAAATTCATTATTGTTTCAATTTACTTTTAAATGACTTAAATTTCTTGTTTTTTAACATACAACGTACTCCTTTATGATATAAATTGTAATTTATAATGATCGATACTAACGATCAGTTTTATGGCAAAATTTTTATTTGATATCTTTTCTACTTATTTTTCTTTAGAAAAATTGTATCTCTATGCATTTTAATAATTCTTGTTGTAAAAAAACTAAAGATATCAAATTGAGCTATTCACCATTTTCAGAATATGTTTTTAAAAAATAACTAATTTTGAATTAAACTTTAAAGTATAAAAAAAAAATACTAAAAGCTCTCTGAATGTTTCCATAAATATATTTATCAACTAACAAAAATATCCGGCGTTGCCTGGGTTAGTAATAATTATGAGAAACAATCGCTACTTTCATTAGTTTTCTGTTTTAACTGATAAATATATTAATTACATATGAAGCATATGTAATTAATTTTTGCATAATAAAACCAAAAAAATACTTTTTCTTGATACAAATTATTAAGCATAGTTCATACGTTTAATAGACAGTTCGGTTTCGTCCATAAGATGTAATGTTTAATTATATAATATTACGCATTATTTCATTCAGAGCCAAATTTCCAGTGTTTGTTTGTTATTAATTGGAAGCAGAAATTACCCCCCCCCTCCCCCCGCCCCCCCCCCAAAAAAAGAAAAAATAACAGTATTTCCAAAACATTTATTCACATACGTTTTCGAACAGAAAACTTCTTTTTAAGCTCGTTTGAAATTGTTGTTCAATGTATAAATTGCAATAAATGCTCACTCCTATTTATATTTATTGAAGGTTTGCAGTTACATTTTTTCATACACGGAATTTACATTGATTTGTCTTCCTCAGCTTATATTCATCTGATTTTGTCTCCAAACTTAATTTTTCTTGAAAACAAAGTTTCATATTTTTTCACTTTTTGCCTAAAATATCTTTTCAAACTTTTCCTCAGGAAGAAAAAAACCGCTTTTAAATTAACTCAAATAATTTTGAATTCAATTTTGAGTAACTATTCTCTTTAAGAATAATCTTATCTGTTGTTTATATAGTTAAAAGTTGCCACAAAATCCACCAGATGTCACTGGAGTCTGACCAGGTTTTTTGTTTGATTGATTGGTTTCATACTACAACTTTTATTGAAATGACTGAGCCTGATAAGACGCGTATCAAGTGAAGCCTTGGTTAAAGACATTGCCAAAAGCATTCTCACAAAATAAGAAATATTTATTCCTTCACTTAATAGATATTATCTAAGCGAAATCGTTTAGTTAATTGAAAGGAAGAATGCTTATTTTAAGATTAGATTCAAATTAGTAAACGTTGTTAAATTTTACATTTAATTAGATTTTAGTCTGTGCATCACTTACGTAAGTTGTATTTTGCTTTTCAGCTGCTTCACGAGGAGGACGAGATGGAAGATGTTGAATTACGTCAATTACGGCTTTGATCCAGACGTTAAAAAGGAACCTCCACCGAAAGTTGCGGAAATTGTTTAGAAGACCGTGCTTTTTTGGACTTATTTAAAATGTTTGAATAAATGAGTACAGCTTGATATTTTATTACAACAGTACTTTAATATTATCTTGAAAATAACATGTATTGTAGACGAAGTACGAAGTATTTTACCTGAATCATGATTATAAAGGAAGAAATAATGAACTGCACCAGCCTGTTCTAAGCAACTAATTGATTATAGTGCTCCTCAGCATTGTTGACACTCGGCGGAAAAGTCAAAAGCATCAATTCCTATTAAATGGGGAGGGCAGTAAACGTGATCGACGAATCCTAAATTCTACAATGTGCTCATTATCAGGGAGTTGGGCGCGAGTTTTCAGTTGAAATGTAATTTTCTACTGTAAACAAACAACGACAATCAAGAAAAAGAACTTGTTTCGGCAGCACTTGATTCTTGCAGCCCTGGCATTTCAACCGGTTTTGAAGCAAACTCGTTCAAGAAAGAATTCCAACAATACTGATGTCCTCTCGATAAATTTAAAGCTTCTAGAACTCGATCAAACATTGATCATGTTTTGACCAAATTGTTCAGAGTTTCACTATAACTTTTGACGACAAGATTTAAAAAAAAAAAACTTATGGGCTTCTCTAGAAAGCCATGAAAGGTCATCAGCTTTCGACTTTGCCTTATATAAATTTTCTAGATTAGTAAGTAAAAGTTTATATTAATAAAACTCCCTCTGTTTCCTGTCTTCAATATCAATTTATATATATATTTTTTGAACTATGAAATTCTATTATGTGCATCAGCTGTGAAATACTAAATTATTTTTTAAATTCCTGATTCGCAACTCTAATAAACTATAGGGGGTGCTGTAGCCACTGTCTAATGGCGGATGAAAAAGGTAAAACAAACAAATGACGTAACTTATAATTTGCTTTGACGCTTAGTGAATGACAGTAGCTTTTCATCGTGTTTGTGGGAAGCTTTCTTTTCTATTCTTCTGAAATTACATTACACCATAAACTGTCTGGAGCCTGTAATTTACAACAAAGAAACACGTGGAATGAAATGTGTTGCCTTTTTCTTTAGTATTATTAACAGGGTTGCCAGATTTAAGAACAATAAATACGGGACAGGCTTCTAGAAGTGAAAGCGGGGGGGGGGATCTTTTTTAAGGTTGAGAGCAATTACTGGATATGGTGTATTTTTAATGGGTGCTTTCCGACGTAGAACGTTTTTCACGAAAAATCTAAAAAATTCAATCGTATCAAAGCATTAATCCTTACTTAATGTCGCCGATCAAAGTATAAAAATCGTTTTCATTGCGATTGTCGACGCATGCGCAGAGGTATATTTCCAACATTAGTCAATGAGCAAAGAGGAAGTAATCATTCGACTCCTCATGGTCTGCCGCCCATGCCAAAAACAAAAACCAAATGGAAACGAAAATAATTTTTGCGTTTGCTGCCACATGATTTTCTTTTTGCTCTTTTTTTTTCACATATTTTGCTTTACTAAATTTTCCCCCTTAAAGCAGCGTTTCTTAAATTGTGTTCCGCGGAACCGTAGGGTTCCACGAAGCTCTCACAGGGGTTTCATGAGACTTGCATATTTTCATTGCACATTTTTCGAATTTGTCACTAAAAAAATCGATGAAAACGCTCTCTCAAAATTAAAAATAAATTTACTTTTAATTTCGTATACTAATCTGAGTTTTATTACCCATCAGGGTTAGCCAAAACAGGAATAATTTTGTTTGTCGCCTGAAATTGTGCCTTTAAGATTTAACTTCGAAATTTTTCCAAGATCAGTCATAAAGCACCTCTTTCTCACTTTTAAGCACTTCAATTCCGAAAAAATTCCGGAAGAAGATATCACCGAAGATAGTTAAAAAGTGACTTCAATGTTAAAACACTTATGGAAAGACACCCAAATTCTCTTTCCTGCATCATTATCAAACATTGCCTAAAATTACGATTTTTGACGTAAATTTCAAATATTCTACTATTATTAGGTACTAGCCACTCTCCCAGTATCTATGGCAGCAGTTGAAAGCACAGTTTTAACATTTAACGAGTGAGGACCAATTTAAGTCAACATAAGCATACAGCGTCATCAAAGTCTCTGATTGATAAATAGCTTTAAAAATTGTTGCAAAATAAGAGACATTTTAGATTTTAGGTTTTAAAAACTTTTTCTTTGAAAATTTTAGTGAATTATTAACACTATGGTAGGTAAAGGTAAAACACATAAGTATTTCTTTTCCTAACTAAGAAAATATTTTAAGCATATAACTCATGCATAAATTCCGAGGTTATTTATCCCTTTTAAAAATACTCAGAATCACAAATAGGCATAGGCGATTCGTACGAAGGGGCAAGGGGAGCAAATGCCCTCTCACTTTCAACAGTAAAGGGACTTTGCTCCTCCACTTTTCTAAGTTGAAACTAAGGGTCGAATGAAAAATGATTGTGATGATCTGTTCACGTGTTTAAAGAACAACTGACTTATTAAGTGCTTCTTTTATGCTTTTTTCATGTTGTTGTTTCGTAAAAATTAAAATTGAACTTCGATTTTCGGGGGTAGGAGGGAATCTTCTGTGGCCATCTGGTCCCGCTTTTTGAGTCCGTTTCTCAAATTTTTGGAAGAAGGGCAATTCATTAGTAATGACGTAAAAATTCAATTGCCCAATTTTTGAAGAAAAAAAAATAGGTTTAAGGGTGTGACACCCCCCAAACCTGTCGTCCCTGCACCTCCTTTGACCCCCACTTTTTTGGGGCACCAGCCGCCTATGCAAATAGGTGTGTTTTGGTGTTTTATAATAATAAATAATAATTAGCAGTTAGCAATAAGATCTATAATGAAGTCTATTTAATTATCAAACAACGACAAATAGTTAATGTGATAGCCTCTTTGAGATAAGAACCTGGGCTCCATCTCAAACAGAACCTTGGCTACGCCACTGCAAACTATTAACAAAAAACTAAGGGTTCCACGAAAGAAGTGAGCATTTAAAAGGATTCCACTGATCAAAGAAATTAAGAAACGCTGCCTTAAAGTAATGCCTCGTTTTGTAAAATATTGTAATAAGCTAGAATACGGAACTTTAGCCGTCCCGTATGGAAGCTCCCCTGGACGCGGGACAATTTTTCTAAATACGGGACTGTCCCTTGAAATCCGGGACGTCTGGCAACCCTGATTATTAATCACCGCAAGGTAGTGTATTCGAGCTCTGGAGTTGCGAATTTGCTCTATTAAACTTTTATGAGTGAGCAGACGACTTACGATATTCTTTTTTTTTTTCATTTGGAAAGTTTGTTGGCGAATATTTTAGCTTAATGCATCACTTTTTCACCATAAAAATATGTATCAAAATGTTATGCTTTTAAATTATTTTTAATAATAAGATGCTGCTCTTTAAATCTATTGGTCATGTTTGATTGATAGAATGCTCAATCCATTTGGGTGGATGTGACACTTTTGCGCTTTATTTGCACTTTATTCCGAGAATTTTTAACTATAGCTCAAAATTCTTATATATTTAAACACAAGCAATCATTATGTGTTATTATATGAAGAATCTATATTCTTAACTTTTTTTTTTTGGATTTAAATATAATGGTGTGGACACAGGTTGTGGGCGTGACCTTACAATCACACCAGCAACGCGTACAAATTATTATTGCGAAATAAAACTTTTATTCTTGAAAATGACCCGCATACTTTTATACGAGGAACAATCCATCAAAAGGGAACTTATCTGATTTTTAGAAAAGCTCGTATTTTGGCATTTTATATATCTTTTAGATGATCTTAATCGAGCCCCTAGTCTCTAGAAATTAAAACGGAACAAATCATAATTTTTTAAAGGGAAAAGTTTGACTTTTCTCGTCTCCTAAAATTAGTCATCATATACCTATTAGATGATAAGCCCGACGAAGCAAAAAAAAAAAAAAAACATTCAGCATATAGCCCCTGACATTTATTTGATTTTGACGTCTTGAATTCAAATTATGTTTTTTGCAATCACGGATTGCGACAGGACCGTACTCGTTGGATTTCTTGCTTCTAGAAATAGAGTGGAGTGGAAATGGCCAAGAAATTTGCAACCATCACATTAAGACTTGATTTTCTAAAATAGGTAATACGAGGCATATCTATGAAATAAGAAATGGATTTTAGGATGTGGCGATAAAGATATGGCCAATTTGCACTCCTATACTTATCATAAAGATTACATTTACAGCGTATACCGTTACGATATTTTTATTTCTTATCAATATTAAATGATGGTAGTTAGTAACCTGGAAATTTTGTATTTAGATGAAGTTTTTCGAGTTACGTTCATCTATATAGGTGTTTTTCCTGAAGAAACTTGATTTTACACACACACACACACACACACACACACACACACACACACACAAAAAAAAAAAAAAAAGTTTTTTAATGTAAAATTTTTTATGAGTTAATCCTTGAAAGAAAGCCAACCGCAAACAATTTGTAACCATGACGACGAAAATTAGTCTTTCTAAATAAATATTAAAAGCAACGAACTAGACTTATTCTGGTGGTCATAGAAATCTGCAAAAGCAAAGGAACATCAAAAACCGTTCAGAAAGGATAAATAGCAATTCGTCATTGCTCGAAAACCTGAACCAACTGTATTCTTTCTCTTTTCTCTGTTCACATACACATGGCAACTGTTACGCGGAGCGACACATAAAAAAGTTAATGATCATTAAATCTGGTATAAGCAAATCGTTCCTTGTTTTCATTTCTAAATTCGTCTGACGAACGATCTTGTTCAGGGCCAATCGAATCTGAAATGACTTGCGAAAAAGGAAAGAAGTGCTTTTTAGGGTGTGTCTGCTCACAAATAAGGATATATCGTGGCACGTTAATTTTTTTGAGAATATTTACAGACTACGACCGAACTATCCAGAAAACCTCAGCGGGTAGCATGCAACCTGTGGTTCACAACTTGAAGATGGTTTGTCAAGTGCCCATACTTGGAAAGTTTTGAACTCGTACCTTTAGCAGCCAATTAATCATAGGTGTCCAATTTTAACAAAATGTTCTGTTTTGTGGAAAGGTCTAAGTGCTTTACTTTGGGAAAAGTTACAGTTATGTAGATAAGTCTCTTAAAAAGTAAAAAAAAATCATTGTTAACTTGGGCACTGAACATTTTGCTTTTTGTTTTGAATAAGCAACTAAATAATATAACTTGGGATGCCTACTAACAATTTAAAGAAGCTTATTTTACAATTAAATGTGGAAAAAACAACATTAGATACAGACGATAATACTGCCGTGTGCAGGTAAAGGGCAGTAACTACAAATTTTTCATTTTTCATTTTTTTTTTTTTTTTGCATTTTTGTCATTTATTGTACATTATCTTTAATGTACAAGCTCGCTCATTTGGTTTCCGCTGAAAAAAAAGGTACGAAAAAGACACCTAATTCCAACATTTCCCTATTGTTAGTATTGAATCCAAATCGCGTTTCTTCAAATATCTCGAAAACTTATTTCTGCAGATACTGCCGTTTACCTGCACACGGCAGAATACTCTTGCAGAATTTTAAAGATTTGAGAATTTAAACTTGCCCCTGAAAATAGTTGATTGCCTCCCCAATTTCCTTTGTTCTTTTGAATGCAATGTTTCCGCGTTTTGTTCTACATTTTCGAAAATAAAATCGTTCGGTAAACCAAAAGTATTCCTCTAGCAGTTGATGTGTGGTTCTCTCCTTGCTTCATTTCTATTACCTTTTCCACAAATTGTTTTACACATTCATTATCATTCATTCATTATACATGAAATTCAGAATAAGGAAATCGGCCTCTCATCTATACTTTGAAGTTCAACTTTATTACTAGAAATGACAAAAGTTAAAACGTCTTATGTTTTGGCAACTCTACCAAGTGTCAAACTGTCTAACTTCAGTAAACCGTCTTCTGTTCATCCACAGATTCCTTTTTTAACCGACTTCAAAAAAGGAGGTTATGATTTCGTACTGCGGCTTTTTAGTGTGTTTTCGAATTATTCCAACACTACTGGACCGATTTGATTTTTTTTTTTGGAAGGGTATACTTCCCAGATGGTCCCATTGTAATTTGGTCTGGATCTAATAAGGGGTCCGGGAGAAATCCAAGAAACTTGAAATTTCAAACGTCATGATCACGTGGTGTTGCTGTGATCGGTGTATTTTCACACTTAAGGTTTTGGCTTTCTCTTGAACGATATTTAATTCTCGCGGCACATGGATGATTCATTTTCTCAACGCTGCGCCGCATGGTAATTTTTTATTATAGGTATTACTAATGCATTTATTACTGCGTAGCAAAGCAGTAAATTAAATATATTTTGCTACTTTAATAGTTGAATCAATTACCTTAATATTTTATATACTAATAAATAACTTCATTTAGGCACTAAAATATAAAATTCTTTATTTAATATCCCAATTTTTAAATATATTTAGTGTTCAATTGAGGGGGAATTGAATACAGAACACCCCTCCCCCACTATTTAATTTATATTCTTTAATGATATACATTATAACTGTGTATGATTTCTGTGACCAATATTCTGGATTTACTATTTCACGATGCCGCCAGTTCAATTTGAAATTAAGGTTATATTAATTAGTAGGCTTCAAAAAAAGGAGGAGGTTCTGAACTCGTCGGATTTGTTTTTTCATTGTACAATGTTCCATAAATACTCGAAGACACCTGTACCCAGGGGCGTGCACGGAGAGGGGGGAGGGACACCTGTTGGCCGGGGCCCGAGCCTGGAAGGGGCCCAATATTTTTGTAACTAACGGTGAAATATAGGAGTAAACAATATGGAGAGGGGCCCGGAAAAGTCATTTGTGATGGGCTCCAAAATTTCTGTGCACGCCCTGCCTGTACTGATAAGGAAAAGTCTTTTTTTGTTTGAAACAGTATAGCTCCTCGACGGTCTAATGGTAATCAAGTTCAGGTTTGATGAAATTGAGGGAACTCTTCAAATATCATTCTCACATTTAAATCAATTTGTACTTTATTAACTTTGTATATCGTCTCACTTAGTGAACCGGTTTTTATGCTTTTTTTGTTTTTTGTTTAGTGGTGGTTTTGTTTAGGGGTGGCTAACTTAGGTTCCAAATCTTTGATTTACCCTATTTGTTCTTTAGGGAAAAGTTAAGGGTAAAACAATAAATTTCATGCAATTTCCCTCACAAACGATTAAATATAAAACCCATTGATAAACAAAGGCCATAAAACAAAGGTTTGTACTTTCTTTACCTATAGTTAATGAAAATAACTAAAAATATATATTATTAAGAGTAATGACAATGAAAATTTTGAACGAAGGATTCTCTGAAGCAACCATAAAATTCATTCTAATCTTCATCTATAGTGGGGCCATGTGAAGAAACATGCGACTTTTATCACGAGTTACATGACACTAATTGCGAAACATAAATTACAATTTACAATATTACAATTCTAAAATTTACACTTTTACAAATTTAAACTTAAAGCGATTTCGTTTTTTTTTTTTTTTTAGTGACTCGTGCATTTGCTTTCGGAAAGCAAACTTTGATAAAGTTGAACAAATGATGAAGACTAATTTTTTTGTATTGTCCGTTTTTCAGCAGTTGAGACTTGGCCACGCCCCCAACACGTGGTATCGGAAGATTCTATATGCGTCTTTTGGGGATGAGTCTTCAGACCAACACTGAGAAAGGTTGCCAGTTGGCCATCGTTATCACAATGGAAGAAGACGAGTGTTCTATAATTTTCTAAGAAATCACCTCCCACCTTCTCTCTCGAAGAAAAGGTGTGCTACATTTGTTAAGATTTGCAGTGTATTTCTAGCAGGGGCGGATCTAGAGGGGGGCCATGGGGGCCATTGCCCCTCCCAAAGCCTTGTGATTGTAGGATTTTTTTTTTAAGAAAAAAAAAAGAAAAAATATTATGAGAAGATAACAAAATTTAACACATGTGTTTTACTGAAAAAGAAGTATAGGCCTTAACTGGGAGATAAATTATATCCCTATCCTCAAAACAAAACTTTTATTTCCAAAATTTTTTTCCATCTTTTACATCATTTCTTGATTCCAACTACAGATACTTGGACGATCTCTAAATGCTGCTGTTCTCAGAGTATACCTATTGTTCCAAAGAGAGCCTAAATTTTCGTTTTTATGGCTTTAATTTCGAAACTAGGGGGAGAACCCCCTTTTCCCATGCGTTTTCACAAATCCTTGATATGTAGCAAAAAATTGCATTTTAAGTCTTTTATTTGGAAAAAATATCAACGGAAACTAGCTTATCCAGCCCTTATCACTTAACTTGCTTAAAAGCAATTTAAATGAAATATTTTGGGACTTTAATTACAAATGATTTTTGATAGGATACCCTCCCTCCCTAGTTTATATCGTGATGATAGCTTTAAAAGGAGGTTTTTGGAGGAGCTCACGAATCTTCCATTCCTTTCTAAAATATGTATAAATATAGTTAAAATCGAATTTTTAGAGCCAAAAAGCAAAAGAAGAGAGCCAAAGGCAAAATATTTCCAGGAAGGAAGAATTCTAAGCACCTTCACTCTTCCTTTAATGTAAGTAAACATTACCTAAAGGTGCATTTTTAGGCTGGACAGCTGAAAAGCTAGAGAAGAGCACCCCTCCTCTTCTAACTTCTCAATGTATAATGACAGAAAATTTTGGTTTCTAAGCTTTATTTTCAAAAAGTATTTTGGGGCCATCGCCCGAAACCTGAACTTTCTCCGTACATCATCAAAAATAGACAAAATACGTTTGTATTTTCCTAATTTTCAAAACTTACTCGGAAATTTAAGTTTTGAAACATTTTCGAGGGAGATTCCTAAATCCACCCCTCACCTAATGTCTTGATACCCCGAAAATTGAGTTTTTAAAAGTTTATTTTAATAAAACTTCTGGGGAGTTCGGAGTTTGTTCAAAAAATTCAGATGGCCCCTCCCAAAACAATCGGCTGGATCCGCCACTGATTTCTAGACGTTTTGGGTTAATTTATCATTGATTTTGCAAAGGAAATCCTAAACTTTCTGTTTTTCACACTAACTAAACATTTTCTGCAAACACGGTGAACAGTTACAGGTGAAATTGGAACGAAAATGTTTCATTCTATTATGCTGAAACTTTCACAGAACTTAAACATGGGTTTTAATGCATTTTCTAATTATAAATCTCTGAATTGTATTTTGTTAACTTTGTTGGTAAACCATTTCTCACCTTATTTTCGATCCAATTTTCTTCTTTAAAGCGTTTTTTTTTTAAAGTATTACACAGTAGTATGGGATAAATGAACTACTTTTGCAATATTTCGAACTGTTTTACTTCGCATATAATGAAGAATTAATACATTTTCGAATTGCGTTTGTTGTTACTTTGCGAATTCAACCCATTTTGAAAATAATATGTAGAATTCGTGAAGTAAACAAGCAAAAATTAATACCAAACAATCTTTTAACCACTGCATTGAAAAAATAATAAAAAAAAAGAAAAAGAAAACGACAGACGACAACTTTAATTTCGAAATTTTCTGAAAATATTTCTATGTCACCTCGTTTTTGGCCCATTTCAAACAGTCAAAATGTTGGGTTGATGTAATATAGAGACAGTACAAAAAAGTATTTAACTACTATTTCAATTTCTAGGCACTTCATTTTTAACTACACACATTTAAAGCGTACGAATAATTTTGGAAGCCACAGTAGGTAAAATGCACCCCGTGTGCCACATTTCAATACTTTAGTACTATTTTTTTTTCCATATAACTTTTATTCTTCAGAAATGAAAAAAGGAACAAAACAAAAGTTAAAGCTTTTCACATGCCAATATGGTTATCTACAGAATAATTGAATAAGTGCCTGAAACAACGTTTTATGTTACATTTTTGACCTATTTATTTTTGTAAATACGAAAAAATGTATATGTATATATATTTTTTTTTTTTAAGTTTTTGCGATTACTCTAAAAGTAATTCAGTTCTTCCAGTACTTTTACGGAACAGCGTTACGTGTGGGGGATCATAAAATAGGCAAAAATTTGTTGCCCGTATTCTAATACAGCTCTGAACAAGGACGGATATAAGGGAGGGGCGATGGGGGCGAAAGCCCCTTCCTTGAGTCGAGATGCAGAACTCTTCCACGGCATATTTTTGATACTGAAGTTGAAAATTGTTTTAGCCTATCTTCAATAGTTCTACGAAGCTCTTGCTGTCTGGAAAATGAAATTGTTTCACATATCTTAACACTTTAGAGATAGGGATCCGAACTTTATATAGGAAGTATTTCAAAGTTCTAAAAACTTAGTTTAAGATGATTTTAATGATATTAAATAGGGTTATAGGGTTCAAGGGCTCTTCTCAGGAAAGTTTCGAAAATTGAAGTGCCCTCCCCCCCCCCCCCCCCTAAAAAAGAGAAACTATTATGAGACACCTTTGATAGCGTTAAGGTAAGGGATGTGGTTTGGTACACTCCTCTGCAATTTTGTAGAAAAAAAGTCCAAAATGCAAAAAAACGAAAATCAAAAAATCTGCAGTTACTGCCGTTTACCTGCACACGGCAGTATTACTGTTAGTATTTTCCACCACTTTATGAGCGTTCGTAGCCGAGCGGTCTAATAGCCCAGTCAATAAAGGTTTTGTGTCGCAACTAATTTAGGGAAAACTAAATTTTTGCAGGTTGTTAGTACATAAAATATACACTAAAAAAATACAAAGTCCCGACCCCCACCCCTCTTGCTTTCTCCCCCACCCCCCTCCGAAACATTGCAAGAGCAGTACTATGACTATACGTTTTGGCAGGATGTTTGTACGTGTCGCAACTAATTAGGGGAAAGCTGAATTTTGGCAGGATGTTTGTACATAAGGTACACACTAAAAAGCCACAAAGTCCCGACCCCAACCCCTCTTGTTTTCTCCCCCACCCCCCTCCGAAACATTGCAAGAGCAGTACTATGATTATACGTTTTTCGTGTCGCAACTAATTAGGGGAAAGCTGAATTTTGGCAGGATGTTTGTACATAAGGTACACACTAAAAAGCCACAAAGTCCCGACCCCCACCCCTCTTGCTTTCTCCCCCACCCCGTTGGAAAAACATTGCAAGAGCAGTACTATGATTATCCGTTTTTCGTGTCGCAACTAATTAGGGGAAAGCTGAATTTTGGCAGGATGTTTATACATAAAGTATACACTAAAAAAATACAAAGTCCCGATCCCCACCCCTCTTGCTTTCCCCCCACCCCCTCCGAAACATTGCAGTAGCAGTACTATGATTATACGTTTTTCGTGTCGCAACTAATTAGGGGAAAGCTGAATTTTGGCAGGATGTTAATACATAAAATATACACTAAAAAGCCACAAAGTCCCGATCCTCCCCCCTCTAGCTCCCCCCCCCCCCGCCCCTTCCGAAATATTGCAATAGCAGTATTATGATTATACGCTTACAGCTCGAAAACTAATGATGATACCGGAGTATTCCTTTTTTTATTTCACTTCTTAAAATATATTATAAACCTGTAGTGCCCAACCTACGTCCCACGGGTCACATCCAGCCCATGAAACTGATCAGAGTGAACCGTTGTTTTGCGAAATGTTACAACTCGAGGACTATGTAGCAAGTGGTTTCTGAAAAACAGGTTGCATTCAAAAAAAAAAAGCATCAAGTTATTATAACTACAATTTTTCTTTTATAAGAGGTCATTTAACAGTTTGTTTGGCTTGGTCTGAAATATTGTTACATTGCATTCTACTACAGTGTCCACACATAGACGTACAATCGAACCAATTTTACGACAGCTACAGTTTGTAACACAATGTTTTACAGTTGCAGGATATTAGTAGGAGAATTTCACTTGGAGCAGAGAGGTAATTGTCATGATCTTAGGAATCAGTCTGTTGTTTGAAATATATTTCCAAACCCATTCTTCTGCTGGAAATTTAAAACCTAACCAAGTTTGAATAAAATCTTGTGAAAAGCAAGTGATTGCAAAACTGTCCCTAAAGTCCACTTTTGATTTATGAAAACTTCCACCGACTTCAGACGTCACTCGTCAACATCTTTTTAAGGTTACCATTAGAGATTTTAGGGTCAACACCAGATTCAAACTTGGTTAGGTTTTAAACTTCCCCCAGAAGAGTGGGGTTGGCATTATACTTCATGCAACAGATTGGTTCCTAAGTTCATGAAGATTACCTCTGCTTCAAGTGAACTTCTCCAATTAGTATCTTGCAATTGAAAAGATTATGTGTTTCAAACAGTATCTGTTGTAAAGCTAGGTTCGATTGCACGTCTATGTGTGGACAATGTAGTGGAATGCACTGTAACAATATTTCAGACCAAACCAACGAAATATTAGAAGATGGCCCCTTATATAAGACTTAAAAATAAAAACCAAAAGTAATATTAAACGTTAATATAAGTCCGCTGCGAGAAAATAATCAGTTCAAATATACTATTCCTGATTTATTTAAAGCTTAAATTGTTAGCCAAGCAGTAACATTATTTTGTAGACTATTGCCGACACAAATGAATTATAAACTTTTGTAACAAATAATTCCATTATGGTAGTAAATACTTTAAGTGAACATCATTACATTGTTGATCCATTTCAAGAAAATGACTATTATCATATTATTATCTATAAATTTTGTTCAAACATTTCTTTCCAAGACGTAATGATAAAAAGCTATTAATTTGTTGACGTTACTTTTTGGTTTTTGTTGCGAGATTTCTGCATGTGATTAAGTTGGTAAAATGGTGAAACTGAGCCATCTACATAAAAAGCATATGTTTCATAATTTGTGTATAACAGTGGTCCCCAACAACGTTTTCAGAAACCAATTTCTAAATATTTGGCTAACAATTGTAACATTATCCTTAATCGTGCTCTTCGAGTTGTAACATTTCACAAAACAACGGGCAACACGGATCGCGGGCCGAATACGGCACCTGGGCCTTAGGTTGGGCACCAGTGGTTTATAATATTGCTAGGAGTGAAATAAAAAAAGGAACACCCCGGTAACATCATAAATTTTCAAGCTGTACGCGTATAATCATAGTACTGAACTGATCAGTGTGCAATGTTTCGGAAGGAGGGGGGGGGGGAGCAGCAAGAGGGGTTGGGGTCGGGACTGTCTAGGTTTTAGTGTACACTTTATGTATTAACATCGTGCAAAAATTCAGCTTTCTCTTAATTAGCTGCGAAAAGAAAAGCGAATAACCATAGTACTGCTCTTGATGGTCTAAGTCTTTTGGAGAGGGAGGGGAGGGGGAGAAGCAAGAGAGGTAGGGGTGCTATGTTTCGGAAGGAGGGGGGGGGAGCAGCAAGAGGGGTTGGAGTTGGGACTGTCTAGGTTTTAGTGTACACTTTATGTACTAATATCGTGCAAAAATTCAGCTTTCTCTTAATTAGCTGCGAAAAGAAAAGCGAATAATCATAGTACTGCTCTTGATGGTCTAAGTGTTTTGGAGAGGGAGGGGAGGGGGAGAAGCAAGAGGGGTAGGGGTCAGAATTTTGTGTGTGTTTTTTTAGTGTTTTTGTTATTTACCAACGTCCTGCGAAAATTCAGCATTCCCCTAATTAGTTGCGACACGAAAAACGTATAATCATAGTACTGCTGTTGCAATGTTTTGGAGGGGGTGGAGGGAAAGCAAGAGGGGTGGGGATCGGGACTTTGTGGCTTTTTAGTGTGTACCTTATGTACAAACATCCTGCCAAAATTCAGCTTTCCCCTAATTAGTTGCGACACGAAAAACGTATAATCATAGTACTGCTCTTGCAATGTTTCGGAGGGGGGTGGGGGAGAAAGCAAGAGGGGTGAGGGTCGGGACTTTGTATTTTTTTAGTGTATACTTTATTTGCTAACATCCTGCAAAAATTCAGCTTTCCCTAAATTAGTTGCGACAAAGCCTATTTTTTTACCTTCATTGACTGGGCTATAAGGCGCGGGTCTTCGCTGACGTTCACCTCCGGGAATCATTGGGCGTGCGTTCTAATCCCGTCTACACCAAAATTAAATTTATAATCTTGCAACTCAATTTTCGCCCAATTTTTGTGATCGGATTCTTTTAAAATTTGGAATGCAACCTCAAACCCGAT
Organism: Uloborus diversus; assembly: GCF_026930045.1. Taxonomy (NCBI): domain Eukaryota; kingdom Metazoa; phylum Arthropoda; class Arachnida; order Araneae; family Uloboridae; genus Uloborus; species Uloborus diversus. The sequence continues at coordinate 109,141,026 of NC_072735.1, forward strand.
GACAATACAAATACAAATACAAATACAAAAGTGACGACCAGCAACAGGCTCTGGGCCCAGCTAGACTGGTCCTAGTCAATTTACAATCCCCAGTGAAGATCAATGGCCCTCTTAAAACTATCTACTCGCTTGCTCATTACCACCTCTTCCGGTAAACTGTTCCAAGGTTCCACTACCCTGCTATAATAATAATTTTTCCTAATATCCATGTTAGCCTGAGATTTAAATAGCTTAAAACAATGATCCCTTGCCCAGTTTTCAGTGCTAAATTTCAGCCCCGTAACATCTTTTATTTTAATAAATTTAAACAACTGAATCATGTCCCATCGGTCTCTTCTTTACTCAAGACTGTACATTTTTAGCCTTCTAAGCCTGGAATCATAGTCTAAGTGAGAAAGTCCATTTATTAGCCTTGTAGCTTGCCTTTGAACCCTTTCCAATACATTAATGTCTTTCTTAAGATAAGGAGACCAAAACTGAACAGCATACTCCACATGAGGTCTTACCAAACTTCTGTATAAGGGCAGAAGAACTTCTTTAGATTTGTTTAAAATAGATCTATTGATAAACCCAAGCATCTTATTGGCCTTGTTACTAGCAATGCTGCACTGTTGGCTAAACTTTAAATCCTGACTTATTAAGACCCCCAGATCAGTAACTTTGTCTGCCTGACTAATGACTGAACCTTACAAATAATAACTTGTACACTTATTTCCATGCCCTGAATGTAGCACTTGACATTTCCCAACATTAACAGCCATACCCCATTTATCAGCCCACTCCGTAATATGATCTAGATCCTTTTGCAGCTGTTTTGCTTGTTCTTCATTATCTACAGTCCCCATAACTTTGACATCATCAGCAAAACAATTCATGTTCCCAGAAATATTTTTCATAAAAATATTTCTGGAGTGAATATCATTCATAAAAATAATGAACAAAACAGGGCCCTAACACTGAACCTTGAGGAACCCCGCTTAAAACCTCACTCCAATTAGAATAATTTCCCCTTACAACTAACTACCCTTTGTTTCCTTCCGGTCAGCCAGTTTTTTACCCAAATGAAAGTTTTCCCTCCTATTCCTATATCAGCTAATTTGCTGAGTAGAGCAACATGCGGTACCTTATCGAAAGCTTTTTGAAAATCAATGTAAACAACATCTACAGGCTTCTTATTGTCCAAAGCCATGGTCATTTTGTCATAGAAATGTAATAAATTAGTTGCACAAGATTTGCCTTTCCTGAAACCGTACTGAAAACTAGTCAATAGATTATTAGTCTCTAGAAAATTTACTATCTTAATTTTTATCAATGTTTCAAAAATTTTGCAAACCACCGAAGTTAGACTCACAGGTCTATAATTTCCCGCACTCCCTTTAGACCCTTTCTTGAAGAGCGGTGTCATGTTAGCCAGCTTCCAGTCCTCTGGCACTGTCCCCGAGTTATAAGAAGCATTGAAAATATTTACGATTACATCTGCTAATTTCTCCGCACATTCAACTAAAATTTTTGGATAAATATTATCAGGTCCCGGAGCCTTAGTTTCTTTAATTGTTTTCAAATGAAGTAAAACGTCATCCCTGGAAAATACAAAGTCCTCAAGCTAAAAAATGCGGAACGCTTCACGATTTTGCGTGTCATCCTTGCGCAGGGGCCATGCTAATCTTCTTTGTATCGTTCCAATTTTAGTATAATGTACTGCCGAAGCGAGTACGGCAATAGTACAATGCACTATTCTGTAATCAAATTAACTTATTAACTATAAGTTATTAGTTTATTCTAATTAAAACACTTTTATTAGCTTAATTTTTATTTGTATGTTTGTGGGTCTAACTGCCCCTTGGATAAATAGCCAATGGCTTATTAGAATTACGTACTCATAACGTAGAAATCAAAGCTGCGAAGTGTAACAATGTTTGCACATGAATTTTACCTTAAAGCGTTCAAAATGTCTGACACAAATAATGCAATAGAATACTAAGATACATTCCATAATAGTAAAATAATAGTTTAAAAACTTTTAAAAAAAACACGCTTTTTTAGCAAAATGAACTAAAAAGTAAAAAATAAAATAATAGTTTGAAAAACTAAAAAACACGCTTTAGTAGCCAAATGAACTAAAAATTAAAAATAATCTTTGGATGACAAGTATATAAAGCAATTGACCAAACACTTAATTTTACTGTAATAGAAAACGAGCTGATGTGCGCATCCCATGACTTCCTTTTACACCAATTTAATGTTATTTCCCTATTATTGCAATTTTTCATGTGATTCTCTCTCTAACTCTCAAATAAATATCACCAACAATGGCCATATTGAAACCAGATTTAAAAAAAAAAAGAAATTCAAAAAAGAAAAAACCGCCAACTTTGTCGCAGAGTTGGCGACAAAACTTGGCGACCAAAAGACTGGCAATATATTGCCAAGTGTCCGACGAATTATAACACCACTTGAGTTTGCATTGAAATTAACAATGAATTCCCCCAAAAAGGTGCAAAAGACCCCTTTAGAAACACCCGACTGCAACCAAAAAAGGAGGTGCACAACTAGATCCCACTCGGAGTTTACGTAACCAATTTCATTTTTCTAGGACATACCATTCTTGAATTATGCAACATACTGTTACAAATTCTGTAAATAGTAATTATTGTAGTAACGTAACCTGTAAATAGTTTCCCGTAATGAATATACAGCCCCTGTACATTCGGCTGAAGTATACGAGCCCCCTATTTTTTTTTCATTGATAAAATTTGTGAATGAAATCAGATAACGGTCTACGAATTTCGAGAAAGATTTCGAATGTTGTGGAAACTTTTCGATGTTTATAAAAGCGTCCCGCGTGATAAAAAGTTGAGTTTCGATTGAGTATTTGTGCTGTGAGTGTATTAGCTCTGTTTATTGCGATGCATTCGCTGTGTTGTTTTTCGTATTTGGAAGTAAATACGTGTGTAACCATTGAGTTTACGGTTTGTGTGATATTTGCTTAATTGCTGATGATTAATTTAGCAGTTGTTGACGATCTTCCCTGTACATAGTGTAAATAAATTTCCTGTATTCTTAATCAATAACTGTGTCTTCCTTTCAAGAAAGTTGGAAGTCTAACCGGATCCGTTACAATACATACGCACATACACACGTACATACAGACGTCACGAGAAAACTCGTTGTAATTAACTCGGGAAACTTCAAAATGGATATTTCGGGTGTCTATACGTTCTTAGGTGCATATGTACGTGTGATCGAGTCGAAAGAAAAACTCAACGTTCATTTGGGGGTGAGCAAAATGGAAACTAAGACCGATTTTTGAGTGAAAATTTTTTCGCGAATACAATACTTCCTTTTTTGTAAAAGGAAGTAAAAAGCGTGGGGGGCTTCTTATCAGTTGTCTTAAATTTCTTCCACTTGTTATCCATGCAAAAATGTAAATAGGCAGCCCCCCACGCTTTTTACTTCCTTTTACAAAAAGGAAGTATTGTATTCGCGAAAAAAAATTTCCTCAATAATCGGCCTTAATTTTCATTTTGCTCGCCCCCGAATGAATATTGATTCTTTTTTTTCAACCCGACCACACGTGGATACATGCCTAAGAACGTACAGACACCTGAAGGATCCATTTTGACGAACCCCGAGTTAATTACAACGAGTTTTCTCGTGACGTCTGTATGTACATGTGTATGTGTGTATGTATCTCGCATAACTCAAGAACGTTATGTCCCAGAAAGTTGAAATTTAGTACATAGACTCCAAGTGGGGTTTAGTTGTGCACCTTCTGTTTTGGTTGCATTCGGATGTTCCAAAGGGGGCCTTTTACATTTTTTGGGGGTAAAATCATTGTTAATTTCGATGTAAACTCAAGCGGTGCTATAATTTGATCAACACTTGGCAATATATCGCCAAGCTTTTGGTCACCAAGTTTTGTTGCCAACTTGGCGACGAATTTGGCGGTTTTGTTTTAAGTTTTGGTTTTAATTTGGCTATATTTAGAGAGTTAATCATTGAATCACATTAAAACTGACAATATTGGGAAAATTTATCTGTATAAAACGTTTTCTTTGCTTCGGTTCGCAACAGACTTGGAATGAAAGTATTTAAAGTGTTTTTTTTGCTCACTCCGAGGCACTATTATCTTTAACTTGGAGTAAAAGGAAGTCATGTGATGCACACCAGCTCGTTTTTATTTCAGTAAAATGAAGTGTTTGGTCAATTACTGTATATACTTGTCATCCAAAGATTATTTTAAACTTTTACTACAAATGAACTTAGTTCATTTTGCTACTAAAGCGTGTTTGTTTTTTAAACTATTGCTTCATTTTATGTACATCTTACGATTTTTGAGAAGAGAACGTAAACTCCTAATTTTACCGCAAAGTGGCACTGTAAACCGTTTCATTATACAGCGCGCGTCACAACTTGACTGAACAAGGCCACACTTTTATGGCTATAGCTCTTGCCGTTCAGAAATGATTGGAATGACAAGTGTAATGGGCACACTGTATTTTAAAAGGCAAGAAAAAATTGAATCAAAATCATACAGCAGTTGAAGTAAATAAATAGGACGACATGCTAAACAAGTTCAAAATAAGTCCTAACCCAATCGCATTTGCCAAAATAATTTCGTTTCAACCCACTTTTACAAACTTATAAAACTAAGCAACCGAAGTAATGTCGAATACGATTTCCACTATTCCATTGTTAGACAAACAATGATAAAGATAAGCAGTTACAAAATGCCTAAATAAAACAGGTATCTTACCATTAACCACTTTTTACATGTGCAATGCCCGTAAGTAGCTATAATGTGCGTGTATGTTCGCGGGGGAGTACTAACAAAACTCAGCGAAACAAAACAAAAAAAAAAAAATAAATAAATAAATAAAAACGTGTCCTGCGGTAAAAAATTAATACACTAGCTCGAAATCATTCGAAAGAATAAACTTCATTTTCAGAGAAAAAAACATTTTTTTAAAATTTAAATTACTATTTGGAATAAAAACTTTACAGTAGTTATGATACAAGTCGAATCTCGACATACGCGCGGGATGCGTTCCAAGACCCCTCAAGTAAGTCGAAATTTCGCGTTGTAGAAAAGGGTATGTTTACAAATTTTTATAAACATATCCAATTATTTTATACACTTGTAAACACTGCCTCAAACTATTTTAAACGATTACTTAAGTATACATTACCATTTCTTACATAAAGAACTGAATTTTAACTGCATTTTTTTAAGGTGTTTTATTCAACATAAAATACTGTTACAAAGCACAAAATAAATGATTAATGGAAAAGAGCAAGGGCGCCCATATGGAGGGGGGCAAGTGGGAACTCAAGCCCCCCTTTTAATTTGAACTTCCTTGCTTTCACTACTTTTTTCTTTGTAAAAATGTAAAAACATTTTTTCTCCAGCAATTAATGAATAAGTTATTAAAAATGTCAAATTTTAATAACTCTAATCTGTACTGAAATCGGTTTCTATGGGGAAAATATCCTGCTAAACCATGGGGAAAATATATGAGCACCCCCCCCCCCTTAAAATTTTGCATACGGGCGCCGGTGCCCTTGGTAAAAAGACACATAAAATGAACCAGTAAGGTATGTACAGTATGTAGTAATAACAAAATAATGCATTGTCATAGTACTATACAGTAGGTCCAGCAATAATATTTATAATTTAAAAAAATTAAGATAATTATGATTTATGTTGGTTGATCAAACAATTATTTTAATATATTTTTTTATAGAGATGCTTCGCTAGTTCTTTTATAACGCACAGTGCCGGATCAAGGAATTTTCCGAGGTGGGACAAAGCTTCGAATTGCCGCCGCCCCCCCCCCCCCCCAACACACATATCTATTCTACTTTAAAATTTCTATCATATTGCATTTTCATATTTTTAATGAACTGTATAGTGCGATTTAGTTTGATTAAAAATTCTTGCTATACTAAATATGTTATGAACAATTTTTTTGTTAAAACGGTGCACAGTGTGGCATAGTAAGAAAAAATCCACCGAACTCGCGGCTTTTGAGTTAGGATCTTCTATTACAGCTCAAAATGCGGGAAAATTCTTCAACTGTTTCGTAGTGGTGCTACAATTTGGAATTTCTTAACCCTCTAAGCCCCGCAGAGCTCAAAATGGACCCAAGTCGCTATTTTGAAAACTAGAGAGCTGATGTGTGCAGCACATGACTTCCTTTTACCCCAATTTAATGTCATTTCCCCATTACTGGCAATTTTAATGTGATTCAATAGTTTACTCTCTAAATATCACCAACAGTGGCCAAATTGAAATCAAATTTATAATTTAAAAAAATCTCCAAATTTGCCGCCAAAATGGTGACAAAACTTGGCGACCAAAAGACTGGCGACATATCGCCAAGTGTCCGTCAAATTATAACACCACTTGAGTTTACATCGAAATTAACAATGATTTCCCCTCAAAAAGGGGCAAAAGACCCCTTTAGAAACTCCCGAATGCAACCAAAAGGGGAGGTGCACAACTAGACCCCACTAGGATTCTACGTAGCAAATTTCAACTTTCTAGGACATACCGTTCTTGAGGTATGCGACATGCATACGCACATACAGACGTCACGAGAAAACGAGAAAAGTTGGGAATCGTCAAAAAGGATATTTCGCGTGTCTATACGTTCTTAGGCATTTATCCACGTGTGGTCGAGTCGAAAAAAAAAACTCCTCATTTATTCAGGGGTGAATAAAATGGAAATTAAAGCCGATTTTTAAAGTGAAAATTTTTTCGCGAATACAATACTTCCTTTTTTGTAAAAGGAAGTAAAAAGTATGACCATATTTTTTTCCGGATATGTGGCCCAATGCTTAGTACAAACCGAGGAAATGGATGATAAAACACAACTTTTGATTGCTGCTAGGTGTTTAGAAATGCTTTTTTCCACCGTATAAGTCATTAAAAACATGATTTTTTCGGTTTTTTCCGTTGAAAAAATGGGTTTCAACGGTCTTCACACATTTTCCGTGCAAGAACAAATATATTTTAAATCTAAACTACAACTTTTCTTTCATATTCCAAAGTTCAAAATGAAAAAAAAAAAAAAAACTCCCTAAAACACCGAAAAACCGCTCAAGTCCGAATTTCAGTTCGAGATCCTACCATTGTCCACGGGAATACATCTGTGCAATATCGGCAAACAGTTTATTTTATATATATATATATATATATATATATATATATATATATATACATATCTTCTATCTATCTTCTATACATATAATAAAATAAGATGTTTGTGTGTGTGTGTGTGGCGTGCATCCCGGGAAAACGGTAAGGTCTAGAAAGATGAAATTTGGTATACAGGTGTAGTTTTTGCTGAAGTTGTGCACCTCGGGCTTCGATTTTTGATATTTTAATTAGAAAAAACGTTATTTAATGTTTTATGTGATTTTTAGCACTTTTTAGTACTTTTAACCTCACAGACCCCGAACCAATCGCGCCAGACAAATATTTTTGGTACTATAGTGTCGGAAATTTAATTTTAAATATGATGAACAAAAAAATTTTGAAGATAGAGCAATTTTTGTATTTTTTATGAATTTTTAAAAAAACCTTTAATTTGCATGTTTTCCTGGGTTTTATTTTTTTCTAATATCATCCTGCGAGAAGTATCAAAGCCTCATTTCTGAAATTTAAGTTGGTAATAGTAAAAACATTTCGCCCTCTTCAGAAGAAAAAAGTTCTTAAAAATACGCAATAGTTTTTTTTTTTAACAATTTTTTTAATTCTGAACACATCATGTCCTTTCACGCATCAGTCGAAAAAAGCGTTCTTCAATCTTTTATGCCTGTGACGTCACTACTTGGGTTTTGATTCGATATTTACGATGGAATCTTAATCGCAAGCAATGTTAATCTTTTTTTTTTTTACTGTATAGCTTACTTCTACATTTTCTGTTTTTCGGCAGCGCTTGCTTTTTTTTCTTCCCCTTTTTTTTTTTTTTGTTTTATTTAGGGATTGCATTTATTTCTTTTTCCATCCTCCCCCCCCCAAGCTGGACCTTTCGCTGTATCTATATTACGTTACATTTCATAGTTGTGCGCATTAATTCAATAAAAACAGCGAGATTTTTTTTTATCTTTGTCAAACGCTACTTTTTGCACACTACGGGGAATTTGAGCTTTTTTTTTTTTTTTTTTTTTGCTCTACTTAAATAAAAAAAGCGGTTTTTTGAGTGTTCTTTGTTTTTATTAGGAAATGGGCGAGGAGGTCAAAATAAATAGAGATGGATAAGAAAATGTAGAGATAGATTGTAAAGGTAGATAGCCGCCGAAGGCGTCAATCTTGGCGTAAAAATGTGAATGGCACAAAAAGAAAGATAGAGATGGATTGATTAATACTGCTGCCAAATTTATTTAAACAACCGCCGAAGGCGGCAAACTTGAAGGAAAAAGGTAAATGACAAGTTAGCCAAACAGCCGCCGTAGGTGGCTGCTTGCACATTGGGTGTCAATGCCCCCCTCCCTGCCCCACATACACACTCACTTTGAAAAAACAATGCTTTCACATAAAAGTGGAAGTGCTTTTTGTTATTTTTCGACAAAATTTGCATGAAGAGTACGTCGTTTGTGTCTCCCCTCCCCCTCCTTTAAAAATATTCAAAACGACGAAACTGGAGACAGATCTAGAAAATATTTTATTCAAATTATTAATGATATAGATAGATATAGATTGATTGACACCGCCACGAAATTTATTTAAGCAGCCGCCGAAGGCGGCACCCCTGGCGTAAAAAGGCGAATGGCGTAAAAAGGCGGATCAGCTGGTCGCCGCAGGCGGCTAGTAATAAAATAAGATGTTTGTGTGTGTGTGTGTGGCGCGCTTCCCGGGAAAACGGTAAGGCCTAGAAAGATGAAATTTGGTATACAGGTACAGTTTCTGCCGAAGATGTGCACCTCGGGCTTCGATTTTTGATATTTTAAATAGAAAAAAAGTTATTTAATGTTTTATGTGTTTTTTTGCACTTTTTAGAATTTTTTACCTCTCAGACCCCGAACCAATCGCACCACACAAATATTTTTTGTACTGTAGTGCTGAAAATTTAATTTTAAATACAATGAATGAAAAAATTTTGAAGATAGAGCAATTTTTGTATTTTTTATGAATTTTTGAAAAAATCTTCAATTTGCATTTTTTTCTGGGTTTTAAATTTTTCTAATATCATCCTGCGAGAAGTATCAAAGCCTCATTTCTGAAATTTAAGTTGGTAATAGTAAAAACATTTCGCCCTCTTCAGAAGAAAAAAGTTCTTAAAAATACGCAATAGTTTTTTTTTTTTAAACAATTTTTTTAATGCTGAACACATCATGTCCTTTCACGCATCAGTCGAAAAAAGCGTTCTTCAATCTTTTATGCCTGTGACATCACTACTTGGATTTCGATTCGATATTTACGATGGAATCTTAATCGCAAGCAATGTTGATCTTTTTTTTTTACTATATAGCTTACTTCTACATTTTCTGACGTGATGACCACGTGTTTTTTCGGCAGCGCTTGCTTTTTTTCTTTCCTTTTTTTTGTTTTATTTAGGGATTGCATTTATTTCTTTTTCCATCCCCCCCCCCCAAGCTGGACCTTTCGCTGTATCTATATTACGTTACATTTCATAGTTGTGCGCATTAATTCAATAAAAACAGCGAGATTTTTTTTATCTTTGTCAAACGCTACTTTTTGCACACTACGGGGAATTTGAGCTTTTTTTTTTTTTTTTTTGCTCTACTTAAATAAAAAAAAGCGGTTTTTTGAGTATTCTTTGCTTTTATTAGGAGATGGGTGAGGAGGTCAAAATAAATAGAGACGGATAAGAAAATGTAGAGATAGATTGTAAAGGTAGATAGCCGCCGAAGGCGGCAATCTTGGCGTAAAAATAAGAATGGCACAAAAAAAAGATAGAGATGGATTGATTAATACTGCTGCCAAATTTATTTAAACAACCGCCGAAGGCGGCAAACTTGAAGTAAAAATGTAAATGACAAGTTAGCCAAACAGCCGTAGGTGACTGCTTGCACATTGGATGTCAATGCCCCCCTCCCTGCCCCACATACACACTGACTTTGAAAAAACAATGCTTTCACATAAAAGTGGAAGTGCTTTTTGTTATTTTTCGACAAAATTTGCATGAAGAGTACGTCGTTTGTGTCTCCCCTCCCCCTCCTTTAAAAAATATTCCAAACGACGAAACTGGAGACAGATCTAGAAAATATTTTTTTCAAATTATTAATGATGTAGATAGATATAGATTGATTGACACCGCCACGAAATTTATTTAAGCAGCCGCCGAAGGCGGCAACATTGGCGTAAAAAAACGAATGATAATACTGATTTATAAAGAAAAACATTGATTAATGTCGTCGCTAAATTGTTTAAGCAGTCGCCGAAGCCGGTACCCCTGGCGTAAAAAGGCGAATGGCGTTAAAAGGCGGACCAGCTGGTCGCCGCAGGCGGCTAGTATATATATATATATATATATATATATATATATATACAGTGGCTCCCAAAAGTCTTCGTACATCTACGACTTTCAACGAAATAGGCCCCAAATCATTCTTTACAATTAATATTTCGGAATAGGTATTTAATTATCAGATCTATGATCAATTTTTAACAAAACTGCATGAAAAGTTTTTAAAAAATATTAAAACTTAATTTTTTTAAAATCAAAAACCGAAAAGTGCCGGAAATTTTATCTCACAAAAGTCTTCGTACACTTTATAAAATGTCTATATATTATTGAATAATCTAACTTTTGATTAAGTTATTAATTAGTAGAATATCATACAGTATTCATAACACCTTTTAAATGTCTTGGAATAGATTTCATTCTTTTTCTTTTTTTTAGCGTAATTTCTGAGTAAGTGTACTACCACACTTCGAGTATTACTATTTCTAGCTCTATTTTCGTTTTAAAGCCCTATTTTCGTAATCTAGCCTCCAGATATCACTAAATACGTTACATTAAGTTACAATCTGAAGATTGAGGGGGTATTTTCTAAACTTTAGGACAATTTTCGAAGCACTAGACGCAAACGTTGAAAACCGTGTGCTTCTTATCGTTATCTTGATAAAAAACAAAGTTGTTTCCAATAACCAAATTTTTGGCTAAGAGTTCAAAATTGGTTTTTAAAATATTTAAAGGAACAGCATGATTCATTATTTCATCAAAAAATTACAAACTACCAAGTCCTGATGCTGATATGCACCCTCACACTAAAACACCTTCACCATCCTAATTAACTGATCCAACTAAGTTCTTAAGATTAAGTTCCTTATTTTTTCTTCTACTTACAGTTATACAACAATTTAACCAAAAATGTTGAATTAATTTTTATCTGTAAGTAAGACATGATTCTAAACTGTTTTTAGCTTATTTATCATTGATTTTGGGACGAAAAGCGTAAGCTTTCTGTTTTTCGCACGACCAAGAAAATTTCTGCGGGAAGAGGTCCCATTTAATCCAGCTAATCAAAGAACTTGGCGAACAATTTTAGGTGAAAATTAAATGTAAAATGTTTCAATTAACTCTGCAGAAACTTTTACAGTACTCAAATGTGTATTTTTCATAAATTTTTTAACTTTAAATCTCCGATCACGTTTTGTCAACTTCGCCGGTTGACCTTTTCTTACCTTGCTTTCGGTCCGATTCCTTTCTTTAAAGCATTTTATCAAGCACTTTACTATACAAACAATTAAATTAACTAATTTAGAGACATTTCAAACCAATTTACCACTACTGTGGGAAAAAAAATTAAAATTTTGAATGGCGTTTGCGGTTTTTTACGAATACCAGCCATTTTACAGTAATAAGCAATATATTAAGGAATAAATAAACAAAAAATTAAAGCCAAATGACTTATAAGGGTCAACACAATGCAAAAATATTAATAAAACGGCATATGATAATTTTAATCATGAATTTATTCGAAAATATTTGCGTGTACGATGACTTTTGTGGCGTGTTATTTCTCTGTCTCTTCGTTTTCTGACCCATTTCAAAAAGAAGATCCGTCAATATTTTGAAAAAAAAAAAACAATGTGTTATATTTAGAATGACATAGGAATGATGTGAAAAAATATTGGACTTTATATTCGAATTCAGTTTTGAGTTATTTTGGTTTTACTAAAAAATTTCAAAGTGTACGAACACTTTTGGGAGTCACTGTATATATATATATATATATATATATATATATATATATATATATATATATATATATATATATGTAATATGAAAAATCCTTTGCTAGGCCTTTTCCATATTAAGTTTGGTTCACTTATATGTCAGCGCGTATGAGTCACAGACATTATTTATTACACACTTAAATGCTTCTCACACCATATATGGCTATGTTGTGGGCTCAGATGAGATTCCCCTTAAAGTACCTACCAGACACTTTTTTTCCCTCCAGACTTAAGCCAGCCTCTGTCTGCGGTGCAAAGCCCAATAATATTTCGTTATTGCAATCTGCTCCTCCTATATAGATCACGTGCGATCACATGATCGAGGGATAATTATCTGTAACCTTTTAATGATATTCCCTATATAAAAATCGTGGCACAACTAAACAAGTTGGTTAGTTAAGAGAAGTTCCTGCTGTCATATTCCATGTAAAAATAAAGATGTGATTAGTGAATGTAGCTCTGTCCTCTTCCTACGTGGTAGATTATCACGCCACAACACTGCAACTTGCGAAAACAAGATTCGTAATAAGAACCGAGCGGCGGTCCTTACATATATATATATATATATATATATATATATATATATATATATATATATATATATATATATATATATATATATATATATATATATATATATATATATATATATATATATATATATATATATATATATATATATATATATATAGGGGTGAAAAATAATATATTCTACACTCACCAGCGCATAGTTGCGGCTAAAGCATTAAATGTATTTTAAATATTTGGTGTTATGCATGTGTTCCATGTCCCGGAGGGCACGAAATAAGTGCAAAGTAGTAACAACATAACGAAATAACAACAAATTGAAAAAAATTGATCAAGGTATGCAAGAACTTGAAAAAGTAGAAATGCAAAACCGACAAATTTAACTACAACTACTTACATTTAAACTGTAAAAGAATTAACTGGGTGGGCACTGCTTCTTCGACGGAGAGCGGGAGCAGTCTGCCCCAAATGAAATTCGACTGCCTCCCCCCAAATGAAATTCGATTTTTTAAGTTGCACACCCTCTTGTATTTTTCATTTTATGTCAAAAGAATTGTAAAAAAAAGTTTTCATATGATTTGAACAAGGGCAACCCGCGCCGACTTGCGTATGAAAATTTTTACCAGCAGTTGATGCGTATTAGACCAAGTTTTTTTTTCTTTTAGAAACTCACTTAAAATTTAACATTAATAAAATGTTTTCTCATAGCCCCACAACGCAAACACATTATTCCAAATTTTTAAAATTATTAAGTATGGATAACATTAATAAAATGTTTTCTCATAGCCCCACAACGCAAAAACATTATTCCAAATTTTTAAAATTATTAAGTACGGAGGCCAAAAATTTGAAAATTTCTACGGGAAATTGACTTTTTCTATTTATCTTTTTTAAAAAATACATATAAATTTAAACAAAATAACAAGTTCAAAAATTATTAGCGAACACATTTTCAAATAAACTGCTGCAGATAAATAATAAAAAAGGATGCAAATTAAAAAGGAAATATATTAACTTAAACTTGTAAAAATCCATATTTTTGAGGTGGTGTGATGTGGGGACTTAAATATTGTATGAGAGCAAAAGCTTGTATTTAACGTTAATTACCAAGCTTATTGCTTATATATTTTTCAGCTTGATAATTTCTTAAAATTTACCTTTCATTTTTTAAAAATACAATATAGAAAAAAAATCATTTTTTTTAAAGAAAATTATAAATTTTAGGCTTAGTGCTGCATACTCAAATATTTTCAATTTGGATAAATTTTTTGGTGGTACATGTAGGGATATACGGGCAACGTTTTATCAACATGAAATTTCGAGTTTATAAAGAAAGTTTTTTTTTTTTTTTTTTTTTTTTCAATCGGAATAGCACACAAGTCCTGGCTTACACTTCTAGACGCAAGTCGGCACGGGTTGCCTTTGCTCATGTTGCATGAAACTTTTTTGTACAATTGTTTTGACATTAAAAAAAAAATAATAATAAAATAAAAAAATGTAAGAAGGTGTGCAACTTGAAAAATCGACTTTCATTTTTTTTTTGGGGGGGGGGGGACGGGGACAACCTACTGAGTATTCATTAAAATATTTTGAATCTCTCTTTGTATTTAACTATTTTTTTTCCTATTTCAAACATATTTCGGCGACCCATGAATTTTTAGCCACTTGATTTTCAGAAAAATAATTTTCATTTAAAAAAAAAGTCACATGTGAATATGTCGGTTGCTTCTATGAAGCTATTTATTTATCTATTTTCTTTTAACTGAAGGAACATAAACCTTAGGTTTGTAAAATCAGGGCTGCAGCCCCCTACTTTCATTAAATAAACCCCTATTTTGAATTTGGGCTATCCAAATCAATACTTTTCAAACTTAAACAACCGAAGTCAGGAAAGCCTGCCCGCAATTCCCAATTTTTCCAGGGAGATTTCGCATGAAAAAAAATCATTTTCACTTTCTGTGCGTGGTTTCAGCTAGAAGGACGCGGAGGCGTCTTTTTATCGTGAGGTAATTAACTAACTTGGTTTTTTAAGGAGCTGGTTAATCCAGATGTCATGATAAGTATCTACAAAACTATAACTTAATGCACAAAAGCAAAAAAAAAAAAAAAAATCCCGTGTCGCGAGTTTCATTGTTAATGACGTCAGCGTTACTCGATCACTCGCTATTATATATACAACAAACTTCCGATTATCGGCGTCGGATTATCCGCGGGTGTTTTCCCAATTTTTTTTATTAATTTTTTTAACGGTCATTAAATATTTTTGAAACTTATGATTGTGTTACTGTTCGTTTTTAGCTTTATATGCGTATATTTTTTTACATTCAATGTTAGTAGATGCAATGTAGCTATGTTTTCAGCTATAACTTTAGTGTATGTGTGATTTTTATTCATATTTTTTTAGTTATTGTATACAGTAGTATTGTTTTTTACCCATTGTTCGGATTATCCGCGGTTTTCGCTTATCCGCGTTTACCGTGCCACCCAGTTCCGCGGATAATCGGGAGTTTACTGTAAATGAGGACTTGTGTGACTCATTAATAAAAATTTAAATGTCAACGACCCGTCTCTTATAGACTTACATTTAAATTAAGTTTTTAAGTAGTCGTTTTCGAAACGACGCCGCTTTTACGTCAACCTCTGAACAGTTGAAAGAAAATGTCATGGCGTAGATAGAAGATCATTTTCAAAATATTGCTTTTCGACTGAGATCAAAATGAGCCCTCTAATAAAACCTGCTACAAGTGGTTGGCACTGGGTATAAATTGATGCCAGAATGCCATTTTCCGACACTGATACTGCTTTCCTGCAAAAAAAAAAAAAAAAAAAAAAAAAAAGAAAAAGAAAGAAAGAAAAAAAAAAAACCTCTTTCATATAAATTGGCCATGACTTGGGACTTGATGTTTCTCATCAGCGCGGCGTTTCAGTAATGGAAAATTTATGAATTCACCTCTGGTTGTGACCCAACAACAATATTTTGCATTCATATTCGGCTAAATGCTAAATAAATCCTAACAGTGCAATTATGTTCTGGTAAGCGACAACTAAATGCTAAACCTGTACATTATGCACATATATTTAGCTAAACACTTACTAAATGCTCTAAACCTGCACTTATATTTCTCTAAATGTTGACTAAATGCTAAACGTGCACTTACACTTAAACGCTGGCTATAAATTCTAAACGTGCACTCATAGTCGACAGAACAATAACTAAATGCTACATGTATTTTTACATTTGGCAAAATGCTAAATGTGCTCTTATTTGACTAAATGCTAACAAAAGCAAAACGTGAGCCTATATTTGGAAATTGTCAGTGGTTTCAATTCCCTCATTAAAGTATGAATCAAAAATAGAAAGCTTCCCTCCTGTTGTCATGAGGCAAAAGCTTAAGGATTAATAGGAGATCGCGCTAAGGTGAAGAATTTATATACAGTTTTCCGCTTCGAATCGTAACCGTAGCGTTGTCATCCCAAAGAAAAAGAGCTGTCAGTCTAGTTTTTCCTTCCAGTTGTTGTCGGACAGTGCAGCGAGCATCATGGGCTGGGTGGAAGATGTGCGCGATTTTTTGTTCGTGTTGCTCCAGTCGATTTGGGCGGTCTGTACGTCCGTCTTCTGGGCTATTGTGCCACAGCCTCTGAAATCGGTCAAGGGAAAAGTTGTTCTCATAACGGGAACGGGCAGCGGACTCGGGAGGTTACTGGCCGTGAAATTTGCTCAGTTGGATGCAGTAATTGTGTTAGTGGATGTTCAAGAGGTACGTATAATATTTCTTTTCTAATTATTCTATTTTACTAAAAAGGACATTGAAATGTCTGCTATCGTGACTAATATTATTGAAATGTGTTTAATTCTAACTTTTTTCTTGTCTTTCAACGATTTGAAGACTGCAATTTTAGTTATTGTCACAAGGGTGATCAGTGGCGCAGCCAGAAAAGTTTCTGGGAATGGTTTTAAAAATCAAAAATTATTGCTATTGTTGTTTTCATTGAAAATCCGAAAATATTTAATTAAATAGTTTCATGACTTATTAATTCATTTATAACCAGAACCCGACTATTTCTTTTGTGGACACTGGGCGCAAACTTTATTTGGTACCCTTCCATACTATTATACTATATATTGAAGTAACAAAATATTTTAATGATTATCTATTACCGCAAGCAAGCCGAATTTGATGATCCCTACAGTAAAATATTTTTAGTTTCGTAAGTAGGAATAATATAAGTAAAAACAATGCAAATATGATTTTAAAAAATAAGATATAAATATAAGATGTCATCAAATTTACTTGGTTGCAATAAGATGTAAACATACAAGGAATCTATTATGTAACTTGTAAACGAGGTAATATTGTAAATCAGAGGGGAATTCTTAAATTTTTCACTACTGAACTCCACTGAGAGATATTGAGTCACGGTCAATTCACCCCGGTGTAAATATATTGTAAAAATCGGAGTGACTTAAGGATTTTTAAAAGAGATTTAAAATTTTAAGGAGAAATATTTTTTTCAATTTGTCTAAATTTTTCTTTAGTGCAACATGAAATCACACCATTAAAAAAAGTGTCTTTGCGAATGTCAAATGTCTTTCGATGAGAATTGAAGGAGCTTCTGAAAATCCCGTGTGGTAGGCAGTTTCTAAAACAAGCAGCAAGTAACGATAATAACAATGCTTAATTTTCTTTTCATGTTTTCTCATCTAATTAAGAAACAGCTTCAATATCTTGAAAAATGAGTTTTGGCCGGCGAGGATCATTTTGAGGTGCAATCCTCGGGTTAAAAAAAAAGGTTGGGTACCACTATTAGATGTTTAGGAACATTTCCTCTTTTTGCTTGAATTGGATTTTTTTTTTTTTTTTTGGTGACGTTTACAAGAAACTGAGTTTTTAAATCTATGAACATGCGTTGCTCTTAGAACTTTCTATTCCTGTTTAATAGAATTTTGTATTTATTGAACTGGAAGGTCCCTTGAAGAGCGACAAAACCGAACCTTTGTATGTTTGAATAAATGATCCTTTAATTCTGAAATTGTAACAGATGAACAATTTTAATGTTTCGAAACACGGAATTATATCCAAATTAGGATTATCTGAAATTTTTGGATTTCCCAAAACAACTTAAGAGCAGTGACTGCTTATGTTTAAACCTGTCCGATCATTCAAGGAAAAAAAAGCACTTAATTTGTAAAGAAGTCCCTTTTTATTTCGAACTTCATTACGTATATTTTTTTCTCCATTGGAATCCCGGTAAAAGATATAAAGGATTCAGACTCTAAATTTCGTACCTGAAAGTCTGACTAACGTACTAAGTCACATTATCACTACTTTGCAGCAGAGCGTAAAAACGTTTGTTTGGTGCATACAACGGTTACGACTTGCGCTCTTATAACATTACTAAATACTTATAAAGGATTTTTTTTTTGATTATAGAATTTTGTTATTACGACTCAATGCGGAATAGGATTTTGCATAACAAGTAAAAACTTAGATTTCCATTTTTGAACTTGTGCTAGTCTGTCTGGCTCTGAAGTACAGTATTTATCACCAGCTTTCTCAACATTTTCGATTTCATTTTATAACAAAAATGAAATAAATAAGATATAATTATGCAGCATGCAACGTGTTCTTATTTACACTTCTTCAAATTAGGGACAACTTCAAACAATTTCAACATCCAACTCGTTGGAATTAGAAACTCAAAAGCTCGCAAAATACAGAAATTAATTCCAGTATATTTTTATTTTGCGAAGTGTTTCTTAATTTACGAAAATATTTTTTGTTTCTTGCTTCTAATAATTATGAAACTATCGTGTATTAAGAACTATAAGTACGTTAGAACCTCGAGTAATCGAAGTGCTAAGAACCGAAGCGCCTTAAATAGAACATTCTGGATAAAAATGTGCTTAAAAATGACTGTCAGGAGACTGCAGGAGCTCTTAACTATTGATTTAAATATGTGCTTATTCACAAAACATCTACTACATGTAATGTTTTGAAGCAGTGGTGCAAAATCTACCTCTACGGCTCGCGATGCTGGCCCTTGTGGCCCGTTGTTTTTTCAATGTTACGAGTCGAAAACCACATTCCGGAATCTTCCAAAACAACTTATTTTCACTCGGTAATAAGAATGAAGATTATAAAGTTCGTCTCAAATATTCAGAAATTCGTTTCTAAAAGACAAATGTAAAGATTTCATAAGCATCAAATAATGGTAACAATTCCTTTTGCTTGCAAATTTATTTCCTTTTCCAGTGTTTTGTTGTAAAAACCTAAAATACACTTATATTTTATGTGTGCTCTGACCCGTGAGATTAATTTTAATAAAGAGTGACCCAAAGTTGGAAAAAAGGTTTAGGCGCCTCTGCTTTAAAGTGTATTACTATAGACAGATATTTGTTCAATAAAAGTTACAAAAGTCGGAAAATGAAATGGAAATTAAGATATCGGATTACGTCCATCATTTCGAATTTTTCCAGGAGGGAGGAGCAAAGGCTGTATGTTCAATGGAAATTTTATCGGAAAACAAAAAAAAAGCTCCCCCCCCCCCTTCGTTTACTTAAAAATATTAGTTAAATGATGGGCTTGCATAAGATTGTAAATAAAGACATAATATAGTAAACTACAATTTTTATTTTTAATGATGCTGTTAAATTTGTTTTGATTCTTAATGTCAAACATATATAATGAAAAAATATTGATAAAAAAACTAGATTTTCAGATTCAATCGCTTTCATATTTAATGACATTTTAAAAACTAGAATTTTTTAGTGTTTCAAAAATTAATTGGCGAGTTCGGGGGTTAGCAGAAATGATCTAAATACACGATTTTTTGCCTGCAGTAAGCTGTTTAGTTTGACGATAATGAAGAGATGGTTTACCTAACTAAATAATCAAAATAAAATTCAAGGAAATGCACATGGTTAAACGAAGTTCCGATTAACAGTTTCGGATAAGCGAGGTTCTACTGAATTTGAATAAAAAATGTTTGGTTTCATTAAACGGTAGTTCAATTTCCGGTACCGTTTCAGCACCTATCGGTTTCAGTCAACTAGTGATTGAAATACCGGTATTTGGAGCTATTTTGCAATTTCGTAATACCGGTATTTGCTGGGTAGAATACCGGTATTTTCGGTATTAGCTAAAAATAGTTTGTAATTAAAGAGTTCAATTTAAATTATTGGATTGACTGTTATTTTAAATATGAATTTCATTTTCGATGAGGCACAATACCAAAATCAATCTATTGAAGTAAAAATTTGTCTTCAAAATTAAGAATTTATTAGAACATCAATGAATAAGTAGCAGAGAGATAGCATATAGATATTTTCATCAGTAGATGGTGCGATGAATCGTATTTACGTGAGTTTATGTGAACTACGTTTTTAAATCTGTTTTTTAGACCTGCCCTCTTATGCAAATTAATTTTAAATGTATAAAAGTATTGAAATTGAAGTGTTGCGCTATAAGAAGTTTATTCCAAGAATCAATTGCAACTATTCTTTATGATATTTAAAAAAAATATCATACATATTTGTCTCGAATGTACTAAATTTAGAGAAACTTTTTCCTGTTAGTATAACGAACAGTAATTTGTTGTCATCGGTATTAGCGTGCTATTCTGTCTCGCTATTCAGTTTTACACTAAGCGAGATAATATTTTTAATGCCTTAAACATTTGCAAAGAAAAAAATCATAATCATTTGAAACATATTTTCAGATATTTAAATAATTGTAAAGAATTTTGAAAAGAAAACGGAAAAGAAAGAAAAAAAATTAAACAAGATCAAATTCATTGTAAATTTTGAACCAAAAGGTTCATGAAAAGAAAACGCAAACCTATTATGACCAAGAGGAAATCGCCGAAAATGATAATACTGAAAAAAAACTCGCTCGACAAACAGTTACATTTAGCGTTACTATGAATAATAACGATAAAAAAAAAGCTACCCACAATACAAAAGAAACCCCCACATTCACAAAAGTGGTTTTTTTTCAAAACCAACAAGTTAAAGACCGAATTATTTGAAGATGGACTTTCAGGCGACTACAGGAAGTGTGACATGCATTTTTGAGAATACCACCGGCCTGCGTAAATTCAGAAAGAATATATTCAACTGCAGGATGTTTGTTCATTACAATGAGTTCCAGGCTTAGTTAAAATTAGCATGGAGTTGTTTTGCTATTATTTATTTTTTATTTTATTTAAACATTATGTTTTTGAATGTTTCTTGGGAAATTTCTAATACCGGTATTCCGAGTATCACGTTAAAAAATACCGAATACCGGTATTGCATTCTTGGTCCGGTATTGCAATCCTTACAGTCAACGAATACCTATAATTTTTATTTCTCTACATTGCACACAATCTATCTGTTAGAACTTCAAAAGCTATTAATTCTTGGACACTTTCCTTATCCTTGGATACTTCCTTAAACAAACGCGCAGCATGTAAGTAATCGTTGGTCTAAAATGACTCTTCTGCGGTGTGTAGAAATAATAATATAACATTGATTTACACAGAGCGAAATTTATTTGTGTGACGAGTTAACTTCGTAAACAAGATATCGAAGTTTTAAGTACCCTCTAAAATAAAACTGCTTGTTTGCTAGAAAATTTCTAAGAAACTGATGGAATTCCATAAACGTTTCTAGCAGCGATACAGCGTTATTAAAGAAGCGGTGTCGTTACAACGTTACTTAAGTTGTATCGTTACTACAATGTAAAAAATGTACTACTGGAAAACCTCTAGGAAATTGGGATTCCATAAACTTTTCTAGAAACATACAGTTTCTTTTTAAGTAAAAACGTATCGTTATTAGAAAACTTTCAGATTCTGCTTTAAATGGGTACAAAGATCTGCTGCTTTACCTTCGTCTTGTTTAAACAGATTAACACAAGTTAAGATTAAAATTCAATGAAATAGCATGTTGAAGTGAGACATATTTTAAGCTTTTATTGCATTGGTATTTATTAATGAGGTCTTAATATATTATGAGAATATATACCATTGTTCTAGTATTGAATCTCATGTAAAGAAAAAATTTCACATTCATGCTGATAATACACTTTTTGGAAACTTATCCATTATTTCAAAAGCCACTTCAATAAAAATAATTCTGCAGGAAAAAATATCCCCGTAAAAACTTGAATTTCAAGATTTTTACATTGTTCTATAAATTACTTAAGTCATACAGTACTATTACTCAATAAAAACTGCGTGCATTTGTAGTACAGAATTACTTTTGCATTTGGTAACTCTTTTCAGTTTAACTTCAGTTAGAAGAAATTATCTATGTTGACTAGCGCAGCTAGAATTTCCTAGAGGGGATAGGATTCAGCCCTTTTATGTACTTTTGCAGCATACTAGGATTGGCAATATGGCTTAACACCAATGGTTCCTACGGTTAACCCTCTTCCTCAGTGCCCGGTCTATTTTTATTAATTTTTTTCTTTTATTTTGATAAAGGCACTTAGTTTTAAATCATTAAATTGTGCATGTGAATTTTTATTGTTAAAATGCAAAATCTTTTTATATGAAAGTTTGGAAAACGTTACCGGTTAATTTTGTTTCGATAGGTATAATTTAATAATAGTGTACTTCATGAAACTGATTTTTGATTATGCGATAATAAGTTAAAACTGAGTGTTCACTTTTCAAAAGAGAGAGAACAATCAAAAATAGAGATGTTACCCTTTTGATATAAGATTTAATTTAATTTCCATCAAAAATTACTTTCTGTGAAACTACGCACTACACTGCCAAAACCATAAGTTGAAAACCACTAAGACAATTTCCTCTTTCGCTAGAAAAACAATTTACGAGCAAAACAATACGTTATTTGCTAGCATTTTACAAACTGTAATTGGCTCTCCAACAAGTTGCTACATATTTACATGCGAATGGGAAACTGAAACAGGTTTTCGCCGGCAAGTTCAGCGAACTTGGAGACGGCACAGTGATTTCAACTGACGCGGAATTTTAAAGCTGCGTTTTCGGGTGAACTTATAACAGGTGCTGGAGCCTGTGGCGGATTTACTATTATAATGGAAGTGTTGCAACTGCGAAGGGGCCACCACTACACGGGGGTCCCGAAAGGGATCAACAAACGTTTTACAGTAAACTTCCGATTATCAGCGGTAGTATTATCCGCGGGTCTATTCACATTTTTTTAATTTTCAATATATGATTGTGTTATTGTTTGCTTTTAGAATTTGAATATATTTTTATATTCAATGTTACAACTAAGTTTTTGAAGTCATTTTTACTTTCTTCTATATCTAATATATAGAAGAAAGTATTGGATTCGTGCAAATTTTCGAATTTCGAATTTTGACGGATTCGAGCGTTTTGAGGTGTGCTGAGTCCATTTCGACCACTTTTGGAAAATGTCTGTCTGTGTGTGTGTGTGTATGTATGTGTGTGTGTGTATGTATGTGTGTCACGTCTATGTGTGACCAGTTTTTTGTAGCCGCTCTACAACAAAAACTACCGCATGAAATCGAACGAAATTTAGTACACATATTTGCCCCTATGTGAACTTGTGCCCATTAGTTTTTGGCGCGAATTCCTCCAAGGGGGGTGGAGCAATGGGACGTTTTTCGAGTTACGCGTGCTTGCTATTCCTCAGGAAGTTACTGGCGGAATCAAACAAAATTTGGTCCATATGTTGGTATTAACAGGAACAGGTGCTGATTCAATTTTGGTGTCAATAACTCAAAAGGGGGTTGAGCTATAGAACATTTTTTGTCGTCAATTGTGACTGCTGTATCTCAAGAAATAATGAACGGAATGAAAGAAATTTATCGGCAAGTAGCCCTTAGTGGGTATAAGAACTGATTTTATTTTTGTGTCAACAGCTAAAAAGGGGGTAGCGCAATCACCCGTTCTTTTTTTCCATTTTGAGTGCCCTATCTCAAGAAGTAATGCTACGTTCTGGTTGAAATTTGGAATGTATGTGAATCCATATGTAAACAGGCTTTGGTTCTATTTTGACGCCAATCGCTCCAAGAGGTGTTGATTTTTTTTTTTTTTTGCGAATAAAAATATTTTTATTAATGCAACAATAAGAAAGATAAATCGTAATAGATTGTCGTCTGCGTATTTCTCGTGATTTTAATTGTATGGAAATGGTAGGAAATATTATCTCAATGATTTAAAATTTTTAACTGTTGCCATCTTATGTTTGTTAACAAATAAAATATTTGTAATTCATTCAAGCAAGGCTTTTAAAATAACTTTCAATTTTCGCTCTTTGCTTTGCTTTTGCAATAATTCAGACATTGGGATAGTCGTCAAGTTTTGCATGTGTCATTTTGTTTTTGTTGGGAATATTGCTTCCTCGTCAAGCATGGGGAGGGATCAGAAAAAAAAAAAGAAAAATATAGAAGAAAGTTTCGTGATGGCCACAACATACTAGTAATTGTATGGAAATGGTCGGAAATATTATCTCAATGATTTAAAATTTTTAACTGTTGCCATCTTATCTTTGTTAGCAAATAAAATATTTGTAATTATTTCAAGCAAGGCTTTTAAAATAACTTTCAATTTTCGCTCTTTGCTTTGCTTTTGCAATAATTCAGACATTGAGATGGTTGTCAAGATTTGGCATGTGTAATTTTGTTTTTGTTGCGAATATTGCTTCCTCGTCAAGCATGGGGAGGGATCAGAAAAAGGAAAAATATAGAAGAAAGTTTTGTGATGGCCACAACATACTAGTTACGAATTGGCAAAATATTTCTATTTGAAGGGAAAAAATATTGTAGAGTAATGAAGCTGTCTCGAAACTTCAGTTATTGTAGTAGTATAATATGACTAACTAATGTACAGATATAGGGTAATACGGGGGAATTATGGGTCACTCTCTTTCCGGGGTAAATAATCGTCACCAACTTTTTACCGTTAAAAAATGTTTTTGCAACAAAACTAAATTATACTAAGTCATTCTTATGCATTCAATTTTTCTATACCAAGGTCAAAAACAATGCAACAGTGAAGTAAATAAGAGAAAAAATAGTTTTCACACTTTTATAAAAACATCTTCAAAAAAGATTGCCTCGGAAAATCATGATTTTTTCAAGATTCGTGTTGGTGAAACAGTGTTGAAGGGATAATTTTGTTGATGCTGTTTTTTAATAGCAAATGGTCTAAGCTTTTCATACCTACATATTTTTTTTCTTAAAAAAAATGTTAGCATAAAAGTATGCCGATTTATACCCCAGTTCAGCGGGGTATTTCCGAGTCAGTATATTTTCTGATATTTTTGATGTTTTTCTTATTTATTTCTACGTGAATAATATATTAACTTCAACTTATAATTTTCTATGCCAAACTCTCTTAAGAAGAAATTTTAATGCTCGAAGTGCAACATTATATATTTTATCATTTTCAATTGCTGTTTAAGTATCATGCCCTTTTGGCTAGCAAATAAATTTCAGTTTTCAAGATAATTTATGTCAGCATGTAATTATTCCACACATCAAGAAGCAAAATAAGCAACAAATTAATGCAAATCACTTTAGTACCAGATAAGGATACAAATTCGATAGTTATAACAAATCAAACACGCTTGTCTATCTTGTACTGCAAGAGAAATCGAATTCACAAGTGTAGTCAATGAGAAAAACCTTGCTTGCAAAAAATATAAGTACCTCAACAAGCTGATATAGACAGCGTTTAAATGCAAAATGAACTTATTTTGGAATTGTTTATGACAACGACAAAAAGAGGGAAGAATTTTCAATAACACAATTGAAAAAACAGTTCTATTAAAAATGTTAAAAGATGGTGCTTTAACAGAATTCATTATGTACTTGAAAATCAGTTATACTTTGTGTAGGATAAGCAACATATTCTACAATGGGAAAGTAACTTAAATTTTGGACAAAGAAAAAGCAGAAATGAATTTTCTGGAACAAGATGTCACAAATTTTAGTTTGTTCAAAAGAGATTTCTAGAAGTAATTTGAAATAAGTGTTTTTTTCAGTCTAGTTAATTGAAATTGGAAAGAAAAATCCTTTCAGTTGATAGAAACATGAATGAGATGAAAATAGCATACAACTATTAAAGAAATTTCATTGAATTGTGGGCTAAGAGCAATAGCCAATTGTAGTCAACTAGTAAGAGTAACATCAAATTATTTAAATTATAATGTGTTATTTCTTAAACTTACAACTTTTTGTCGTTAAAATGTCTCTTAGTGGGCTAAGAAATGATAATTTAGAATAGTTAGTTACTTTTGACATGGATTGCTTTAAAAAAGGTGGTGACCCATATTTGCCCCATGTGTGACCCATAATTGCCCCGATCCGGGGTAATTCCTGGCCACTCATTTAATTTAAAAAAAATATTTTAGGTAACGGAATTATTTGAATGATTTCTAAATTGTGTAAGCTTACTCCATGCCAAATTAAATAATTTTATCTTTTATACTTAAGAAAACATTAAGATGTTATGGTATTTTGACCCATAATTGCCCCGTCTGACCCTATAACTTTTTTAATGAATTCTAGATAGATAAATATTTATAATTTGTTTATGCCATTACTAAGCATTAAGATTTTCTGGCCGGAGGATTACAAATACTGATTCTGCAGAAACTATTCTAAAATTAATAGAAATGCATTATTCTAACAGCCTCCTCCCCTCCCTTTTTTCTCTTTGGCGGATAAAATCAGAATAGGTAACAAAATGTTTATTTGAAAATAAATTCGGGTTAAAAAGAGTTCATCAAATAAATAGTGGGAATTAATTTTACATACTGAGGTAATCTTTGTCGCGGACTGTGTGCACACATCACCATAATCACGTAATTTAATGACATTTTTCTATCAAATACTGACAGGCTGTGATTTTTTCCTTCATTAAAAATCACGGAAGTCCACGATTTCTTTATTGAACTAAGACGGAAAAAACAGAAGGCAAGAATGAAACAATGTATCCTGTAGCGGTCGCGAAGATTGCGACTTTAAACAGGGAACAGTGATGACAGCAAAATTGCTTCTACATTTGATCGAAGCCATTGCCTGTTAGGTGATATTTTGATAGTTGAAGTTTTAACCATAAGTTCAGAGTTCGAACGAACCCTAAATTCCAGTAGATAGCTTTCATAGTTGACCAGCTTTTTCGTTCTTGAGTTGCCTGAAATGAGTCTTACCAGTAAAACAGTTACGTTACCGGATCCAGTTCAGCCTTGTCACAATAAAGCTTTTCCCTGCATGTTAAACATTACCAAAACACATTATCAAATTATGTCGTGGAGCGAGTTTCGTTGTTGAAACGCGCAAGTTACTGGATCATAGACTATTATTTATATAAGTATATTTTCTTATTTCTGGAAGAAAAAAAACACCCTTCGCATTTTTTCGATTTTTCAGTCTTAAAAACTTTTCTTGTGAACATATTCTACGTAACTCACTACACGTGCGTTACTCTATCATTGACTGTTACATATACGAGGATTCTTCCACACGTCTAACATTTCGATTTTTTTTTCAGGTGAAGAATAATGAAACCTTTGAAACTATTAAAAACATGGATCGCAAGGCTTTTGCTTACACCTGCGACGTCAGCAACGAAAATCAAGTGGAAAACCTCGCGGCTAAAGTTTTTAGGGAAGTTGGTAAAGTAGATATAATCATCAATAATGCTGGAATCTTGCCTGGTAAACCATTTTTGGAACTGTCCAACTCTCAAATAAGGAAAACATTGGAAGTCAACACCTTGGCTCACTTTTGGGTAAGGACTTTCAAGTTACACGGTGATGGTACCCAGTGTACAAAATACAAACTGTCAAGTCTTTGAGCTTTATAATTTTAAATCTTTCAATAACTAAGCTTCACACACTTTTTAATTAGGCTTGCCAAATGTCCCGGTCTGACCGGTACAGTCCCGGTTTTCAAACAAAATCCTGGTGTCCCGGTCGGTTTAGTTCACGCCCCGGAAATGATACATTTGATTTAAATGACCAAAAAGTCTAAAAATAATTGACTGTGAAGGATTATTTAGGACAGTTACTTTATCATTTGTAACATTGACTTGTAAAATTAATACCGTATTAGCTTGTGAGGCTTTTTACAACAAGATTAAAACCAAAAAAGACTGCCAAAAAAAGTCCTATAAAATGAAAAGTAAATCAAAATATTGCTCAACTTTTTATTCCTCATTCAAAATGTTTCTCTAACTAAAATAAATTGTAAATATTTATACAGTAAACTCGATGTCCCAAGGGTCCGGCTGAAACGTTCGAGTTATGTGAACTTTCCCAACAGTCTTAAAAGTTTGGGACCCAAGAAAAAACTTCGAGATAAAGGAATATTAGAGCTATAAGCTTAGAGTTATCGAGATCAGACTATTTCAACAGTGAAATGTTGCAATTTAATCTGCCTACGCCTTTTTTACTACCCTTGTTTTAGGTTCATAATTAGTAACCATTTATTCATAGCATTGAGAATAAATTGTTCCATAAAACGCTCCAAAAATCAGCCAGGGGTGTGTACAGATTTGAATTCTAGCGACGATGGGGGAGGGGGCGTGGCAATCCGGTGTCCCGGTTGAACATTTCAGAAATCTGGCAAGCCTATTTTTAACCAACCTGTACTAACAACTTTAAACCTGGTTATTTGATTTTTTACACAGATGATTCGCAAGTTCCTTCCTCATATGTTAGAAAGAGGAGAAGGGCACATTGTTGCTGTTGCTTCCATAGCTGGCATTTTGGGCAGCAGTTACTTAGTTGATTATTGGTAAGTAGCCTTCTTTCCAGGGTTGGTAAAAAACCGGTTTTTTCAAAAAAACAGTTTTTTTGGTTTAAACTAGGTTTTTTGGTTTAGACAGGTTTTTTAGTTTAAATACTATTTTCGAGAAAAACAATTAATTTTCGGAAGGTAATTAAGGTTCCATGTAATTAACAGTTATTCAATAGTCGCATTATACCTAATTTCTTGATTAATTAAAGAGATAAGAACAAAATCTTGTAACTAAATTAAATAATTAAAATAGCTTTCTGCAGGGAAATATTGATTGAAATGTTTGACTTGATTAACATATTAGTATGCATGTATATATAGACCCTTTATGATACGAAATACTTCAAGTTGATGATGCGGGTTGTGATGCGGGTTAAGATAAAATATAATGAAGATCAAAGAAAAAAAATTTATAAAACCAACATAATATGAATAATTATCGAATAAAGGTAAAAGTTATATTTTTAAGCATAATCTTTTGAAAAGAACAATTTTCATAGTTTTTCTTTCTGATCTTACATAATACTGATTTTTATATACACAATGTCGCAAATATTGAAGTAAAGCAAAATACACAGCAGTACATGATTGAACAGTCAAAAAATCGATTGCTGTTGTACTGACAAAGTTTTAAAAGTGCTGCTCTATATTCGACTCCGCTCTTATTTTGGAAAGCCTTGGAAAAGATGTCGACTATCGCTAAAACAAAGAACCAAATCAAAAATACAAATTGGTGTAACATGGCTTAAATTACAGCTTATTTACTGGCATACATGTTGCATCCAGCATTGAAGTTTAAAAAATATTAAATGCAAACTCTTTAGAACAAATAAATGTGTAGCAAATTCTACTTCAAGAAAACATTTTTGCCAAAAACGTTATATACGTGAAATATAAACTTTTTAGAAATTTGATTCAAAAAATATTTGTTCACCTGCAGAACAAATCTTAATTTTTAGGTGCAAACAATCAAGTTAGACTGTTGATTACCTTACAAGTCAAAGTTAAAATTCCAGGAAAGTACAAATAAATGGACAAAAAAATCACACCCCTGCAACAGGAGTGAGCAATATAATAGATTGCATCTACAATAAAAGATTCAATCCTTAGTAAATCTTAACTAATCATGCAAATTAAGCATAATGATGGAAGTGTTGACTGAAATCTGCTTTACGGCACATATATGAAATAAAAAATATATTAATTTTTTTTTTCGATTAAACCTTGTGATACATTTTGAAGAAGCAACTTTGCAATTTTAGTATTTATCTGTGCAACTTAGCTAGGAACTTAGCATAAATGGAATTTTACATTTTTCAATATGTGTGGGGAAATCAATGTAACCTGTAAAATGGATTTCTTTTTTTTTTTTTTTTTGGCCCTTTTTAAAAAAAAACCGCATTGGTTTTTTAAAAAACCAATGGGTTTAAACCAACGTGGTTTAAACCAAACAACCCTGATTCTTTCAAGACACAAAATTCTCAAAGCTTTTTACTTTTCAGGGGTTTCATATAATGATGCGTTAAACAGATGTATTGACAGTTGTTTTGTAACACAAAAATTGTATTTTAAATAAGAGAAAAGTGAATACACGATGAAACTAAATGCTGACAGAAGAAAAGCTCAGTTATTAGGTGTGACTGCACACATACAGTCTTTGAATCCTTTATTCAAAAGATAATAAAAGGTAAATACGTGCAAATTTGAATTTGCTTTGAAAACGGGGTTACTTGTAGCTTTGAATACACTCATCAGTCTGGAATCTATACTAATAATTCAAAGCGGAAGCGTTGTTTCAACACACTAATCTCAGGAACTACTGGTTCGAATTAGAAAAATTATTTTTGTGTTGAATAGTCGAATCAAATTGACCGAAATAATTGCAAATTAGATGTTTAATTGTTTAGTTCTATGAATTCCTAATAGATGGGGGGTAAGTTTAGTTCTATAACTCAACAAGAGGGCGCTGCCCTACAGTGTCGATAGCTGTGAGGAACCATGCCGTGCAGCTCAGACGCGTGGCGCTATTTTGGGACGGTTGTGGTCAGCGAACTGATTTTTGAATGAATTTTTTTTTTCGATATTCAGATATTACATAACTTGATTTCGTTGGATTTCTCTATTGAGTTTTGTTTCCCTTATTTCCTCAACGTTTGTTTTTGTTCTTATAGTTGAAGATGGTTACTTATCTAAATAAATAATTTGATTTGTCGTATTATTCAATTGTGATTGTTCCTTACAATGTTTTTCTTACAGGACTGTTTAATTGGCGAAACATTTGAATTACAGAAAAAAAACCACTTCAATCGCTAAAGGGCAGGGTTACGGTAGCGTGGTTGCTTGGCGCGTGAACCATACAGTTGAAGGATTATTTTGAGTTTTAAAGCTACTGTTAATCTTTTGACGAATAGTTTTAAATTCCAAAGAGCATTTAATAGTTTTTTGAAAACGTGTACGGATTTTAGTTGAAGAAAAATGACCATTTTAAATCAGATTGAGGGGCGGGGGGGGGGCTGGATTTTTTATATTCAACTGACTTTTTTTACGTTCTTACCACGGGCGTCGCCGTGCAGGTACTGCTAGTAAGGAATAACCGAGCTGGAGGCAGATGTCCTCTCATTGATGCTGAGAATGGCAACAAACTGGTAATTCCTACCTGGTTACAACTGGTAAACTACCAGTTTGTTGACACTCTCAGCTTCAATGAGATGACATCGGCCTCCAGCTCGGTTATTCCCTATTCCAGACTGATGAGTCTATAACAAAGACGAAACCGCAATCTCTGGATGGAATAACTGGGTTGTCGTTATGTTGCATGTCGCCCCAAGTCTGTATGCCACTACGCATCAGTTATGTAAACAAACTATGTGATCAATAAGTGACATATCATTAAAAATTTCAAAACTTCATAATTTAAATTTTTTTCGGGCTTGAAAGTATTAATTTAGACTACAAAAATCAAATTGTAGACATAACGTAAAAAATGTTTCGTGCGTTTTGCGCACATAGTATTTGAAAATATGGTGTCTGCTCAGTTTCGCCGACACGAAATTTCTTTCCCCTCTGATTTTCAGTTTTAATCATAACCATTTGATATACTTAACGGGGAGGGGGGTGAATTTTAAATGTCGATGAAACTGGGGGTAAACCGAAAATATTACTGTTAAAAGTAGTATTGCTTAAAGCCGTTTATATAAATTCAAAATATTTGAAGTTAATTTGCAAATTATTTATCTTTCCAGTGCTTCAAAGTATGCAGTAGTTGGAATGATGTCTGCCCTACGAGAAGAACTTTATGAAACGGGAAAAGAAGAATTAATTAACTTAACTGTTATTTGCCCAAGTACAATGAATACTGGTTTAGTTCAAAAACCAAAAACAAGGTAAGGATTGAATTTTAAAGAGAAATAAAATAGATTAAATAACTGAATACAAATTACTGAAAGTCAAATGCTGATTTTTCACTTTCTAGCCTTTTTTTTTTAGAAGTAAGAAAAAGATGAGCTCTTGACGAAATACACTATAACCAAAAGTATTGGGACGCTTTCAAAAATTCCTCGAGAAATAAGACCAATTTTTCTGTAATTTTTTTTCACATTAAAGCTGTCATTTTCCAATAGCAATTAAGTCTGCTATTCATTTAGGGGACCAGCAACAAATTGATTAAACAAAAAAGGTTTTTCATTTTTTCATTGTAAATAGCTGGGAATAAGCTATAAATTTCAGAAATAAGTTAAAAATATATCAAACTTATTTTTATATTTTCGTAAAAGTATCTCTTATACCCAAAAATGCTGTTTTTTTTTTTAAGGTGTTCGGCTCATATCCACGCAGAGTTCTTCGTCAAACGTTACTAAACTTTCAGAATATTCGACAGCATATTAGAGAAACATAATAATAAAATTTAAAGTTAAAATATTAAATTCAATGAAATATGAACGTTTAAAGCACTTTTTCACTGTGCATGTACGAAAGATTGCAATTTATAATGTTTATAATCCGAAGCTCAGACATATCCAACGACTCCATAAAACAATTTCACCTCAATATCTTTAAAATCTAAAAAGTTATCAGCTATCTAATGAGCCAATTTTCTATAATTCTTTGATAGGCGACGAATGGTAATGGGTCGTTCACAAACTGGCAACTTTTTTATGAAATATGAAGGATATATCTGGGTTTCCGATTATGGGGACTATAAATTGCTATTTTTCTCGCATGCACAGTAAAAAAGTAATTGCTTTAAACATATTTCATTAAATTTTCAATATTTTAGCTTCAAATTCTATTATGTTTCTCTAATAAGCTGTCAAATGTTCTGTAAGTTTAGCAACGTTTGACGGAAAACTCTGCGTGATATGAACCGAAAAAACCTTCAAAAAAAATTTTGCGTTTTGGGAAGAAATGCTTATATCCACGCGGATGTAAGAGATACTTTCATGAAAATATAAAAATAAATTCTGGATAGGTTTTGAACTTATTTCTGAAATTTATAGTTTATCCCAAGTTATTTACAATGAAAAATGATCAAAAACCTATTTATATTTCCTCAATTTGTTGTTCGTCCCATAAATGAAAAGTAGACTTAATTTTTGTTGGAAAATGGCGGCTGGAGTATACCTTTTGTGTGAAAAAATTAGAGCAATTGGTCTTATCTCTCGAGAAATCCGTAAAAATGTGAATTTTTTAAAGTGTCTCAATATCGTGTAGAAATTACATTTGAAGAAATAAAATTGTATGCTTATAGTCAAGATCCCCCACTTGGGACCGTACCCTAACTTGGGACATTTTTCCGAATTTTGTTTTAAGGGTTCGTCCACATGTCAGTATTACATTAGTAAAAAATGGTGCTACAAAATAAATAATTAAATAGTTATCTTTTGAGGCTATGTGAGTTAAACTTAGATGCATCAGCTTTATGCGCGAGTTTAATTATTTAGTAAATTTCGACAAAATATGCGATTTTTAAAGTATGGAAATAACTTCGGTTATTTACGTTAACTGAGCAGCATTATATATTCCGTATTTTCATCATACTTCGTCTCGGATATGTACTTGTCCCTTACTTGTGAACACTCATTTCTACTTATTAGCTAATTCAGTGAAACTTATTCATTCATTAATTTGAGAAATTGCAAATATGCTCCAGACGTGGGATACTGTAGCAAGTTGGGGTAGTAAGGCATAAAAACTATCTATACAAGGAATGTTGTGGAAATAAATTGTAATGCGAAAAAAATATAGTGTTAAAAAATGTAAAATATGATGACCATTCTGAAGACAATGTATCATGCCATTACAGGGCGGAAAATGTGTCATTGGTTAAAAAATCTGAATACAGTAAACTTCCGATTATTGGCGGTCGGATTATTCGCGGGTCTTTTCACGATTTTTTTTAAACATATTGTGTAATTGTTCGCTTTTAGATTTTACATAATTTTTTTATACTCAATTTTAGTAGATGCAATGTTTTTAGTTATAATTAAAATGTATGTGTGAGTTATCAATATTTTTTAGCTATTTACACCAAGTATCGTTTTTGGCCTACTTTCCCAGTAAAAGTCAGAAAAAGAAGAGAAAAGCATGAAAGAAGGCTTAATGCATCTTGAAAATATCGCGAAAGACAAAAATTCAAATAAAAAAAAATTCAATGAGTATCTAAAAATTGGAAAGTAGGGTAGATGGGGGAAAATGTCTGTTCCCCCCCCCCCCTAATAACTTTTGAGTGAATAAATAGTCAGATTCGAATAAAATTTTTGTTCGAAAGATCTCGGCTAGGGCACCTCATTTCTGTTTTTCACTTTTTGATTTCAACTATTTTTCGTCTAATTTTGAACAGTTCAAATCCTTTAAGGGGTCTAAGGACCCTTAACCTTCAAAATTTTCGACTTTCTGGAAAAAATATGTTATGCATATTTTAGTTCTGAACAATTTGATACCTTATTTATTATCATACGCCAAAAACTTTTCAAGTTATTGTAAAAATGCGTAAACTTTCCCCATAGAGATTTGTTTACAGCAGCTGTTTTTAAGCCTCTTTTTCTCAGGTGCCGGTTTCTTCGGTTTTCTCGTTTTGCGCGCATAATATCTCAGAAAGTTTCTTATATATTTTCGTAAAACTTTTCATACTTGTTTGTCTGGTTTATATTTATGACCTGAACCTAAATTTGTTTAATTTTTTAAAATTATTTATTTTTTGAAATTTTACAAGTCATAATCAAAAATTTCCAAAATTTTGGGTAAAAAAAAATATTTTTTTTTAATATTACCTTTCATTTTCAGTTAAAATTTAGGTTCAGATCTTAAATATATACCAGACAAACATGTATAAAAAGTTTTACGGAAATATATAATAAACTTTCTGAGATATCATGCGCGAAAAACGAGAAAACCGAAGAAACCGGTACCTGAGAAAAAGAAGCTTAAACAGCTGCTATTAACATAAATCTCTATGGGGAAAGTATACGCATTTTTACGATAACTTGAAAAGTTTTTGGCGTATGATAAAAAATAAGGTATCAAATTATGCATAACATATATTTTTTCCAGAAAGTCGAAAATTTTGAAGGTTAAGGTTACTTAGACCCCTTAACATTTGCGCCTACTGGGAAACTGAAAGTCGATGTAGATTCCTCACTTGAAGGCGGATTTACTTCAAACAAATTTTCTTG
Organism: Uloborus diversus; assembly: GCF_026930045.1. Taxonomy (NCBI): domain Eukaryota; kingdom Metazoa; phylum Arthropoda; class Arachnida; order Araneae; family Uloboridae; genus Uloborus; species Uloborus diversus. The sequence goes on from NC_072735.1 coordinate 109,176,182, forward strand.
GAAATAGCTCGTGACGATAATAGATCCGACTCCGAAAATTTTGGGGCACCTGGCTCCGACTCCCGTGTCCGACAATTAGTCGGACTCCGACTCCCCGACTAAGACTCTGACTTCGTAGCTTTGGCAAAGTTTATACTCGGAGGAAAAATGACAGACTCCGATTCTTGTATATTAGACTCCAACCCCGCAAACATTGGCAGAGTTGCGGACTCGAAGGGAAATGACCGATTTTAACAGTCTTTGAATTAAACACCTTCGGCTCCCGAATCTGACTCTTATCCCAAAATGAGATTGACTGCGACTCCGCAGCCATGGTTTTAACTGTGAAATAATCATTGTTAATGACTTGTTTTTATTTTCAATCTAAAGTTTTTATGTATTCAGATTTCGGCGGATAAACTCGAAGTCCTTTATGTTTCTACATTAAGATATGCTCAGAAGTTTTTTTGACATTGAAAATTTCTTTAAGTTGACATTTTCCTGTTTTTATTTGTTTTGGTAAGTTCTTTAATTCATTTAAAAAATTATTTTTTGGCAACAGGGGGGAAAAACAAACTTTTTGTTTTTGATATGATGTATTTAGTTTAATGAGCTTATTTTTATTTCTTTTAGAAAGCAGTTAGATTTTTTAATGGAAAAAAAAGTGTATTAGCTGCGTTGTTTAAAATTTGCTGCGATTTTATTTGTTCGTTTATTTTTTTTTTTCACGCATCTAACTCTTTAGATGAGTGAAACATATTTTATTCCTAGAAATCGGCTTAAAATATTAAATTATGTTTGAAACAATTTGCGATTTTAGCTATTTTTGAGAATATTGATCAGATACTAGAAAGTAGATATGGGTATACGGGAAAGTAGGTTCGTTTAGTTTTAGACGGAACTTCTTGTTTACTTATTATTCGGATTATCCGTGGTTTTCACTTATCGTTCGTTACCATGACACCCTATTCCGCGGATAATCGGGAGTTTACTGCAGATTGATGAGGAAAAGACGTTTTGCCAAAGTTACGAATGTTAGTTCGACCATGAAAATGAGTCTCAAAGTACAGATGAGACTAATTTATTGTGAACTTCACGTATTGTGAAAAAATGAATTAAAAAAATGTGAAATGAGGAAATATGAGTTCAGAATCGGCTACTTGAGGAATTATTTGGGCTCACCAAATACTTTTAATGCTTCTAAATGTATACAGGAATGGCGGGGGACAATCAATATTTTCAGCAGCAAGTATACATTATGAAATCTGTGAAAGAATGCTATTTTTTCGCAGTTGCGACATGGTAAATCCACCATTGGTATTTGGGAATTCTTGAATGCACATAATAAATTGGGTGCTTAGGGATTCTGTATGAAAATGATTTTATAAGATGCTGAACATGGTTCAAACATTGTATTCTGCTTCAGGATATTTTAGTTCAGAAGAATATTCAAGGCATTCTTGTTTTTCTCATAGATTTCCTAAAATATTACCAGTTTTGGATGTAGATCAGGTGTCGGACATCGCAGTAAAGGCAGTACTGACAAATAAACCTCTCGTAGTTATACCAACTGTTGCTCATGTCATCTTTAAAATCGCGAAGTAAGTATATTTTAGAAACTAGTTCTTGTTTGTTTCAACTTAATTTACTATATGAGGTCTGTTAGAAAACTATCTGAAAAACCTTTCGGAGGCCAAAAGTATACCTTTTGCCTGGGGGGGGGGGGAGAAACTGGCATACCAAGAGCGTTGAAACACCAAACTACCTTCAAAGTAGTGTTCTTCAAATTCACAAGTCTCCCAGCAGTGCTGCTGTTTTTCGAAGCATTTCAAAAAGATAGGTACGTCGAATTTTTCCTGGAGGGAGGGGGGTGTTTCTTCAATGCATATTTTACTGTAAGACAAAGAATAAAGCCCTACTTATTGTTCATCTCAGAGAAGTTAACCTATGGCTTGAGCAATTCTATTTCAAGGGAGAGCAATCAGGAAAAAGAAATTGTTAGGCGCATAGTTGGGCTACTATTACAGCCCTTTTATTGGCCAGAAAATCCTGTACCGCTTGCTACTTCTTACCTGAATAATATTGTTCGCCAAATGGACTATGACACTGCCAACTAGATCCGCAAGTTCTTAAGTCGTTTTTCCTCATCCCTATTTCAACTAATGGAATCGTTGAATCGGTCGAGCAGCGGAGCTCAACTCGGCAGGGGTTGACAGTATACACTGCTCGACATTGAAAATGCAACAACCACCACGAACGGCGATGCACGAAGAAACACGTCAGGTACAGAGTCAATAAGAGTGCGGACGTTGTCCTGGAGGATGACTCTCCCTTCTCCATCAACCATTTGCCAAAGTTAGTCTTCTGAACGAGTCAGGGACAGAGTTTGCAAACAGTGTCCAATCACATCCCACACGTGTTCGATTGGTTACAGATCAGGCGAGTACGGAGGCCACGGAAGCATCTTAAAGAGCATGTTGGGAGATGCGAGCTTTGTGTGATCGGGCGTTATCCTGCTTAAACATTGCACTGGGCAACCCCTGAAGGTAAGGGATTGCCATCGGCAGCAGCGCATTCTGCACGGATCGTTCGACTGTCATAATGCCCTGAATGGGAACTAGAGGTGACGCGATATCATACACAATAGCGCCCCGAACCCTACTGCAGCGTTGTCGAGCGGTGGGATGCTTAACAGTTGCTGCCGGATTAGACCCGTCTCCACGTCGACGCCACACTAGTATGCAACGACTATTACTGGAATAAGAAGCTTGACTCATCAGAACACAACGTTCCGTCATTCAAGTTGCTCGAGCCATTCCAAGTGTTGACGTCTATGCTGTGAAAGTCAATGGCAGTCTGCTTATCGGAAGCCGTGAGTGCAGGCCACTTGCATCCAATCGAAGGTAAATGGTTCTGGTCGATGTGGAAACCTTCCAGGGTGTCTTGCACTTGCATCAGAATGGAGGTACACGTGGCTTGCGTTGCTGCCACCGCTTGTCGGCGGATGCGTCGATCCACGCGTGTTAAAATCATTCAGGCTGCACCTGAACACGCTTGCCACATTTCATTGCTCCAATGATCTTCGCTACAGCCGCGTGGACGCATCCATGTTGATATCAGCTGCAATTTGACGTAAGGACCACTCCGCCCTTCTCAGCCCGATCACCATACCCCTCGTCTGTCTGGAAGTGCCTACGTTGACGGCGGCCTGGCATCTCTCCTATTACACGTATCAACACCGACAAAAACAATGTTTTCGATGATTCGTCTGACAAAAATAACGGCATGAATATTACCCATTCTAAAAGTTTTCGATTAATATCTTACTCCACAAGCGTTGGAGAGCTGTGCATTTCACATCATTTTCATAACTCAGTAACGTGCGTCTACCCTGAAATTTGCGTAACTTTCCAACCACGCCTTCTTGGTTTGAATTTTCAATGTCGAACAGTATGTAAAATCATTGGTTTTTCAAAGCCAAAAGGAAGGGAAGTAATCCCCCTGTCCCCTTCAATTACGGGCTTGAGAGAAGGCCTGTTTTGGGAATACACTTTTAGCACGGCTGTTGTTGCAGCCATAATATTCTCTCTTATCCAAAATCACGTTTCTTTCAATGCCCTCTTGAGTTTGGGAAACAGAAGTCGCAGGGGGTCATATCGGAGAGTAAGGGGCCTGTTAAGGTTCTGGTTTTTCGCCTGAAAAAAAAGTGAGTCAAGCATGAAAAATGTGCTGGCAAATTGTCACGGAAAGCAGTATGCATCTTCTGAATAGTTTTAACTTGGCCCCCAGTTAAAACTATTCAGAACCCAGTTTAGGCAAAATTTGATGCAATAGCGATGAGCCAGTTCTTTAGTTATTTTCCTTGGAATTAAAGAAAATGACAGGAACAGTGTTACTCTTACCAGCGACTGATGCTATACAGGCGGAAAAAATTCACGTATGCTCACAAGTGTTCAAGGTCAGTTCATGCGAACGAGGCAGATTTGTCCATCAGGTCCCCCCCCCCCCCCCCAAAAAAAAAAAGTCCGATACTTTTCTAACAGACCTCGTATGGTTTCAGAGACTTCAATATAATTTATATCAAAATATAATATTGTTCTCTTTTCAGTCTGTTTCCGGTTCAAGTGCCATTGAAACTTCAGAGATTTTTCGAATATTCATTGGATCCTAATGTTAAATGAACAGAATTTTTATTTTAATTTAACTGTTGTAATAAATGTTCTTTAAAAGTTTAGCATGTATTTCGTAAGCACAATCGCACACTCAATTACGAAATCTGAAAAAACCTTTACAAAAACTTTTGTATTTAAGAACTGAGGAGTAATCTATCAAAACTAAACACATCCACTTTTTAGCAACTCGTTTTTTAGAATTTTCTACGTCTTTTAGACGGCCTTAAGTCTCTAAAGGTCCAAATGGAACAAATCCATTGTTTATTAAAGGGTAAGAACAGATGGTATAGTTTAGATACACTATTTCCATGAACCAAAGGTCTCCAAAAAGACTAGAAATTTGGGTCTCTTAAAATCTCAAGAACCGAAATTTAAGAGTAGTTGGAGTATGAGGCTGGGGGAGCCCTAATTTTCAATGCACCAATGACACTTCGTAAACTGTTTCTCCTTCTGTTGGAAAGCAAGGGATTTAATGCATCCACTCAGGAAGTGTGAGCTCATAATAGCGATGTAGAGCTGGTAAAGCCATCGAGCTCTTCGACTAAAACACCGTGAATTATCATGTGTACGCTGCCAAATTGCATTCAACTCCATCCTTTTCTTCGAGGACATTTCTGAGAAGGCTAAACTGTTTTCTTCAAGGTCTCATTAGTCTTGACCTTGTAACTTGGCTCCCTTATTGAAAGTATATCGTGTCTATCAAAAAGCCAAACCACAAGATCTAGAATATTCAGGCTTGTCGAATCCCTAATAGTCGTCCAAATGATAAAGGTGCTGCATAGAGGCAATAAGACTGTCGGATAAAATCCAAATGACCACAACGTCAAAATCTGTGGCAGAAAATGTAATCCTCCTATACATAGCTATTAGTTCGGACCTAAAAACGGAGCAGCCGTCAGAATAACTATCGGCTCTCGGCTGTCTTCAATATGTACACCACTTCCAAAAACAGCCGAAGTTCTGTGCTGATTACTATACCTATGTAACTTGTTGTAGTGGGAAAGAGTGGGTACGATCAGATACGAAAATTCAATTTCATTTTTAAAAAACACAAAAATCAACTTCTTTCAAACGGCACAATATTTGTCACTGTAATGGGTATTATAAAAGTGGATCTAGAAAAAATGACGGATTCACACAAACGAAGAAATAAATAAAAACGAAATGTAATTTTGTCTCGCCGTTCCTTCAGTAACCCACTTACTGGGGAACAGTAAGAAGCAAATTTTTTTAATTAGCAAACTTTGAAAGAATCTAAATTTACCAAGAAAAATAGGAATGACTAGTCGACCGGTGCGGAACTCCGCACTGTGCTTCGAATCGTTTCATAAGGCATTTCGCTCTTTAAAAATTTCAAAGAAAGAACATTATGAAGAAGAACCGAAAAAAGTAAACTGAAAAAAGTAAGCGCACAAGAGGAGGCATGTAATTTGAAGACATCAGCAACAAAACCTCGTTAAATACCACGTTGTGATAATCTGATCATCGCTCACCTTTTGGTTGTACGTATTTCCGAGCAGTAATTGTAAATGTGAAAAAACAGGTTGTGGCAAATAGTCCTGCCCATGTGAGCGTCTGATGGAAAAAAAAGAAAGATTAAAGAGATTTACTGGCACGGATTCAAACTGGCGCCATTCTGATTAACAGCACGACACTCCAACAAACCTAGCAACTGCGCCTTCCTTTTCGAATGCTATTCATTGAAAGAATGCGTAATAAACAGCAAAAAAAGTGTTTTTTCTGGCAAAAAGCAAGATCATGTGTCTACGTTATGTCATTAGCCAGCATGATAAGATTTGAAATTATTCGTAAATTATGGAATTTGATTAAAGAATGAGGAAGGTCTCACGTAGCGATCGGAACAAACATTCTAGAGAAGTAATAAATTAGATTGAAAATAAGTGCTTTTATTTTTGAATACTGAACAATTTCCCATAGCAGGCTGCTTTAACCGTTACGGCTTAAATGCCCGCACATGTTTCTCTTTTAATCGAACACTTAAAATTCAAAACCAGTTGAGCAGTCTGTTTTTTAAGCAGTTTTTCGAACGTAGACAACATGTTTTTTTTTTCTACCGAAATCAAGAGTAGAAAATGATTTCTTACTAATGAAGTTGATAATTAAAGGTTTATTGGGTGAAACTCGTAATTTCAATTTGGCGCAGTATTTTTTCATTTTTACAAAAGGTCGAACACTTCTATTAGAAAAATCTACATTTCAGCATACAATGAAAATGTTTTTCTGCGTAAAAAGGATACCCTTGAGGTAAATCTAATATTTTAATGCTTACATTATGCTTAGTGGTCTGGACGGAGTCGAAGCTTTTTTTTAAAAAAAAGGAAGAACACCCTCCGATTAACAGTCAACTTATCTGAATAATAACTGCAGCCTGCATAAAGGAGTCGAAACACTAAGTAGCATTCCCATTGCATTTATTTTATTAAGTGTGTTATCTGCTGTATGTTATGAGTACATGTAATGCGTAATATTAATCTAAATTTGCCATTATGTCGGACAGCCTGGGTTTGCCCGGTGTTCAGATAGTTTATAGCCGAACGCTCTACCGAAAAAACTTATCAATTAAACCGAACAACTAAGTCCAGTGCTTTTAAGCTTTATTAAAAAGTAAATAAAACAAAATATAATTAAATTAAAAAATAATTATTTTTTCCTTGCCGAAAGCGACGCAGAGTATTCAAAAAATGTATTAGAACTTAAAAAAAAAAAAAAAAAAAAAAAAATCTGCGTAAGAACTACAGGCTGCAAAGTTTTGCAACAGCAAGGGGCGTTTCCGAAAACTTGATTTTAGACCGTAAGTCTATTTTTCGTCATTAGCCGGCCTGATGAGTTAAATGAGGGTGGGGGGGGGGTTTCAAGAGATAAGAAAGATCTCTCATACTGACAGAAAAATAATTCACAAAAATAATATATAAGATAAGATATTGAAGAGAAATGTTTTTATTTTTGAAATTTTTTTACAATTTGCTACCGCAGGCTGCTTGAAGCGTTATAGCTTAGATGGCAGTACGTGTACATTTAACAGCACGGTTAAAATACAAAATAATTTGAACTTTTGAACTAAGTTCTTTTTTAAGAGTAGCTTTTCGAATGTTGTAAAAATGAGATAGGCTATTTTTTTTTTTTTGCAAAAAAAATATTTTACCCTTCAAATTGTAAATTGGCTTAAAGTGCCATCTTATATTGCAGCATTTAATAAGGATGGAGTGCTTTCACTGTAGCCTATGTCCAACAGCTTCTTTTCCTGTCTGCTTCAGAAAATCTCTTAAATAGCTTATCTTTCTTATTTTCCAGGCATTTTGAAATTTGAAATGCAGATAAATATTGTTGCATTTAGAATATTGCATTGAAACAATATTTTTTTTCTATAAATAGAATAAGTACTAAATGGAAAGATTATGTGATATTATATCAATAAAAGTCATATTTCTATTCCAGCGTCGTTATTTTGTTGGTGCATGGCTTTTAAACTTATTTTATTATTATTTGCTTCAACAGGCAAGTTGTAATTAAGTTTAATTCAGTGGTATGATTTCTCTACTTTTAATATGACAAAAGTTCCATGGGAGCAGTCAGACACAAATTAATAGTGCCTCACTGGTCCTTTATAGCAAAATCAACTCCATAGCTTCTATTCTCAAAGAAAATAATCATCATTCTACTTCTAAAATGAACTTGATTAATAGGTGGTAAGCTTAATAACACCGGTCTGTAAAGTTTATCTAAGGGTTTGGAAACAGTGTAACAAACAATGGAGATAATTTACTTCGATGGATTCAAACTATGATTTATATTTTTACGCGATACTTGAAAGCAACTTTTTTCTATATACCTTTAAGAACTCAAGTCAACGTGCTATTAATACTTTTACCAGGCTGGAAATATCTAAAACAGAAAATAAATTGCTGTTGTTTCGCTTTTCTCAGTGTCTCACTGTACCCACTCCTCATATACAGTTTCTAAAAGTTACCGTTTTTAAATAGTCTAGAAAAAATCTACCATTTCTAAACTGTTAGATAATCTCTATGTCACTGTACTCGCTCCTCCCTTACAAGTAGTAACAGATAAATATATACTATGATAAGTTTAATGGGAACTCATTTCGATACATATGCACAACGTGTATAAAGTAAACGTGAATTAACTTACATGTCGATACATATGCACAACGTGTATAAAGTAAACGTGAATTAACTTACATGTCGATACATATGCACAACGTGTATAACGTAAACGTGCATTAACTTAAATGTTTATAAATAAAGAGCTAGTTACGACATTCTTTTGGCAGGAATTTTTTTTTATATAGCTCTTGTAGAGCATTAACGCATCCATGATCACTCGCGTCATTTCCATGACAGGATCTCCCTTCACTAACAAATCGGAAAAAAATCATTTGCCATTGTCAAGGAATGGCTCAAAATTTTCAACATGAAAGGCTTTGGTTTGCGTCGATCATTGATGTCGGTTTATTCGTTTGTTTCATTCTCCCTTTGTCACATCTTAAAACTCTTTTTCTACTGAGCTCTGAATCTTTACTTCTGTAAAGAACTCCGGAGCCAATCTGTAAAAAAAAAAAAATGTCTCTATTGGTTCAAGATCGCATATTAGCAAGTCAAAATGCAGTTTATTACGTGTTATCTACAATTCCAGGAGTTTCGATTTTGAAAGAGGAAAATTTAATTTGTTAGCAATGCCACGTCTGAGTAAAATAAAATAAACCAGCCTAAAATGAAGGCCTACTGTAATTTAAGGGTAAAGTTAACTTTTCGATCAAAAGGTAATAAAAAGTTCAAAAGAGCACATATCCAAAATCTCCGAACCGCTTCTTTGTATTTCACTTTTGAGTACAGCAAGTGACAAAATATCCGTTAGATGTCAGGTGATCAAATTGTATGAAATATGGAAACGACAAACTTTACTTCCGTTAAGTGCATTCACCATCTTGTGCAAACGTGTTATCGGCTATGAGGATAATGTATCCAAAAGAGAATGTCACGGTCAGGATGAAGAAGATACGGACATGGATGTCTACTTTGCCTAGCAAGCGATTTTCGACATTTTTTTCGTGAAAAAGCTAGTTGAAAAGCTTATTATTTTAGTGTTTCAAAAAAAAAAAAGTTTGATCAGTGTTGAGAGTTTTACAAATAAAATAATTATTTTCCCTCTACATAAATTTTCTTGTTTTTATTACTTTTTGCTACCCACAGCACCTACAAAGTAAATAGCTATTAAAAACTCTTACTTTTTTGATCCCAAGAATGGAGTTTATGAAGTTTTGATGGTCAGAACTTGAAATGATCCATTAGGCTCGTGAACCCAACATCCATTAACTTTTGGTTCAAATAGGAGAGAGCGGGGCTAAAAGTTCCGTTTTTCAAACAAGCTCAAAATGTGTTGTGGAAACTTGGTTCTAGAATTATTACTCCGAAATTAAACTAGAGTATGAAATGCCCCTTTGATGTTGAGATTGGTCTTTGAGTTGCATTTCAGAAGATTTGTTCGTAATTAGTTTTGTAGTACTTAACACTAAAAAGGAACAACTTGCTTAGCCTTGGGGCAAGCTGCTCTGATATTAACGATGATGATTTCGAGATTGACAATGTTTCGAGACAAGTAACTTGTTAGAGGTATAATTTATTATAATTATTTAATATAAGCAGGTGTTTATTCAAAGACTAATAAAACAATATCGTTCGAATAATCATTTGTTTCTCTTAAACTTGCAACAAACTCAACTTATTTCACGTTTTAGCATTGCTAAATTGTATTTAAAGGTTTAGTTATTACCCTATAAGTACACACACACATATATATATATATTAAACAACAGTTAATAAGTATAGTAACATTATAATATATTAACAGAGTAAAATATAGTAGGTATAGAGTAACATAGTAAAATTACATATAATAATTGACAGCTTCAGTAGCTAATATGCTATGATAACTAGTTCAGTCTTCAATCATAACGGAGAAAAAAATCTTGGATTATAAATGATTTCGCAGACGATCCAAAAAAGAAGTTAGTGTAAATCATTACAATAAACCCCCGATTATCCGTAGGCGGATATTGTTATTGCAGATTTGCTTAACTTTCCTGGACCAAAGAAAACCGAATAGCTAAAAACCGATTTTCACATCTACACTCATTACACCTGCAAACGAGTGACCGACCAGTTTTTGTTTGAAAAAATGTTCCTGCTTTACACGTTTTTGGTGTAACCTAACTTGATTTAATTAATCTGCTTATATGATTTGCTGTGTCCATTTGCAATAATGAGCGACTTTTTTTTTTTTTTTGCATTTATGTACATTATCTACATTGTACAGTTCATTTTTAGTGTACGAGTTTAAACGTTAGTCTCTAGTATCGTTACTCGAGAATTTCAATGCATGTCAGTGCTCCTGATTTTTTTTTTTTTTTGCTCTTGTGTACAACAAGTGTATATATATATATATGCACATATATACATACAGTCCAGTCACATTAATGTGACCATCTGTCAAAAGCCAGAATAACCATCTTTCGCAGAGCGGACTGCTGCGAGACGTGCAGGAAGAGAGTCACTTAGGTCCCTGAAGGTGTTCTCTGGGATGTTGAGCCATGCCGACTCTAATGCCGTGGCCAGCTGCGCTAGATTACGCGGTTGAGGATCCATGGCGCGAACAACTCGATCGAGATGGTAAAACAGATGCTCGATTGGGTTTAAGTCAGGTGAGCTTGCTGGCCAGGGGAGGACGGTAAACTCATCCTGGTGCTCTTCGAACCACGCACGTACACTGGCAGCTGTATGGCACCTCGTATTGTCCTACTGGAAGATGCCATCATCCTGAGGAAAAACAATGCACATGTAGGGGTGGACATGATCCGCAAGGACAGATGCGTACTTGTATTGATCCATCGTGCCTTCCACAATGATCAGTGAACCCAGAGAATGCCAGGAAAACATTCCCTAGACCATAATGCTCCCGCCTAAAGCTTGGACCGTTCCGGCAATGGTTGCAGGGTGGTTCCTTTCAAAGGTTTCACTCCTTATACGCCAACGTCCATCTGTCCGATGGAGCATAAAACGCGATTCATCTGAAAACGCTACCTGTCGCCACTCAGTGGACGTCCAGCTGCTGTATTGGCGTGCAAATTCTAGCCTTCGTCGTCGATGAACAACAGTCAGCATAGGTGCACGAACCAGGCGTCTGCTTCGGAGGCCCAGACGCAGCACTGTTCGCTGAATAGTAGTTTGGGATAAAGCCCTCGATCCGTCTCTTAAGTGGCGACACACTCCAGCGTCCGCCATTTTGTGTCGTTCCGCAACTTTTTCCCTATCTCAAAAGTAGAAAAATAGAGTTTCGCTCATTGATAAATATCTTTTTATCAACGAATGTTTACAGATTTTTAATCGTAACTTATGTAACTGATAATATACGTACAAAAATGTTGAATTTTACCTTGGTAAAATATTTTTTTTATTATTATACCGAATATTAGTAAAAAGGTTTTTTTGAAGAAATTTTCGACCATTTTTAAGAGGAATTTCTTTTTTTCCCCCATATAGACCTTATTATTAGAAAGTTGGTGTAGTAGAACCAGGGGCGGATATAGAAAAATCTCTCGGAGGGCGGCCGGGAAATTGAATAGCACCTCCTCCTTCCCCCTGCCACATACGATGTTTCATAACAAAGTTATTTCATTACTTTATTTTAAAATGTCTTTTTTTAATTTTTTTATGATCCCTTAAATTAATGATCCACTTCTAAGTACATACATATTATGTACCAATATACTTTGAATGTGGACGTAAAACATCTTTAACCTTTCAAGCCAATTAAATACTAAACCATAATAATGTTACCGAAATGCTGTACAATTAGCGGTTTTAATTTTAGGAACAATGTCGTAATGATTATAACACGAGGGCAAGGTTATTCAATAAAAAAATATACCCATACCTCATTTGAGTTTTTAATATTATTTTATAGTATTTTAACTATAAAATATTATTTAACTAAGAAAATTATAGCTATTAAACATATAAGTTTTTACTGAAAAATTCAGGACAATTTCTGTGTGGATTTGAAAGCAGTTGTTAATTGTTCTTGAAGCCATGATACAGTTGAGATAACATATTCATATTACATGCAGCCTCCATTAATATCATGGTTTTCTCAAGAAACTACGATACGATTTCTTTCATTTTGCATTTTTTATAAGCTGAAAAAGAAAAAGCTATTATTTCGAAAATAGCTTCCTGGATCAAAATAATTCTTTTAGGCAAGCCTGCACATTTTTTTAAGAATGTTAGTTATTGATTCCATCAAAGAAAAATTAATGGAGGAATCGCGATATTACGTTCCCTTAAATTCAAAACCAGCGAGTTAAATGTATAAATGTATTCTGCCACTCTGACTCCAGTATGACTTCTTTAGCAAACAAAAATGCTATTATTCAAAATATGCTCTATGTGTCTTTTGTGTTCTGTTTAGTTAACTATATAAAAAAAATGCTATGGAGAAGTTGATTAAAAAATAGTGAATAAAATAGTTAAATAGATTCATCCTTTGGGGTGGGCACGGGCCTCCTGCACCCTCTTAAATCCACTACTGAGTAGAACAGTAGTGAGCTGAATTAACTATGTCATAAATTATTTGTGGGCAACAGTTTGAACTTATTCATGCAAAGTAGTATCATTTATATTACAAATGTGTGTAGTTTTCTTATGGAAAATTATTCACTTCTAAAAAATTGCAAAATTTCTTTTTGTTTTAACTAATAAGGTTTTATTTTCAGCAGGACTCTTCCATGTTTTTTTTTTTTTTTTTTTTTTTTTTTTTTTTTTTTTTTACATTTTACCAACACTTTCTTGTTTCTCATGACGATTTTACATTTAAAAATGCCTTTCATTTAAACCTGATTTTTAAGGATACTACTAGTTGTTAAAAATTCAACGAACTGATAATAAAATGTAACCAGTTTTAAATCAATATTTAAAAAATAATAATAATTGAATTATTTGATACCAATAGGAATTCAAATAAAAGAGTGCAGATTACATCTGTGACGAACTGGTTATAAATAGCAATAATGAATTTATAAATTAACAGATACTGGGATAAATCATATATATATATATATATATATATATATATATATATATATATATATATATATATATATATATATATATATATATATATATATATTATTAAAAAGGTTTTCACATCAAACTAAAAATTAAACGAAAACAAATTTTTTCCGGGGAAAAAAATCTTTACGTAATTATATAACTTGGCTTGAGTTACATGTTACTATAATCTCAAAGAAGCTTAATTTTTTTTAATGAATAATTTCATACTTTTAATAGCTTAATTTTTATGCCCAAAATAGATAAATAATTAACTTGGCAACACACAGAAACTCATGGCTATGACACAATTAAAAGCAAAACGACGTGTTCCTAAAATAATTTAGCTACAGTTATTGAGACATTTTGAAACTAACTAAACAATAGAAAATTTACATTAAAAATTAATAAAATAATTAGTGTACTTAAATTTTGACAGCTTTGATATCTTAAACTCAGAAAAATCAATTTTAAAAACAGGACAAATATTTTACTACTGCTAGCAATTTATTAGGTGCCGTTACATAGTTGAGCTTTACAATATTTGAAGGAACTATTTATGATGATTTTAGTGAATGTCCTTATTATCCCATGAAAATTAACAAACCATAGACAGTTTCATGAAAAGTAAAAAATATTACAATTTCAACAAAAGTTTCAAAAAGTATCTGAAATTGCACATCAGTATTGATAAAAAAAATTTTAAAATACATAAATAATCTTTCAATGTATTTCGATATAGTAATTTTGAACTGTTAGAACATCTTAATGCACTACACCAAGGCATCTTCACATTAAAGATAGCGTTTGATGAAAAATACGAATAGCAAAGAGTATTCCTATCTAGTATTCCGCACAGTGAAATCACACAGACAACGACACAAAATGGCGGACTGAACCCACGTGACTGCCCGCGTCCAATGGCAGTCGAAAGCGGCGCGCAGTGCATGGATCAAAGTGTGGCGCCACTTAAGAGAAGGATCCAGGGCTTTAGTTTGGGAGACACTTTTGGTATCCCCTTGGTTTTGGTGGTCAGTTGCTCAACGGTATCCCGTCTATCTGCCCGAACGCATCTCCGCAACCGTCGTTCGCCTATATGGCCCGTGATGCACCACATTTGCCACGTCGCTGATTTTGGACAGTCCCATTTTGCCATGCACGGTACACTTTTACCACGGCAGCACGCGAACAGTTCACAAACTCAGCCGTTTCGGAAATGCTTCCACCCTTGGTCCGAAAGCCAATGATCATGCCCTTTTGGACGTCGGATAAATGGCTTCGTTTTTGCATTACGCTAACGATTGAAATGTTTTCCGAAGCCCTCACACACCCTTTATATACGCTCAACTGCACTGTGCTGCCACCTGCCTTCTGTGATTGGTTATTTAACTCTGACGTGGAAAGTACGTGGTGGTCACATTCATGTGACTGGACTGAGTGTCCAGTTAGTTATAACTAATTTAGTTCAGATTGTTTTAGTTCAGATTAAATTAATCAGATTGAATTTAGTCAGACTAAAAGTAATCAGATTAAAAGTAATCAAATTGATTTGATTACATTTTTTATTCAGATTAAATTCGTAAAGTATAAATGTCACATGAACAGAGGCACATTTGTATTTCTACGTGTATGTACATATTTATGCAAGCATGCACGAGTAAATACGTGTATATACGACTATGTGCGTGACAATACGTATATAAACGTGTTATCCCGCGTATGTTCGTGTACGGAGGTATACATGAATTTTTAAGTGAATATACATATTTATGTGTGCATATACGAGTAAATACGTGTATATACGAGTATGTACGTGTAAACAAGAGAATATGCATATGGATACGTGTAACCCTGAGTATACTCATGTACAGAGGTAAATTTGCTTTTAATTGTGTATACACATACTTATGCGTGCACACAAGCGAAAATACGTTTATATACATGTATACATGAGAATATGCATATAGATACGTGTTACCCCGAGTATACTCGTGTAAAGAGGTACATTTGTATTTCGACGTGTATATACATATTCAAACATGCATATACGAGAAAGTACTTGTACATACAAGTATGTTCGTGTACACACGAGAATATGCGTATAGATATGTGTTACTCTGAGTATACTCGTGTAAAAAAGCTACATTTGTATTTGTACGTGTATATAGATATGTATGCGTGCATAAACGAGAAGGTACGTGTATATAAAAGTATGTTCATGTACACACGAGAATATATGTAAACATACGTGTTACCCCGAGTATACTCGTGCACAGAGGTAAATTTCTATTTAAACATGTATATACACATTGATGCATGCATATACAAGAAAATACGTGTATATACGAGTAAGTACGTGTATGCATGACAATAGGTATATAGATACTTGTTTAACCCGAGTATACTCGTGTACGATGGAACATTTGTATTTCTACGTTTATATGCATATTTATGCGTTTATAAACGAGTAAATACGTGTATATACGAGTATGTACGTGTACACATGAGAATATGCGTATAGATACGTGTTACCCCGAGTATACTCGTGTAAAGAGGTACATTTGTATTTCGACGTGTATATACATATTCAAGCATGCATATACGAGAAAGCACGTGTACATACAAGTATGTTCGTGTACACACGAGAATATGCGTATAGATATGTGTTACCCCGAGTATACTCGTGTAAAAAGCTACATTTGTATTTTTACGTGTATCTAGATATTTATGCGTGCATAAACGAGAAGGTACGTGTATATACAAGTATGTTCATGTACACACGAGAATATATGTAAACATACGTGTTACCCCGAGTATATTCGTGCACAGAGGTAAATTTCTATTTAAACGTGTATACACACATTGATGCATGCATATACGTGAAAATACGAGTAAGTACGTGTACACACGACAATAGGTATATAGATACTTGTTTCACCCGAGTATACTCGTGTACGATGGCACATTTGTATTTCTACGTGTATATGCATATTTATGCGTTTATAAACGGGGAAATACGTGTATATACGAGTATGTACGTGTACACACGATAATATGTGTATAGATACGTGTTACCCCGAGTATACTCGTGTAAAGAGGTACATTTGAATTTCTACGTGTTCATGCCTATTTAAGCTTGCATATACGGGAAAGTATTTGTATATACAAGTATGTTCGTGTACACACGAGAATATGCATATAGGTGCGTGTTAACCCGAGTATACTCGTGCAGAGAGGAGAATTTGTATTTAAGATTGTACATACAATTTTATGCGAGCATATACGAGGAAAGACAACTATGTACGAGTATGTTCGTGTACACAAGAGAATATGCGAATAGATACGTATAACCCGAGTACAGAGGTACATTTGTATTTGTACGTTAATACGTTAAAAAACATATTTATGCTCGCATACACTTGTATATACGAGTAAAAACATGTATTAACGAGTAGTTTTGTGCATATCCGTATATATACGTGTTATCCCGAATATTCGTTTATACTGGAAATTTTGTATTTATACATGTATATACCTATAAGTACGTGTAAACACAAGTAAATACGTGTATATACGAGTAGATAAGTGTAAACCCATTTTTTTTTTTTCATTTCTACCTGTTATCCCGAGTATATTCGTGGACGGAGGTATGTGTAATTTCTAAGTGTATGTACAAATTTATTTGTGCATACACGAGTAAATACGTGATTACACGGTATGTACGTGTACACAAAAAATATGCGTATGGATACATGTTAATCCGAGTATATTCGTGCAGAGGTATATATATATATATATATATATATTTATATATATATTCATGCATATACGAGAAAATACGTGTATATTCGAGTAAGTTCATGTACACATGAGAATAGAGGTATATATTCCTTTTTAGCCCGAGTAGTGTACAATGGTACATTTGAATTTCTATGTGTATATGCATATTTATGCGCTTATACATAGGTGAATGCATGTATATACGATTATGTATGTGAACACACGAGAGAATATGCGTATAGATACTTGTTACGCCGACTATACTTGTGCACAGAGAAATTTGCTTTTAAACGTGTATATACATATTTATGTGTGCATATAAGAGAATACGAGTATGTACGTGTTCACACGAGAATATGCGTGTAGATAAATGTTACACCGAGTATACTCGTGTGTAGAGGTACATTTGTATTTAAGATTGTACATACATTTTTATGCGTGCATACATGAAAAAATACAAAAACATACGGTGTAGATTTATTTCAATCTCTCTAGATTTAGTATAAAGTTTAATCTGACGAAGTTTAATCTACTTACTTTAGTTGACTAAATCAATCTGATTAAATTAGTTTGACTAAATCAATCTGATTAAATTAGTTTGACTAAATCAATCTGATTAAATTAGTCTGAACTAAATCAATCTGAACTAAATTAGTTTTTTTTCCCCTACAACTAACCAAGTTAGTTTAAACTAACGTTAATCATCGTCTGCAATTGAAAAAATCAGATTAAATATAATCTGAACTAAATGTGAGTCAGATTACTTTAGTCGATTGAGGATTTAGTTGATTAACTCTTAACACTGGTTTAAACGCATATTCTCGTGCGTACACGTACATACTCGTATATACGTGTCTTTTCTCTTACATACACGCATAAAAGTGTATGTACAATCATAAATACAAATTTTCCTCTGTGCACGAGTATACTCGGGTTAACACGCACCTATACGCATATTCTCATGTGTACACGAACATACTTGTACATACACGTACTTTCTCGTATATGCACGCTTAAATACGTATCTACACGTAGAAATACAAATGTAGCTCTTTACACGAGTATACTCGGGATAACACGTATGTTTACATATATTCTCGCGTGTACACGAACATACTTGTATAAATACGTACCTTGTCGTTTATGCACGCATAAATATCTATATACACGTACAAATACAAATGTAGCTCTTTACACGAGTATACTCGGGGTAAAACGTATCTATACGCATATTCTCATGTGTACACGTACATACACGTATTTTCGTTTCCGTGCACGCATAAGTATGTGTTTTCACAATTAAAAGCAAATTTACCTCTGTACACGAGTATACTCGGGGTAACACGTATCTATACGCATAATATCGTGTGTACTCGTATATAATCGTATATATGTATTTACTTGTTTATTAACCCATAAATATGCATACACACATAGAAATACAAATGTGCCTTCGTACACGAGTATACTCGGGTTAAACACTTATTTGTCGTGTTTACATGTACTTACTCGTATATACACGTATTTTCTCTTATATGCATGCATCTATATATTTATACACGTTTAAATAGAAATTTACCTCTGTACACGAGTATACTCTGAGTAACACGTATGTTTACATATATTCTCGTGTGTACATGAACGTACTTGTATATACACGTACCTTCTCCTATATGCATGCACAAATATGTATATACACGTACAAATACAAATGTACCTCTTTACACGAGTATACTCGGGGTAACAAATATCTATACGCATATTCTCATGTGTTCACGAACATACTTGTATATACACGTACTTTATCGTATATGCACGCTTAAATATGCATGAACACGTAGAAATACAAATGTACCTCTTTACACGAGTATACTCGGGGTAAAACGTATCTATACGCATATTCTCATGTGTACACGTACATACACGTATTTTCGCTTGCGTGCACGCATAAGTATGAGTTTTTACAATTAAAAGCAAATTTACCTCTGTACACGAGTATACTCGGGGTAACACGTATCTATATGCATACTATCGTGTGTACTCGTACATAATTGTATATATATGTATTTACTCGTTTATAAACGCATAGATATGCATGCACACGTAGAAATACAAATGTGCCTTCGTACACGAGTATACTCGGGTTAAACACTTATTTGTCGTGTGCACACGTACTTACTCTTTATATACACGTATTTTCTCTTATATGCATGCATCTATATGTATATACACGTTTAAATAGAAATTTACCTCTGTACACGAGTATACTCGGGGTAACACGTATGTTTTCATATATTCTCGTGTGTACATGAACGTACTTGTATATACACGTACCTTCTCCTATATGCACGCACAAATATGTATATACACATACAAATACAAATGTACCTCTTTACACGAGTATACTCGGGGTAACAAATATCTATACGCATATTCTCGTGTGTACACGAACATACTTGTATATACACGTACTTTCTCGTATATGCACACTTAAATATGCTTGAACACGTAGAAATACAAATGTACCTCTTTACACGAGTATTCTCGGGGTAAAACATATCTATACGCATATCCTCATGTGTACACGTACATACACGTATTTTCGCTTGCGTGCACGCATAAGTATGTGTTTTCACAATTAAAAGCAAATTTACCTCTGTACACGAGTATACTCGGGGTAACACGTATCTATACGCATACTATCGTGTGCACTCGTACATAATCGTATATATGTATTTACTCGTGTATGCACACATAAATATGTATATTCACTTAAAAATTCAAATATACCTCCGTACACGAACATACGCGGGATAACACGTTTATATGCATATATTTACGCACATAGTCCCATATACATGTATTAACTCGTGTATGCTTGCGTAAATATGTACATACACGTAGAAATACAAATGTGTCTCTGTTCATGTGACATTTATATTTTACGAATTTAATCTGAATTAAAAATTTAATCAAATTAATTTGATTACTTTTAATCTGACTAAATTCAATTTGATTAATTTAATCTGAACTAAATCAATCTGAACTAAATTAGTTTTTTTAATCAACTAACGCGTTAGTTTAAACTAACGTTAATTTTCTTCTGCAATTGAATTAAATTTTTAAAATATTAGTCGGAACTAAATGAGAGTCAGATTACTTTAGTCGATTGAGGATTTGGTTGATTAATGCCCAACACTGCCACACACCATTGGCCCGACTAAAATGGCTGCCATTTTAGCGCTGCAGCATTCTATTCATCAGGTATTCACTAAATATTTATCTTTTTTCTTCGTTGAGCTTATTCAAAAGGAACAACTTACCAGCGGAGCTTTTAGCCCTGCTCTCCCCTACTTCAAAATGAGAATGTCATGTATTACGGTTTTGCTTTTGATGACACGTCATGACCAAGGGTGCCCATATAGGGGGCAAGGGAGGGCTAGAGCCCACCCTTTGAAATTAGAACTTCCTTGCTTTTGGTACTAACTTTTTTCTTTGCAAAAATGTAAAAACATTAACTCTTTAGCCATTAATGAATAAGTTATTAAAAATGAAATATTTTAATGACTCTAATCTGTCCTGAAATCGGTTTCCATGGAAAAAATACCCTCCCAACGCATGGGGAAAATATCTGAGCCCCCTTACAATTTTGCATATGGGCGCCCTTGGCCATGACTAATATGAAATGGAATGCATGTCTTCGGGATTAGGCCAAAATCTTATACGTCTACCAAATTTAAAATTACTTTGTAAGTTTTATGGCAGTTTTATTAAGGTAGAATGCTAAAATTTCGCACTTTGGTAGCAAAACATTAATTACTTTTCAGATTGCCATTTATCATTAACACAATAGATTCAGGTGTGTATATACATAAGGAATTCTTGAAAAGAAATTTGTTTAGCAATACATACTTTGATATATTATTACAACGTTTCGAAACAGAAACAATTATCTGTTGCTATCATATAATTCTCAATCTTACGTTGTGATTAGAATAAATTCAAAAGAGCACTGTCTTTACAGAAACTTGTAGGGAGTCTAGATTGTTACCTCAAACCTTTCGTCTGCATTTCAAATATCTAGCTCTTTTTATTAAAATGAGTTTGTAAGAGAAGTAAAGACAGATTGTTAATAAGGTATATTTGCATTGGTTTATTTTCTTAAGAATAATTATACAACCAAAATAACATGAAACAAGCTACATATGACATTTTTCTTCATCATTTGAATACTTAAGCATTATTGAAATTTTCCCCACTGTGAATAAATATTTCATCATATGGTTCAGACTGCTGGAGATCAACAATTTGAAGTTTTTTTAGCATCAAAAGACTGAAAAATGTCTGTGCAACCTAAAAGAATAAGCACTTAAAAAACATTTGCCTTTTTAAAACGAAAGAAGATTAGCTTTTATAGGAAAATTAAACAATTGAAAATAAAATACATTTACACATGAATCTCTAGCGGCAGATGTCCACTTTTCGAAATCTTATTTTAGGCAAAAAATATTCAGGAAGTTCAACACACAGATTACAGAATAAAAAACTGTCCAGTTTTAAGGTTTAATTTTAAAAAAGGAGCTATATAACTGGATCAAATCACGGACATGTTTCCAGTTTGCAATTAAAATTAACTTACAAGCAGTGGCGGATCCAGCCGATTGTTTTGGGAGGGGCCATCCGAAATTTTTGAACAAACTCCCCAGGACCGAATTTAGTTCCATGCCGCCCCTAGGCAAATTTGAAATCCGTCGTCCCTCCCCCCCCCCCCCTGAAAAAAAAAGAATCTCTAAAAAATATCCTTGACTCAAAAAAAAACGTAAAAAAGTGTTCCCCAGGTTCAAACCGTCACAGTTATGAAGAAATGATGGCGTTTCATATTCTGAGGCGCCCCGATGAAATGATCACAGTGATCTCCAGAAAAAATTTTTATTCGGCAAATTTTGCTGACGATTCAGCAAACACCATGATTGAAAAACATATGACTTTCATAAGATGTGTGAAAGTAATCATTATTAAATTACAAGAAAAACTTGTCTCTTCTGTGGAAAATGAAAGAATGCTAATATTTTAACAATTAATTCAAAAAATGTGCATTATAATAGCGAATTTGCCGCCGCTAAAAAGTTTGCCGTCCTAGGCAGCTGCCTACTCTGCCTATTGGGAGATTGGGCCCTGATAACTCCCCGGAAATTTTATTAAAATGAAGTTTTAAAAACTCAATTTTCGGGGTATCGAGACGTTAAGTGAAGAGGAGAATTTAGGAATCTCCCTCAAAAATGTTTCAAAATTTAAATTTCCGAGTAGTTTTTGAAAATTAGGAAACTAAAAACGCATTTTGTGTATTTTTGATGATGTACGGAGAAAAGTCAGGTTTCGGGCGCTGGTCCCAAAATACTTTTTGAAAATAAAGCTTAGAAACCAAAATATTTTGTCATTATACATTGAGAAGTTAGAAGAGGAGGGGTGCTCTTCTAACTCTTCAGCTGTCCAGCCTAAAAATGCACCTTTATGTAATGTTTCTTACATTAAAGGAAGTGTGAAGGTGCTTAGAATCCTTCCTTCCTGGAAATATTTTGCCTTTGAGGCTCTAAAAATTCGATTTTTAACTGTATTTATACATATTTTAGAAAGGGATGGAAGATTCGTGAGCTCCTCCAAAAAACCTCCTTTTAAAGCTATCATCACGATATACACTACGGAGGGAGGGGGTCCTGTCAAAAATCGTTTGTAATTGAATTCCCAAAAAATTTCATTAAGTTGCTTTTTAGAAAGTTAAGTGATAAGGGCTGGATAAACTAGTTTCCGTTAGCATTTTTTCCAAATAAAATACTTAAATTGTAATTTTTTGCTACATATCAAGGCATTTGTGTAAGGGCATGGGAAAAGGGGGTTCTCCCCTCTAGTTTCGAAATTAAAGCCATAAAAACGCAAATTTAGGCTCTCTTTGGTCTTGTGAACAATAGGTATACTCTGAGAACCGCAGCATTTAGAGCTCATCCAAGTGTCTGTAGTTGGAATCAAGAAATGATGTAAAAGATGGAGAAAAATTTTGGAAATATAAGTTTTGTTTTGAGGATAGGGATATAAGTTATCTCCCAATTTAGGTCTATACTTCTTTTTCAGCAAAATACATGTGTTAAATTTTGTTATCTTCTCATAATATTTTTTTATTTTTTTTTTCCTTAAAAAAATTCCTAC